>NW_026641983.1:882500-1195349 GCF_028554395.1 Pezoporus wallicus
TCTGCAGAGTATTGGAGCCATCTGTAAGGACAGAAAATGCCACTACATTTTAAGAGCTCGAGGATAAGGCCCTGAACCTTTTTACAGAGTCATTTGATTGCTTCAATGAGTTATTACATTATGATGTTGTTGAATGTGATACATGATTTTTCAGTTGCATAGAACTATAGGAATGTGATAATTCAAAAAATCTTACTCAGAAAGTTAGTGGAATGAATTGTGGTAGGACCACAGCCATATCTGTGATAGTCTCAAAACAGAGGTGTGTCCTTTTGTTTACAATGAAGAGATAATAACTATACACCTTTGTCTGCTTCCTAGGCTCAGGGAATACATCCTAGTGAGACAATGTATGAAAAACAAAGAAATGACTGGAAAATATCCTTTTAGCATGAGTAAATAAGACAAGGTGATGTATGTAACAGTTATTTCCATGACAGAAAAGACAAACTGCAAGCTCAGATTTCCCAATATAATAGCTTCCCAACTTTGCAAAGTTCTTTGTTGGAGTGAAGCTGAAGTTATTAGCAGTTTTCTGGGAGCAAGCATTAAAAAAAGGCCCTGGCTTGCCTAAAGGTGGACACACAGAAATAGTGCAGTGTTCCAAATTCAAATTTTCTTTATCTGGGTTGTGTGCCTTTGTTTGCCTGGCTCTGCTCCAAGACAACTTCCCCCAAACTGGAATTTAGGGCCCCAAGGGCTTTTTCTTCAGGGTCTTATGTTGCAGGTCTGTTGGGATGCAGAGATGCTCTGTGCCACATCCAACAACTCCAAATCTGTGGTAGCCCCATTGAATCAGGGAAGGAGTAATCACATTTAGACAGCCACAACTGCAGTTCCTAAGGCCTCCCTGCTCTATGATTTTCAAGGTCATATGGTAGAAGAAGAAGCTATGTAATTTTCCTGATGGTTTAAAATGGAAAGTTATTTGATACCTTCCTCTTCTAAAAGGGAGAAAAAAACCTGGGAG
Organism: Pezoporus wallicus; assembly: GCF_028554395.1. Lineage (NCBI taxonomy): Eukaryota > Metazoa > Chordata > Aves > Psittaciformes > Psittacidae > Pezoporus > Pezoporus wallicus. The sequence continues at coordinate 883,471 of NW_026641983.1, forward strand.
TGGCAAAGTTGTTGAGCACAGACTCTTTCAGTCCGCAACTGGGACCAGATTCCTAGGCTCCTTTTATGGTAGGAAAGCTCATTGAAGAAACAGCTGACATTTTTTCTGAGTTCACCAAAGACATCAACAGCAACAACAGCAAGCTATAACCACAACTTCCAGAAGAGATTAATGGCAAGGTTGAGAGGAGGAAATCACCTTCTCCTCCACCAGTAGTGGCTGCCACCTGGTGGCAAGACATGAGGGGCAGGAGCTGTCTTCTCCAGGGTCCTGCCTCCATCCACAATCCTTGATAAGACTTGCAAAGATAAGATATGGTGTCTGCCTTCGTGCCTCTCAAATTTTCATATTTTGGAACATGCTGAACCTCCCTGGTCTTGCTCCCCTTTGCAGGCAAAATGAGGATGGTCTACTTGACACGGTCCTTTGCTGTCTTGTTCCTGTCCGGTCCTAAACAGATGGGAATATCTTAAATCAGCAGAGATAAGGTATAAAGATTCTGAAGTGTGGTGGGAAGAATGGAATGGAAAGAAAGAAAGTGAAGAAAAACTGGTATTGGGAAAATCAGAATTTTCTGAGCTTAGACTTAGGAAGCAAAAGAAAGAGATGGAGAGAAGTGTTGTGAGAAGATTAGATGAGGCAAGGGGAAGGGATATCTTAAAAATCTTTCTAAAATAAACTGTCATAGAAGGAGCTTTCAGTTGAAAGTGAACAATGGTGCATAATGTTTATAGCTCACTGAATGAGTGAGGAGGACAGGCAGCTGTGAGGCAAGACTGCGGCAGGGCCAATTGCTTCAAGGATAAGTAGTGGTTTGGAGAAATGGAAAAGTCACAGTTCAATTTTCTGCCTACATAAGATCTCTGAAATTGCTGTTTTTCACCTTTCATCTCCTTCCCTTTCCACTCAACCTGAGGTTGAGTTGCTCCACAGTCCCAAGTGCTCAAACTACAATGTCACATTATGCTGTAGGAAAACACAGTCTGTCGTAAGTTATCATGTATTTTTTAAATGTGTATTTTGTGATCAAAATCCTTGTTTACAATTTAAATATTTGCCCCAGAGCACCTACTGAGTTTACACAGACTCAGCATTCATAAGGGATTGGCTTTTCCCCCACTGCAAATGACCTCAAACAATGATGTCTGAGGAAATATTCAGCCTCCAATTGTTTCTCTTCTGAGTTGCTTTAACGAGTCACAGAAGGGGATTCAGCAGTAGTCACTTACTTCTTTATTTTTCTGTCATACTTAAGAAGCCTTGATGTTTGCACAAGTTCTTGAGCTTGTCTTACCAGCCCTCATATCACAACACAGCTCTTCTTGGACACAAAGGCTTGAAATTCTGGCAGGCAAAATGCAGAAGTTATAATTCTTGAGGCAAGGTAAATCAGCTGTCCTACAATGTGACTGTAATGCCACCTTCCAAGAATGTGCTAATAAATTGTTCCTCATCAGCTATTGATTTGCCTTGCACGGCTTTTACTTAAATTCAAAATAGCTATTTTAAAAGGAGGCGCACTGAAGAATGAGAATCAAATCATGCATTAAAGACCCCAGAGATCAGAGCCAGATGGAGAGTGCAAGAATTCCTGGCTCCCATTGCTGCATTCAATCCCTGTCAGTCTTTCTCAGCCATTCCTTCTAGATCTTATAAGGAATAAAAATTCCTTTTATATTTAGAAAATCTAGTAAAAGAAAGTGCTTAAAATGGCCCCCTTATTTCCTGGAGTAACAGAACTAAATTTAAAGATGTTATTTTCCTCATGTCACTGAAATAACCTCTTCAGAAACATGAAGACCACAATAAGCTTTGAAAGCCCGAGAAGAGAAGCTCAACATCAGCAGAGGCTGTGGGACATAGTCTCAGCTGACAGGACTGATTTTACTGAAGCTTCCATTGGGCAATGGAAGATTTTGGTAGGTGAGGGTTGTTTGAAGAAGAATAATGAGAAAATAAAAGAGAAGAGAATGATGTAAGGATGCAGGGCGTGCAGAAAAGATTATTCCTTGCTTCCTTTTTTTCAGGTGGACCTTTGTACTCTGAGTTTCTGAAAAGCCAGTGAAGTCTGGCAAAGGAAGGAAAAACCATGCTGCTGCTGTAATTTGTATCCTCCACAGTGCATCTGGTAGGTCTGTCTTTGTGTTCTTAATGAGCAGTCATTTGCTCAGATTAATCTGGTGACTGATTATGTTCCTTCTATCAGAATTTTCATCCTTTCTGTCAGTTTATAACAATAAAGGATTCCTCTGAGATTATAGCAGCTTTCATTTACCCAATATTGTGATAAGCCAAGTGCCCCCCAGGGCTTGTATAACCTTTACAGTGAAGACCACAAAACAGAGCATGGCTGAAAATGGCAGATTTATTTAGAGATATAATAGATTTCTGCAGTGCATCAATATTACCAGGATAATGTTTTGACTGTGTGCTGCAGACCTCTGGGTTCTTCAAAAAGCAACTTGTTTTATGCAATTGAGACAGCAAGAAATTATTTTGTCTGTCTGTATACATTGTAGTGTGTAGTCAAGAAGAACCAGTCCAGCAGCCACATTTCAATTGACAGAGAGCTACCTTGTCAGGAAGTATTTGTAGGCAATTAAGACAATTAATGCAAAATCCACATTTTCTTAAAATGACTTCTGAGTTCTTTGTGCTCTTCACACATGGTTTTCCATGCTTGTCTTTCCACATGCTTTTAACTTATTGGAAGAGGAAATGAGGCCTCTTATTGTAATCTCTCTGTGTGTATGCAAGATCCTTCATTTTATTCCCACAGCTCTGGTGAATGTATGCACAAAAGTAGCATAGTAATTCATGCCAACTTCAATGACAACTTAGCTCTATACAAAGAAACAGCTAAATAATGAAGTCTGGGAGTAAAATCTGGCAGAAGACCAGACCTAATAATTCCACTTGGCAAAATTATTCATGCCAGCAAGGAAGGTTGACTTTCTAGTATAAACAATTAACGGTGGTGACAAAGGATCTACCACATGCTGCATTTCTGTCCAAGAGGGAGTTGGGGGAAGGAAGCACAAGTGGTCAATGTCTTTCAATTAGTTTGTTCTCTGCAAACTAATTAACTTTTTTTTGGATTTAATGGATTTGTTTGCTTTATTAATAAATAGGACAACAAATAGGAAAGGGAAAAAATAGCGCATTCTGTGTCTCAGCAGCCATTATTTGCATCTTATCTCATCTGAGTATCAAAGCAGTATTTCCTTTGTAGTAAGTGAATTTTATCTTCAAAGAAAGAAAAATCCATGCAATGTGTTTAATAACTGATGTTAAGAAACAATAGCAGGCACTTTTCCTCTAGTATCTTGGCAACAAAGAAACATGGAAAGACTGAGACTGCATATTGAACTTTGACTTCTTAAAGAAACCTTGCTCATGATGCTGCAGTAGTATCCTTCATAATTATTTGATGAAATGAAGAGTGCTGATTCTTTTAACATTACATTCATGTTTTGTTATGATCTTTGCAATGACTTTTGACATATGGAGTACAGTATAGTATCTCAGCTTCGGCATAGCTTTCTGATTATAAAAGCTCCCTTTTTTTGTAGTTTGTTTTTTTTTTTTCTTACTTGTCTCTTTTCTAGTACACCCTAGGCTCCATATACTTGTGAGTTTCTGTGATGCATGACATGACACAAAGCCTGTGACATCAGAGCACTGGACTTGGTAACCAGAAGATTTGTCACTGTTCAGTGCTTTTTAGTAGTTGTGTTCCATGCAAGCTCTGTGCTACAGCAACTAATTTGGGACTTAGGCTGAGAAACTCCCAAGGCACTTCCCAAAGATCTTTTAACTAAACAGAGAAAGATCTGGTTTCATCTTCATCCTTGCTCACAAACTATATCAACTTTTGCTGTAACTCTAAAAGGAAGACATAGATCCTAGAAACCTAGAATCCCAAGTTGGAAGGGATAGTTCAACTGGTCCAACCTTTCTTGGTAAAGCATGACCAGACTAGATATCCCAACACCCTGTCCAGCTGAATCTTAACAGTATCCAATGCTGGGGAGTCCACCACTTCCCTGGGGAGATTATTCCAATGGCTGGTTATTCTTATAATGGAAAATTTTCCTTTTGTGTCCAGTTGGAATCTGCCCAGGACTAACTTGTACCTTGTCTTTTCCATGTGACTCCTCCCCGGAAGGAGTCAGGATAAAGGAGGAGTTTGCTTTGGTAGATGAGGATTGGGTTAGGGATCAGTTAAGCAATCTGGACATCTGTAAACCAATGGATCCGGATGGAATACACCCGCTGGTGCTGAGGGAGCTGGCGGAAATCATTGCTGGGCCACTCTCCATCATCTTTGGTAAGTCGTGGGAAACAGGAGAGGTGCCTGAGGATTGGAGGATGGCAAATGTCACGCTGGTCTATAAGAAGGGCAAGAAGGAGGACCTGGGTAATTATAGACTGGTCAGCCTTACCTCCATCCCTGGAAAGGTGATGGAACAACTTATTCTTGACACCATCTCTAGACATATCAAGGATGAGGGGGTCATTAAGAGCAGCCAACATAGTTTTACCAAGGGGAAGTCATGTTTGACCAACCTTATAGCCTTCTATGAGCAAGTAACTAGGTAGCTGGATGATGGTAGAGCGGTAGATGTGGTTTTTCTTGATTTCGGTAAGGCATTTGATACTGTCTCCCACAGCATCTTCATAGATAAGCTAAGGAAGTGTGGGCTTGATGATCAGGTAGTGAGGTGGATCAAGAACTGGTTGAAAGGAAGAAGGCAGAGAGTTGCGGTTAATGGGGCAGAATCTAGCTGGAGGTCTGTGACTAGTGGAGTCCCTCAGGGGTCGGTGCTGGGACCAGGGCTGTTTAATATTTTCATCAACGACCTGGATGAGGGAACCGAGTGTACCCTCAGCAAGTTCGCTGATGATACTAAACTGGGAGGAGTGGCTGACGCACCAGAGGGCTGTGTTGCCATTCAGCAAGACCTGGACAGGCTGGAGAGTTGGGCGGAGAGAAACTTGATGAAATTCAACAAGGGCAAGTGTAGAGTCTTGCATCTGGGGAAGAACAACCCCATCTACCAGTACAGGTTGGGGGCTGACCTGCTAGACAGTAGTGAAGGGGAAAGGGACCTGGGGGTCCTGGTGGATAGGAGGATGATCATGAGCCAGCAATGTGCCCTTGTGGCCAAGAAGGCCAATGGCATCCTAGGGTGCATTAGAAAGGGTGTGGTTAGTAGGTCAAGAGAGGTTCTCCTCCCCCTCTACTCTGCCTTGGTGAGGCCGCATCTGGAATATTGCGTCCAGTTCTGGGCCCCACAGTTCAAGAAGGACAGGGAATTGCTTGAAAGTGTCCAGCGCAGAGCCACAAAGATGATTAAGGGAATGGAACATCTCTCTTATGAGGAGAGGCTGAGGGAGCTGGGACTCTTTAGCTTGGAGAAGAGGAGACTGAGGGGTGACCTCATCAATGTTTACAAATATGTAAAGGGTGAGTGTCAGGATGATGGAGCTAGGTTTTTTTCAGTGATGTCCAGTGGTAGGACAAGGGGCAATGGGTGTAAACTGGAGCATAGGAGTCTCCATGTGAAAATCAGGAAAAACTTCTTTACTGTGAGAGTGACAGAGCACTGGAATGGGTTGCCCAGGGGGGTTGTGGAGTCTCCTACGTTGGAGATATTCAAGGGCCGCCTGGACAAGTTCCTGTGTGATGTACTCTAGGTTACCCTGCTCTAGCAGGAGGGTTGGACTAGATGATCTTTTGAGGTCCCTTCCAACCCTTAGGATTCTGTGATTCTGTGATTCTAAAAAGGTGATTTCCATCTTCATCCTTCTTTCTTACACTGTTTTCAAAGAACACACCAATAGGGATCATTCCAAGTCTGTTCTGCCAGGCATCCACTGTGCTTTTCGAAAGTACAACATATCCGGCTTTCTTGGCTGATGCTGTGTGTCTCTGTTGCTTCTGCAGATGAGCTCAGCATCACAGGGGCTCAAATCCTGCCGTTTCCATTCCCAGTTTATGTCAGGTTTGGTGAAAATGCGGAGCGCATGAGTTAATAAAAAAACACTTTACACATTAGATCATCAATGGAGCTCTACTGAGAGCCAAAGATACCAAAACAGTATGTGCCTTGCAGTAGTCCAAATGTGTAAGTAATCAAAGGGAAGTCTGCTGCAGATCGCCAAGCAAGTAGCAGGCTTAAAATATTTCTTTTCCTTACCTTTTCTATCCCAAATGGTCCATGATCATCTCATCTCTATCTATTTTTCCCAGCAGTGACCTCGGGCATCCCAAACCATATGATTCCTATTATAAGACTGGCACCCAGCTTATGATCCATCAGCGCCTCACCTTCACAAGGCTGTGATGGAGCAGTACAACATGCTAACACATTTCAGACATTCCAGAAAGAAAACCAGGGGCATAAAAATAGACAATACACCACCAACAGTGCTAATAAATTCTAATTATAATGTGGCCAGCTGCTGGAATCTACTGGCCAAAATGCCTTTATATGAATTCAGCTAAGTAAGATGACAGTAGTATTTAACCGGATATGTCTGATGATTGTTCTCATGTGCTGATATCCTGTCACTTCCCACAGCAGCAAACACATGAGAAATCAATAAAAGGAAATATTACACCTACTTAGAAACAGCCACAATGTATTTTTTCAAAACTTTTACAATGATTTACCATAATTCCTTTTCATTAGAAAGACAAATTATTCCACCTAACTCTAATGCATGAAGAGTATAATGTCTGACTCCAAGGTGTGGTTCTTTTAGATGTGTAAGAGAGGATCAAGATATCTGTTTTGCTTTAAAGTAAATCCCATAAGAGCCACCATTATCTTATGGAAAGTTTTGAAAATGCCATTTAAGAGCACTTGTGTCCAGATTACCCATGTGCAGAGCAAACCAGTGAACCCCCTTGAAACATTCCTGTCATTAGACTATCTCAAAAGACATTTGCTAGACTGTTGAAAGAAGGTAGTGTTTCCTTTAGACACCATACATTGAGAAGTATTATAAATATATTGCAGTGCCTACAATCAGGATCAGATTAGTTAGCTTGTGAAACAGTAGTGTTTTACTTTCTTGTCTCATTTATTTGAGAGGTACCAAAGCCAGTGTTGAAAATGTTTTTTCATGTATAAACATCCTAAAATAGCACACGGAGTTCATCTTCAAAGGTATGCGTTTCTCCAGCACATATGAAGCAGTAAGGGTTGAGGGCTGCCTTGGTTGCAGCGACCACGAGATGGTGGAGTTCAGGATCTTGTGTGGCAGGACTAGTAGAATACCAAGTAGAATTGCAACCCTGGACTTTAGCAGGGCAAACTTTGGCCTTTTCAAGCAATTGCTAGGGGAAATCCCATGGGCAGGGCTGCTTGAAGGTAAAGGGGCCCAAGATAGTTGGTTGACATTCAAGGACTACTTTTTCCGTGCTCAAGATCGGAGCATCCCGACACGTAGGAAGTCAAGGAAGAGGGCCAAGAGACCTGCGTGGCTAAATAGGGAATTGCTGGGTATGCTCAAGTGGAAGAGGAGAGTTTACAGGTCATGGAAGGAGGGGCTGGCCACTTGGGAGGAATATAAGGCTGCTGCTAGAGGATGTAGGAAGGCAGCTAGGAGGACTAAGGCATCCTTAGAATTAAACCTGGCAAGAAGGGTCAAGGACAGCAAAAAGAGCTTTTTTAAATACATGGCAGACAAAACTAACACCAGAGGCAATGTAGGCCCACTGATGAACGGGATGGGTGCCCTGGTGACAGAAGATAAAGAGATGGCAGAGTTACTGAATGCCTTCTTTGTCTCTGTCTACTCTGCTGCGGGCAGTCCTGAAGAGCCCTGTACCCCTGAGACCTTAGATGAAGTCAGGTCGACGGAGCGGTTTGCCTTAGTCGATGAGGAATGGGTTAGAGACCAGTTGAGCAATCTGGACATCCATAAATCCATGGGTCCAGATGGGATGCACCCGCGGGTGCTGAGGGAACTGGCGGAAGTCATTGCTAGACCACTCTCCATCATCTTTACCAAGTCTTGGGAAACGGGAGAGGTGCCTGAGGACTGGAGGAAAGCAAATGTCACTCCAGTCTTCAAAAAGGGCAAGAAGGAGGACCCGGGTAACTATAGGCCGGTCAGCCTCACCTCCATCCCTGGGAAAGTGATGGAACACCTTATCCTTGGTACCATCTTAAGGCATATCAAGGATAAGAAGGTTATGAGGGGCAGTCAACATGGCTTCACCAGGGGGAAATCATGTTTGACCAATCTCTTAGCCTTTTATGAGGAAATAACACGGTGGATGGATGATGGCAGAGCGGTGGATGTGGTCTACCTTGACTTCAGCAAAGCATTTGACACAGTCTCCCACAGCATCCTCACGGCTAAAATGAGGAAGTGTGGACTGGATGATCAGGTAGTGAGGTGGACTGCGAACTGGCTGAAGGAGAGAAGCCAGAGAGTTGTAGTCTATGGGGCTGAGTCTAGTTGGAGGCCTGTAACTAGTGGAGTGCCTCAAGGGTCAGTACTGGGACCGGTATTATTTAATATATTCATCAATGATTTAGATGAGGGAATTGAGTGTACTATCAGCAAGTTTGCTGATGACACTAAGCTGGGAGGAGTGGCTGACACGCCAGAAGGCTGTGCTGCCATCCAGCGAGACCTGGATAGGCTGGAGAGTTGGGCAGGGAGTAACTTGATGAAATATAACAAGGGAAAGTGTAGAGTCCTGCATCTGGGCAGGAACAACCCCAGGTTCCAGTATAGGTTGGGGAATGACCTGTTAGAGAGCAGTGTAGGGGAGAGGGACCTGGGGGTCCTAGTGGACGACAGGATGACCATGAGCCAACACTGTGCCCTTGTGGCTAAGAAGGCCAATGGCATCCTGGGGTGTATTAGAAGGGCGGTGGTTAGTAGGTCGAGAGAGGTCCTCCTTCCCCTCTACTCTGCCCTGGTGAGACCGCATCTGGAGTATTGTGTCCAGTTCTGGGCCCCTCAGTTCAAGAAGGACAGGGAGCTGCTGGAGAGAGTCCAGCGCAGGGCAACAAAGATGATTAAGGGAGTGGAGCATCTCCCTTATGAGGAAAGACTGAGGGAGCTGGGTCTCTATAGTTTGGAGAAGAGGAGACTGAGGGGTGACCTTATCAGTGTCTATAAATATATAAAGGGGGAGTGTCACGAGGACGGAGCCAGGCTCTACTCAGTGGCAAACAATGATAGGACAAGGGGTAATGGGTACAAACTGGAACACAAGAGGTTCCACTTAAACTTGAGAAGAAACTTCTTCTCAGTGAGGGTGACGGAACACTGGAACAGGCTGCCCAGGGAGGTTGTGGAGTCTCCTTCCCTGGAGACATTCAAAACCCGCCTGGACGCATTCCTGTGTAACATTATCTAGGTGTTCCTGCTCCGGCAGGGGGATTGGACTAGATGATCTTTCGAGGTCCCTTCCAATCTCTAACATACTGTGATACTGTGATACTGTGATATGTACAGACAAGGTGCCAGAATGTGGCCATGTGTCTTTCTGCCAGTCTGGCTAAAATTTCCAGTTCCTAGTCTCTGCTTCTGAACTCAGGAGTGCTTGCAAATAAAGTGAACCCAGAAAAACAAGATGATGAGAGTCTGCCCTCAGTCTCCTGCTTTTCCCACAAAAAAAAGCCAAGTGAGAGCACCCCAAAACAATAAGCAGCTGCCTCTAGGAAGGTTTGTACAAACCTATGACTAATAGACTTAATTCAGCCTATGACTATGCCTAATTAGTTGCTTCTCCCAAACACATCACCAAAATAGGATGTGACAGCTCCAGAGATTGCAGTGGTGAGAAACACATTTCAGAGAGTACATTAGGTTATTTCTGTTTCTCCTCCTGCATTTTTAAAGCAATTCAAGGTGATCTTTGTTCAACTCCTCCAGCTGCTCAAGCCCCCATGAGGAACACATTGTTATGCAGCGTGTGCATGAGTGCAGTAATGATGAGGTGCTGAAAGAGCCATGACTGCTGATGTGCAGATGTGGAGAGTGGCACCTGCATGCAAGGGTGTCTTGTCCTGTGGCCAGGGAGTCTCCTTTGTATAAAAACATGCAGCATCAATAAGCTTCAACTGCCCTGAGGCCAAGCCTTTAATAAGTGTGCTCACACATAGGGTTAAATTATAGAAGTGATTTTCTGCAGTGAGAAGAGAGAAACTCTGGCACTCTGCCACTCTGTTATAACAGCCTAGATGTTATTCTGCAAGGCAATTTGGTGAAGCACAAGCTCAGGCTGGTCTGCCACCAGATCCTGCAGATCTCCATGGACCCTTACTGGCGCTGTGAGGAGAGGAGCTGAGGTTGGCACTGCTTCCCATTGCACACAGTATGAGGTGTCACAGGATAAGCATCCCAGTGGAGTAAAACCAACCATGGTGGGTTAGCTCTTAATAGCAAAAGACTTGTTTTCAAACAAATGTTATGCTGTGCGTAAGGCAGATTATCAGTAAATATACTTGTTTAAATGGTTTCTGAAAAGAGACAATAGATTATTAATAGAAGTATTCATAGCATCAGAGAATGGTTTGAGTTGGAAGGGATCTTAAAGCTCCTCTAATTCCAACCCTGTGCCATGGGTAGGGACACCTTCCACTGACTACCTGTTTCTTAGGTTGTGTGCAAGCCTGAAATTGCATTCTGGTGGTTTGCAAAGCTATTGAACTTTGCTGGAACAGAGAATTTACACTTTCTTTGTTTTCACTTTAGCCAGTGACTTGAAAGTGTATGTCTTGGAGGACAGTGCTGAATAAATCAGTGTATCTGCTCTGTGCCTTATAAAGTATTAGTAAATGTCAAATTTTTTCCAACAAGAAAAGGAAGAACACATTGCAGGGAAAAGTCTGTATGAAAAACAGTCCCCTTTTTTTCTTTTTCTTTTTTCCTGAAAATATAGATTATTTTGGACATTAATTAGGTATTAATCCACGGATGAAAACAGAAATATTTTGATAAGAGTTTTATTTTACAGAGATATTTTAAAGAGTAAAGGAGTTTTTCACCTGCTTTGGGTTTTTTTTTGAGAGGAATACTAATCAAATATATAGACTTGATAGACTATGCATTTTAAATGTCAAAAACTTTCTGCTGATAAACGATTTAGCAAAGAAGTGAAATTAAGTGGGAAAGTGGAGGTAATTTTGATGAGATATTAACTATTTGATTTGGTTTAGATTTTTAGGTTCTTCAGTGCAGGGACAAGAAAAACTTAACAGGACAACAAATTTCATAATCTACAAACTAGAATATTCAGTAACAGTCTGTTGGTTATTCACTTCATCATCTAAACTACCACTTCAAATGTTCAATGTTATCGATACTGCTTTCATATGAAAATGGTCTCTTTGGGAGCCTAGCATGTATGCCCGTGAGCCTGTGTTTCTATTTCCAGATCCAGCATTCCAATGATAAAAATATAGTCAGGAATCTGAGTGATAATTATTAGTAGTTACAGTGTGTTATGCCTTCCAAATGAAGCAATGGTATGAGTTAAAAATTTTTGACATCCACAAGAAATTTCTTCCTAAAACCAGGGGGTGGTGCTCTGAAATGTACTGAATACACAAACAAGTGGAAGTTTTGCATCCTCAGTAAAATCCAAAGCTCCATATGTATCATGGCAAGTGAGGGGTCTGTCTGATTCTCAGCTTCTTTTGCCTCAGTCAGACTCTCAATGAGGCTGTTAGGATTGTCTTTAGGATAGGTTTAACGATTTCAGTCAGAAACATCAAATAAGAAAGCCTTCTTTTCTAAGTCATGCAATGCTGGTTAAAGAAATGTCTACAGAACTCTGAGGAAAAGGGATTTAACTTGTTAAAAATTCTTAAGAATACATAAGAGGATGAAAAAAGTAACCAGAAAAATAACTGGTTAGGACTAGCTACTAATGAATGTAAAGAAATTAATAATGTGTAATATTTAAAAATATTTAAATATAACACTTCGTGTAACTTCCCTATGTGCTAGATATGACAATTTGCCACTCAACTGAGTAGTTTACTATGCAACACTTTCTTGGTAAACTGAACACAAGAAGTCAGCTTTTCCCATGCTTTTCCAAGTAACTGTTTTAAGCAAGCAAAGCCAGGTTTTCATCATTGTTTCGTAGTTACCTTTTCCATTGGCATGTGTTGGAACCTTAAGGTTATGCAATGATCTTGTAACTGCACAAACATTGAGATTCATAAATCTGAAACAGAGCTACTTTGCACCAGTATCACATAACTGAAAACCAAATCTTTCTGCCAAAGAGTGAAAACAAGTTCAGGCCAGTGAGGCAAAGAATACAAAAACAAACCAACACTGCGAGCTCCTTGCTAGAAGCCTACAGTGAAAGGGATTGTTGAAGAGATGGTCAAAGGAGACTCCTGAAGATTAGAAAGTACAGATTTATCAGCTTGTCTGAGCTGATGCAAACCTCTGGAGGTTTTGGCCGTTGTCCATCAGTAACAATAATGTGAATGATTCCGTTTATTACCCTTCTTCTATAGCAGTGACAAGAAGTACTGTCCAAGAAACTGGGATGTAGCCCACAGAAAACAAACAAAACTTCTTACTGGTGAACATCTGAGAAATTTTTCCTGGAAAGCAAACTAAAAGAACAGGAATATCTTGTTATGTTAAAGTGCAGTTTAAGTACTATTCATTCATTTCACAAACCATAAAACCACAGCTAGATACTGTAAACTAATAAACCCACCAGTACTACTGAGCAGCAGTGCGCTAGGTCTTGACAATGCTCAGGCTGAGTGCTATGCCTTTCCATGGTGGATGGAAACACCACACTATTTCTTCTCAACAAACAATCTTCAGTTTATTAGTATCACTTTGCAGAGCTGCTGTTCCCTGTGCACAAGTATGTGGGCATAAGACTGTAACCACCTTGAGTTTTCCAGCCTCTATAACCCAAAATGTTATGGTGCCTTATGATTTATTTGTTAAACAATTATGAGCTTGCTCAACTAAATATTATCTCCTATTCTGCCTTACATACTCTTATAGCTGTTTCCACATCCTACTTTTTGCTTTGTAGTCTTGTCTCTCTGAGTAGACTCAACAGTACTAAAATAAATAGCAACAATAGTATTAAAATAAAATAGATATACATTACATTTTATAGTATTAAATACTTATTACTTATGACAACATTTAATAACAAGAGTAACTGAGAAAAATGCACCAAATTTTTTGGTTGCATCAGAAAAGAGCACTAAATTTTCTCATTTGCTAAATATATGATACTACCTAAGTCACTGTTTTTCACTTGTGAGTGCTTCCTTCGTTCTTCCCTTGTTTAGTGAAGAGGATATACTGTCACTGTTTACTGTAATAGTGGTGGCAATAATAACAAAGAGATATATTCACATTCCTACTTTCAAAACCATAGGAATTCTGGAGGATGAGAGAATTAATTGTTCCCTTTTCCCATCCCTTTTCCTCACCAGCTAGAGACTTAGACAGTAAAATTTAGAATCTGACTTTAGAAGCTGCAGAGAAGCCGTTTGCAGTGTACATCAGGTTCCATTAATCCTTCACAATTAAACTGCACTTTTTCAAGGGTTATCTGCAGCCAACCTCTCAAGAAACAATTCACAAACATACAGAATTAGATCAGTCCTTCAATAACACACTCATGCAGGGTCTTGCCCTACAAATGAAGAACAATGTCATGACAGAGTAATTGAGTTTCTTTATTTTCTTGTTTTGTCACCATATCAAAAGCAATTTCCTCCATATGTTCTTGGAAAGAGGATTTCAAGAATCATTCTTATGAACAGTGTGTCAGTTATCAGTTACACTGATATATGTGTATATTTATCAAAATAACTGATTCACAGAAAGCCACAGCCACTTGTAAAACCCTATGAAAAAGAAACATTTTCTAAATGCCACCCCTGGCATATATTAAAATGGTACATAGCACTTTCATAAAGCATCCCTGCTTCGAGCAATGCATAAGAAAAGAATGTTACATTATACACATTTTTCAGGAAAACATTTATATAGACTGCTGATGTTTGTTATAGAGAATTCAAACTTTTCCATTTATGATTCTCCTTTTGATAAATATTTATTATTTATAAAGTAAAGGATTAAATTATTAACATTAATTAATAGATGTGCATTACACAAAATAGATGGGAGTATTTCATGTATTTATTACCAATGTCCATAACTAATGTGGAGAAAGGGAAAGTGTTGAATAAAACAGTTGCCAGCTGATACCAAAGGAGTCAAGCTGATTAAAACTTAGCCTCAAAGAAGTTACTTATGATTCTGAAGATACTGAGAAACTGGGTGACGAAAAAGCAGAGAAATTCCATTTAAACGACTATGAAGTAATGTACATTGTTAACAGGAAGAAAAGAATTGGTTATGGGATCTCTCAGGATGTTTTTTACAGGACATCAATTTCTGTCAGGAGTCAGAAGGCAAATGGAATGGCGTGGGTTGCAAGAAAAAGAACAGGGAATCAAGAACCCATAATTTGGTTACTGAGTACTTGCAAAATTCTCATATACTTCCTTTAAAACTTCGCTTACTGGCTAAACTCAGAGACTGGGTCCTACAGCAGAAGGACTTTTCATCTGACCTAATATAGCCATTTTTCACCTATTGTTTAAAATTCCTAGTTTACATTAGAAAAGACCACTAATTCCAAAATTTTCCTTTCCTGAAGAGCAGAACTTACTACAGCATGCGGACAGACCCATCTCCAGATCCAGTTAAATAATCTGTGACACCAAGTTTTAGGTGTGACTGCAGTTGCATGTGGGTTTCTTCTCAGTTTTCCACATATACTGGAAAGAAACTGTAGAAAGTGGAGATTGATTCAAGGATCAGAAAACTGATCAGGGTTGATAAATGAGCTATGAACCCCTGAACAAATACCCACACTCACTAGTATGCATCAGTCTGTGGTTTCCATTTTTTATTTGTTTGACCTACTTCTAAATCTTTATAAACTGATCATCATTTATGATTTATTGGAATGACAAAAAAAAAAACAACCCGAAAACATAAAGACCATAATAATAATAGCAGGAAGATTTTAACTGGTTTTATCTCTTATGATGCATGGCAAGTTACTGAGGGGTTTCTTGCTTTCCCTCAAAGTCATTTGTTTTTTATGAATCTGTTTAAAACAGTCTTTCATTCATCGCTTCAGCATGTGTGCTGCATTTAAAATAGATGTAACTTGGAGTGCCAAGAGAAGTGTCATGACCATCTGAATTCAATGCCAGATTAAAAGACTTTTCCCACCAACTCATGACTTTGATTCTTCTCTTTATTATTGATATGTTTCTTAAGTATTTCAGGAGAAATAGTAAAAAAATATGGTGATAGTAGATATTAATAGTCTAGAATTCACCCCCAAAAAGGAAACATAATTTGTAAATACGTAGGAGAGAAAAAACAACTCAGAAGAAAATTAAATAAAGGATATTCCTAGGCAACATCACTATACTAACTATCTGTTTCGGCAAATTCAGAAACCTACTGCAATAAAGCCTAGTTTAGTGTAAACTTCAGTGAGATTATTGATAAGGATTGTTATCATCTGCATTTAATGTTTAAATATGTTTTATGTTCTATAGCTGGACAGTTTATAGCTATATTTGTGATTTCTGTTCTTGTCTGTTTTACACACATTGCCTTCCTGCTTTCATTATTAGGGCACCGGAGCAAGCATCAGTATGCTTTAAACAACAGGAGCAGCATTTCTTCTGTTCTAACTTTCCTCATTCTGCCCTCACGAAGTAGTGTGTGAGGTGCAGTGTTTCTGTTAGAATAGGGGAAATCAAACTTATGGCTCTGACCAGGAAAGTGTTTGGTCTTATTAAGGCCCTTGATTCATTCCACATTCATGCACTAGTCCCTGAGAAAGTGCTCTGTCTTGCATTTTGCCCTTGCCAGCTGTCAGTCTGGACACTCGGCCTGAATAAATAAGAATGCAAATAGAGGAGTGCAGTCCCACAGGCTTTTTTTTTTTTTTTTTTTTAATACAAGAGCTATAGGCCTTTTTTCCTCACACAAAAAAAAAAAAAAAGAAAAAAGGAAAAATACAAAAAAGAAATTCAAAAAAAGAGAAATCTGAATGTTCCCTGAGGATCCTATCCAGGATGGAAAAATACATTGCTATGCACCCATTTAAAAGGACCTACAATAGCTTAATATATTAGCAAAAGTGGTTTTTACATCTAGTTTTAAAAGCAAGCCAGTTAATTCAGCTTTGCAGTAATGTAGGGAGCAATACTTTTTTCTTTTTCAAATAAGGGAGTACAGAAAGGAGTACTTTCCTACCAGCATAACAATGAAGTCATGCAGTCCAGAAACAGTTGGGATGTCTCATTTCTTGTAGACAGTAGGGATGTCTCAGTCCTTGTTGTTAATCCCAAGAGTCAATCTGGAATGGCACAGAGCAGGGTAGCAGGATAGCTGCACTGTTTCACGTTTGCAGCTGAGATCACAGTTAGGTAATTGCAACACTGATGTTAGCACTATGGTAAACATAGATTTAGCTATAAACATTTCACAATGTTTCTTGTCTCTTTTGTATTTTATATAGAAGCCAGCGTGGGTTTTTTTTTTAACTTTTAATACTGAAAGGCTGACTATCAGAAGAAAAAGGAAGGATTGAATAAAAGAAGCAGCTGATATTTTAGACCATTTCAATACAGACTTTATTGAGGAAAGTAGTATAAAGCAACAGGCAGCACATAGATTCAAGCAGTATTCAACAGAAACTTGAGAGGGATTACAGACTTCCTCCTTACCATGACATATTTCAATTTAAGACATATAGAATAAATCAGAGTAGACAGTGAGGAGCTAGAATACACAGGAAAACCAATAATGAACCCGAGGTGCTTGAAAACATGGGGATAGTTAGCAGTCAACTCCACTGTTTTTCAGTTGAGTTAAGATCAAGTGGGGCACTGGGCAAACCTAAGGAAAACTGGTATACAACACATGCAGTATTGTTTTGCAGCCCACATAGTCATTTGTGTTACAGTCATCATTCTTTTACATCCATCTACCTCTTTCTTAGAGTAACATGCTGCAGTATAAGGGTATTGGCATGAGTAACAAACATATAAAGCCAGTAGCCAGTCATTGCATTGAATCCCTACTTTGGATATTTGTGGCACCACTGCAGCCTAACCCTGACACCATCTGGTTGTGGCTGCATAGGAGTCAAAACCTTTAATGTCTTATAACGAGCTTGTAACTTGGTCATATCAATGCAGAAATGCAGACAGTCGTATACTGTTGTTTTACAGCCTAGAGCAGAGCAGGCAGAACCAGACTCTCCTGTGAAGCCATTGTTGGTCTCAAGGTTATTCCTGTGCAAGATGAAGATGTGTTTATTTTTGTAATAGAATTTGAAAACCAGGAGTTGACAAAATATTTTTAGTTTTTTCACAGTGTAATATTCCTCTGCTTTGCATGAAAGACAAGAAAAAAAATACTGCTAGGATTAGGGTAGCTATTTTGATGCATGTTTTTTCTCTGTTTAGAAGTGGAACTTCATAAAACTACTAGTTGCTATTTCCAAGGAACTTTGTCAGTGATATTTTCTAAAGAACAATGCATCTATCTTTAGTTTTAATAAATTGTATTAGAATACTTATTCAGACATGCCCATCCCATTCCAGCTGCCTGAGTATGGCCCAGGAAAGGCATGCTATATGTCTATTGGGAAAATAGGGCTGGTCCACAAGCAGAAAGCATAGCATACACCAGAAAGGATCTCCTTAAGGCAGGATATTCCTGAGTTACTTAGGAACAAGTGAAGCAGCAGTCTGTTTTTCTGGTTTTCATTCAGTGGGAAAGGAGTCAGGATAAACTCTAATTTATAGCCCTGTCCATCTCCCACATTGTTGTGTGAGGGCAGTCTGTAGCTATCCCCACACAGATGAGCTTTCTGCTTCTAAGTGAGTTTCAATAAACCAAAAATATAAAGTTCTCTGTCTTCGTCTTCATCCTGGACCTACTAGATATGTTTGGGGAAAATGTACCTCTCCGCTGTATCTGTGAGGAAAGGGGAGTAAGGAACGCAAAATTCAAGTCTGGAAAGAGCTAATCCCTACAAATATAACAATGCCCCATCCCTAGCAGTGTTCAAGGCCAGGTTGGATGGGGTTTTGAGCAACCTGGTCTAGTAGAAGGCGTCACTGCCCATGGAAGGGAGTTGGAACTGAGTGAGCTTTAGAGTCACTTCCAACCCAAACCGCTTTGCGATTCTATGAACACGGATTTTTTTCTCTGAGTACATAACAGCATGGATCTCACCATCAGTGTTCATGTATCTGGGGTCATAAATCCTTCATACTCTTCCACTGTCCTTCTTTCAAACATTGGCAGCAGGGTGCAAACTGGGCAGCAAACGTCACATTACTTTCTAACCCAAATTAGAGCTTTACATAAATTCTGATAAATTTTGGATTGACAACCATTCTCCTTTTTTCCATGCCTGGATTGACCTGATGGAGACAAAGCATCTTCTTTAGCCTCTGCTGGGGAGCATTCATGTCTTACCCAACCTGGGATGAACTCATTTTGATTTCTGCCTGGCAGTTCTTTGCTTTGAGCAAACATTCTAATTGAGTGATTACTTAGTAAACACAGACTATATCAACCCCAAATAAACTACCTGAACTTCTTTTCCTGGACAGAAAAGTATTTCTAGCTATTGTCAAACAGATAAATTACTACAACTCGATTTATTAGAGATTCATGGTTGCCACAAGCACTGCTTTTAAGAGGAAAATGTCAGGTTAATAAATTCTTTCTAAGTAATTATCTTTTTTTTTCCTTTTCCCTCAGCATAGCTCATTTCCAAGGGATTAATGTGTGTAGCCATCAGTGAATACCCCAGTTGAACATCTTTTCATGCAGTCATTTCATCAAATAGCAACACAAGTTTATGTTCCCCCAATGTATTCCTGTTCTTCCCTACCACTGTTAGTATTAACTATAACTTTCAGAAATCATTTTCTCATACAACTGTTCAAACACTTTCTTTAACTCATCTCTTGGGGTTTTTTTCCTATCTCAATTGTATGCTGCCGCATCAAGCCTCACAAAAACACATTCAATGAGGACATGCTGTACATAAAACCAGGTGATATTCTATTTACAACATAATCATCAATTTTATTGTCCTTTGATTTACTGGTGTATTATTATAGCATGATTGAAACATTAAGTATTTAATCATTAATTAAATAACTAACATAAAAATGAATCAGCAAGAGGTTTGGTTGCTGTATTTTTTTTCAGTGTGGAGTTACAAACTCTACAACAAAAATTGATATTGTTCGGACTCTGCAGGCATGTGACAGTGAAACCATATTTTGTTGGCCTTCAGGTCAAATGGCAACTAAAGCATTTCTTATTGAGGCTAGTAATACATTTTAGGATATGAATTGCTAAGCTTTATATAAGGTTTACATGTCTTTTATTTTCAAATGTTCTTTTTTTCCTGGTTAATGAACAGCAAGATTTTAATAACGATTTATTCCAGCCTGTGATGCTTTAGCAGTTAATTAGACTATCTGGGAATCGATCAATGTTTCAAAAAGAGGATTCCAATTAGCTGGTTTAGTTCTGGTTGGAGACTGTGGTTGCCTAGAGAGAAAGCATCACTGAGAGACCCCCCCCTTCAGCACTTATTGTCTTTATTTTCAACTTTTTGGTAGAGAAACTAGTGTCACTCAATCTAATCCTTGATGTGCCTTAAATGAAACCCTTTATTTTTGTAACTAAGATACAACAACAACAACAACAAAATCTTATTTTGCTCTTTTAAAAGTTTTGGGAAAGCAATAGGCCAAACTGTGAGATGAAACAAAATTAAGAGTTACATCAGTTTCCACCATAGCCGAGATTCTGCTGCTCAGAGCATGAAATATACCTTATGAGAATGTTGATACATCAACATGAGATACCTCACTGAAATCAGGGCTACAAATACCAGAAGAAGCTGTACAGACCTCATCATCACATTCAATTTTAAAAATCATATGAAAATAGAAATGTAACAATTTTTTTCAAAATTTCTGCCACATTTTGCAGCTTATAATAAACTAAGCCACCCAAATGTCAAACAATAGTGTGCCAAATTGACAAATTAATTATACTATGGTTTTTATTCCAGATGACTCCCACAAATTAGTGGTGGGATCTTTTGAATAACATTACTTTTTTTATGGTAATAAACTTTAGATAACTTGTAAAGATGTCACTGGAAATCTATAGACATCATAGATTACAGTCCTAAGGTCTGTTGATCTAACAGCCCACAAATTATTTCTATGCTAAAAATTCTAGTAATTACTAAGGTTATAGAAACACAGCCTCTATAAATGCATCTCTTTACCCTCCACATATGCATCAGTCAAAAGAAAAGTGCATTTTCACTATCATCAGACCTGTTAATTTTAAGTTCTAGGCATATAAATCAGCACAAAGGGATCTGATTAAAGCAAGGAGAAGCCATTAGGAGCAGCCTTTTAGCAGGAGACACACCTTCTCTTTAAAAAAGGAAAAAAAAAGCCAAAATCTCCATGATAAACAGACTTGGTTGTCATCCTTCAAGTAAGTAAAGGTAAGGTAAATTTAGTAAATACAGAGTTTCATTTTCTTTTAAAATACCATTTTTTTAATGATGCCATAATTGTTATTTAATTTTTTCCCTCTGTAATCCTGTTTTGCTTGATTTTTATCAAGCAAAATACATACATAAGTATACATATATATACAACAGTTCCTTCTACTTCTATCTAGCACCTCAGGAACCCCACCTGAAAAATTAGGCTCCCACTCCAAGATATTGCAGGGGTCCCTGCTGTGACATGTAAGTTTAGGTACCCATGGGCAGAGATGTTTCTAGTCTGATAATGAGATGAGAAGAAACTGCTGATACTACAAAAGAATAGTCTCTCTAAAAATCCCCTAAGAATACAAAAAATTATGCTGTTTAAGATTATCTCATTTCCTTGACTGCTTATCACAGAGGGAGAACGTACTTACATCTTAGATTACAGTTAACTTTGGGGACATCTGTCCAGTGTACTAGTATGCATGGTTATGGTGTATTACTCCATAAACTTCCTTCCTTTACCCCATGTGTTAACACTTACTAGTCCAGGAATGAAAAATGCAAATAAGAGAGAGAACAAAGACCATTGTTTCCAACAGATTTTGTTTGCCAACAGAGTTGTATTGAAACAGGCCCAGTGAAGGCACACAGGAGTTATTCGGTTTAGTCTGGGTATAAATACAACTGGACTTACCACTCAGGTCTTACTGAACACACAGAAAAATGTTATTAAAGCTACATCACTCCTACAACAATACTGTCTGTGAGATTTCCAATGTGCAGGATGCAACAGATAGAACTGAGCATCTAGCCTATTTTCTCATCATCAGGATTATAAATGAGCCATAAGGGAAAGGCTAAGGGCAACCTAAAGGTTTTATTAAAAAGCTACTATTCGTATTACTAATATCAAGCCTGAAAATACAGTTCTTAGGTAATGGTCACAAAGGAAGAATAAACTACATATGATATTAAGGCTCAGCTGTAATCGTCTTTTTTAATGCATTTTTCGTTTTTATTGTGATAAATGTGGAGTTTTTCTAATAGAATATTTGGGAAGTAGATATCAATATTCTGAATGCCTCAGACCTAATGCTTGTTGAGGCGTAATATTGCAATTGAAATTCAAGGTCTTGTGATCAAAATCTGGTGAAACAGGTATCTTCACACTACAATAACTATTAATACATTATTCCACATGGATTAGAAAGCAAGTGAGAAATATGGGCTTGTGCTTTTATCCTTTCTATTGCACAACTTTGATATATTTTGGATTTTTGAAGCTGGCTATTTTAGAAGGTTATTTAACCTTGTGAAATATAATACTTAATGCATTAGACCTCCAGTATTCATGACAAAATAAATAGACTGCAACCACAGGATATCTCCACAGTGCATCGTGTCACCTCAAATGGACCACATAGATCTCAGTTCCACATCAGGCTGAGATGCTGATATATAAATGCAGAAGGATCCTGCAGTTCATTAAAGACATGAACCCTCACACATGAAACCAGACTAAAGAAAGAAAATAATTCTTTATGAGAAAAAACAGGATCCCTGGATATAATCAAGAGCTACTCAGCCAAAAGAAGCGTCTAAAATATTACTATTAGGAACAAAGTTTCTAAAACAGTTCATATGCCATGAAACAAAGGTGAAGGGTAGAGAGAAAAAATTACTTAATTGCACCTTTAGCTTATAAACTTTTTTCATATGACAATGTGTGCCACATTGGGATTTATCATTCTTTTCCAAGCAAAACTTCTAGTTTGTTTCCCTTGACAAAAAGACACGCTTTGTAGAAAGAGGGCATTCCCAGAAATCACTGTCAGACATGTGAGTCTGCAAGGAACCTTAACCTCACTTGTGAACAAAAATGAAACTTCTGTCAGTTTTATTTAACGAAGCAAGTCAGCTACTAAAAAAAAAAAAAATAGAAAAAAAGAAAGAAAGGAATGGATTCACTCGAAGAGATCATGTAATACTTTCAGCCAGATTTCCAGACAGTGATGCATATGCTCAACTATTTACCACAAATGACTTATTTTTTAACAAAAATAACTGCAGCAAGAACACTGGAAATGCCAGGAAAGGGTTAGATCTTTCGAGATTTTTCTCCCAGTGTGAGGAACTGGAGAACCCTTTATTCTTACAGATGTCTTGGTCTATTCTTCCACCCCACCTTCATAAAGCCCAAATAGATCAACATGGTCTAGTGATGTCTCCCACTACCTGAAACACCACATGAAATTCAAATCTCCTGTGGAAAGGTGTTGGGACCAGGTTTCCTCAGAAGTAGGTGTAAAGGAAATGCTTATCTCAGTGCTACATTTGGTCAGAGGACTCCATAAGAAACAGACACATCAACTCACAAGAGTGCAAGAAGTGGTGACAAGGACAAAAAAGAGCTGAAGAAGAGGGAAAAAGGATGAGAAAGGATTCATCTGCTATATATTAGTGTACAAATTGGTATACATGATGTCCATGGAATATGAAATAACAAATGCCAATGTATCAACTTTTTCCTGGACACCCTCAAGTGCAATGCCACCCCTCTTTGAGAGGCTGTTTTATCCAGGAGCACAAGCAGGAGCTGCTGTTGTCCTCACACCCATTCCCTAGGGACAAGGGTGCACCAGACCAAGCTCTCTGCCCTTCTCAAGCACCCTGAGACTATCTGTTCTCAGCTCACTGGGCATCCACTCAGACCTTCTCATTGCTTCCATGTGTGAGTCAGTTTCTCGCAGCTCCATCCTCCTTTGATGACAGGATCTAGCATGGGGCTGCCTCTGCTGTCCTCCCTTTCTTTGCTACTGATGTTAAAAAAAACAGAGCAACAATAAAGGAAGCAAGATGCCAGTGGGATAAACAAGGCGAATTATCTAGAAGGAGAAACAGTTTATTTTGTACAGAAAAACAATCTTGGCTGAGCCAGAAAATAAAAGCAGAATAATTAAAGGGGCATTTTCGTTTTAGCATGGCACTCCATTATGACGGCCTTGGCTCAAACACTGGGGCCACATGAACTGATGGGAGCAGGCAGGCAGCGGAAAGGGGCATGGTCATGTTATGCTCCACACAGCCAATATTCAGCTGGTGGGTTTCATCAGACAACAGAGAGATTGCCGTGGTTGTGTACCGCAGAGAACACTGACAGGGTGATGCAGCCAGCTCCTGGATGGGGTCTGTCCCACCCAGGTACACATCTCCAGGCACGGATGATGCTTTCATTGGGTTTGTTTGCGAAGACAGTGAGTCATGCTGGGAGCATGTTGCCTGCTTCCACCAGTCACACCAGCAACAGTGCTTGCTGTTGCCATGGCTTTCACTATTTCACTTCAACATTTGCTCATGAAAGATGTATGGAGTCTGAATTGGGGGGAAAAAGACCTTTCATTGTTTCCTGAGACTTACCTTTCTCTTGGACAAAATTTGTGGCTATTATTTTTTGATTACAGCAGGAAACTCCCATCTAATTCAAAACAGCATCACGTATTTGCATACATCTCCTCTCACCTCTCCCTTCGCCAAAATGTCAGCTTTGCTTAGGATATGTGTCTTTTTGTCACTACAGTGAAAACTGTGTCCTCCCTGGTACAATTTATCATACAGGGTTCAGTGATGCAGTATGCCAAGCAAGGAAGAAGAACATGAAACCTTATCACCATGGTGTTTATTGACCAGTCATCCTGCTTCGTATTCATTTCCTCCCCTTAATTCCCTGCAAGTATACATTGGCTCAAAATCAAAAGAAATGCAATACTTAAAAAAAAAAATCGTAGGTTCTGGGATGAATGGATTATTCCATACATGCTGATGGTGCAATTATTTCTCTCCTGTGATAACTGAAAACATTTATTAATAAAATCTGTTCCAGAAGAGCAGAGCATTATTCTATTATGCTGTTTGAATCCTAACAAATTATCCTTTTATTCTCTTGGAAAAATCAAGTTTTTCATCTGAGATATCATTCTGAGGACCACTATTTACACACATTAAAGGAGGGGGAGAGGAAGTACACAAACAAAATAATAAAAATATTTCATTTTGTCAGTCCTGCATGACCAAGAAAGAGCCAGAAAAGGATCACAGCCAGAACCTGTTGTACCCAGCTCTTGCTCCCTACAACAAAATTAACCAATCTGACCTAACGCTCTACCTGAGCCCTAAAACATCAGTCTGGAAACAGAAGCTCCCAGTATAAAGCAAATTAACTCCATCACTCATCAGCACAGCAAATACACAGAAGAAAACCATCACTTCTTTGTGGATTACAGTGCAGGGGAAGGGAGAACAATACTGCTTTTCAGTCCTGCTTTACTTTTTCCCCTTTTCTTTAACCCCTAATCCACCCAGCACCACAGAGTCTCTGCCTGGTGCTCAGCAGGGCAGAAACTCCCTACAGTAAATCCTATATGTAGAGTCAGAGCCCTTCCCACAGTTGTGGTGGAGAGAAAGGCAATAGCTCCTCACTGCTGACCCTCTTTTGTCCCTCAGGGGCTTAGATGTGGCGGGAGAAATCAGGTAGGGCACTAGCACCAGCACATTAGGATGAGGTTATTTTGTCTCAATGTTGCCCTCTGAATGACACAACCACAAGTCAGTCTTGCATAAGAGAGAGAAGGAAACAATGCTGGGGGGGGGGGGGGGTGGGGGGAAGGGGGGGGGGGGCATGGGGGGAAGGGGGGAGGCAAATGGTAAGTAAAGGTAAATCAAAGCCTTTTCTTAAGCTTTCATGGAACTCACTTATCTAGGGCACAGGGTAGCCCCACAGTCATGTCAACCCTTCACCAACAGAAGCCTGACAAGTTGGGTATTATTCTTGATTTAAGTCTTTTTTTGGCTTCAGTACAGCCCAGAGGTAAAAGTGTAGACTGCTCCTTTTATTATGTACCTTCTCCCAAGACAGAGCACAGGACCTCCAGTAAGTGCAATAACATGAGGAAATACACATTTTGCTGATATGCTGTTGCTTGAAAATATTCTCACAGCTACATCACACAGAGGAAGAAGGAGGTGGTGATGATTCAGTGAGAGGCCAAAGAGTAAGCGAAGAAAACCTCTTGGGGAAGAAAGGAACTAGTGAACAAAAGTTGGAAACAGAAAGAAGGCTGTTATGCCACAAATCAAAAATGTATAGTCACATAAGCTCATAGGAAAGAAAATGAGAGCTGACATCCTACAATGCTAGATTGATTAGAGAGGACTTGGAAGATAACCAAGGTCTGGGAATGGCATGGGAAATCATTTCAAAGGAGAAAGAACTTCATACTTTGTTACGGGTAACGGCAGAAGTACAATAACACACGAATTGTTGGAAAGCTGCCGTGGACCCTGGGCTGAGGGGAAGCAAAAACATATGACAATGTGTGTGGTTATAATGGATACCTGTATGGCTTGCAATGGTGATGTGAAGGATGCAGATCTTAAGCCACTTGAAAAGTGCCAGATTTGAGACACCAGTGGTTGGTTTTTTGTTCTCTCTTCTGCCTACTCCATGCTCATATACCTCCTAGAGACTTCTGACATCACCCACAATACAACAGTATAACAGTGAAATAGATATCGCTACACTTCTGAATATATTGTTCTTTGTTCGCTTTTTTTTTTTAATTTGTCCATTTTCTTTTTCTAGCCAAGGTGTGAGATTATCTTTACCATTTCTTTGATTTTACAGACACAATAAAAATCCTTTAATGGTAATTATAATGGAATTTCCTGCATTTCTCTGCACACACAGAGCATCCATGTAATCCAGTTACATTCAAGCCACATGTTCACAGCACTTCTTTTTGACAAATGTTAAGCTACCTTTGAAAGGAATTTTGTGCCATGAAAATCAAGGATGGTGTTGTCTTTGAGCAAGTGTGGAATGAGATTTCTAACCTTAATCTTTAATAAACTCCAATTTTCATAAGGCTCCATTTCAAGCAAGGGAGGAGGAAGACTGAATTTTGAATAGAAATATTCCCATTACTAGTAGTCATATTGAGAGTTCAGATTATGTTATACCTCTGCAGATTGGAAAACACTTGGGGAGGCTCTTGTGCCAGCCTGTCTGTACAACACCAGCCATATGCTGGCATACTTCAGTAAAGAAGCAGCAAACTCTACATAGTGCAAAAGCTTACCCTCAAGTGCCTCAACAATGTGCATATAGAGCAAATGTGTTGGACCCCATTCAGAGGATAAATGTAGGTTATGAACATACTTTCCAACCATGACTCAGGTTTTTGCTCCTTCAGGAGTCTAGAATAATTGCCAAATAATAGCAATAAGGGAAAAATATCTGTTGTTACTATAGGAACAGCTATCTTTGCATCTACAGTATTGATTTTTCCTAATAAAGAAAAGCATTAAATGCGATACTAGGAAGCTAACATAAGTAGCCTCAAGGTTTAGTTCAGAAAGCATAACGATTTGAACATAAAGAAGATGCAAATACCAGTTGCCCTTCCTGTTCTGATGGAAGAAGGCATTAAGTGCAAAAAGACTGACTGTAATATCCTTACTTATAACAACCCTTCAAACTCACACTGTCACACACACTAAACCCCGACTGTGTTTATGGTGACTGAGTATTGTCCACATAGCCAAATAGCCTGGAAGACAGAAGGACAGGTAGCTAAACAGACTTCAAACTGAATACCCAGCAAATTTTATATGAGTTATTTGAACCAAAAATCTTTTGGAAACACTAATCACATAAAAAGATGAAAATGAGCTAATTAAAACCCCAGGTCTATCAGTGCTATACAACATGATAATTTATTGAGGTTTATTTTCCTGGGGGAAAACATATCTGGGGAGCACTGATAAATCTCTTCTCAAACTATTAATTGCAAATTCAAAATTAACCTCCTTTGGCCTTGCAGGATTTTTTTTTTTATTTGTTTTCCATTCTAGATCTGGTCTTTATCATAATTTAATTAAGGTATAGCCATTCAAACCTCGGTGTTTCTGTAAAGACTATCACCATTAATCTGACTGGGGGTATATTCATTGAAGAGATAATGTTTATCACGTATATTTTCTCTTTCTGTCAAATCCTGTTTTTTCACTGGTGGAAGAAATATATATTTGGAAGACTGCATTAAAATCTCTGAACAGTTGTGAGGTGGCAGACACAAGGCTGTCCAGGGAGAGATGATGTGGTCCTGCATAGATTTCAGATAGGAGAGAGAATATGAAGCTCATAAACATGTCAAAGCTCTTCCTGTTAAAATTAATTGATAGGCTCAGTACAAAAATATGGGTTAAACTAGTTTTCATCTTTGATTAACAGCTTATTTTGCTGCAGGCTCCTTATGCTAGTGACAAACTGGTCTGCTGGGTTGTTACTGTATGGTCCGACACATAGGGGTGAGTGTGGTTGTGGATGCAGAGGACATCAGGGAAGGCTGGATAATGACATTTTATTCTTCATATTTCTGGGGTTTTGGTGTCTTGTCTTTTTTTCAGAAACAGTCTCCCAGGTGCAGCACAGTGTCCTGGTTCTTTATGGTACAGTTGCACTTTGGAAAAGGCAGTTCACAAAGCATTTAAGAAACAAACTGTTCCCATTTTTTTCACCAGGGGAACAGAAAAAACCCAAAGTGTGGCATGTGTTATGAGCTCCGAGGGAGCACAGTTAACCACACAGGACAATGAGCAAATTGCATTGCCTTCATGGCTTCCAGGAATCAGCTGAGCTATCTCCTGCCAGCATCCTTAACCTGAAGAAACCTGCGATGAACAGAGGCAGACAGTCAGGAGCAAATCACAGACCTAGTCAGTCTTTGGCCCCCTTTTTCATTCAGACAAATTTTAAATGTTAAATAAATACTGAAGGAATCACTTGTCACCACAAATTACTTCTTTGAATGTTTGCTGTTCATGCCAGCTTCCCTGGGGTCCTTCCCATTTAGATACAGCTTTAACAAGCAATCCCATAAAACATTGACTATTATTCTCCAAGAAGTTGTACTTAGTGACTTGTTACACAGAAATAGGCTTCCAATTTCACTTTAAAACATATTAGAAAGGAGTCCTCAGTATTTTTTTGCATTAGCATTTAGCACCATGTGGAAATGGTAATTATAAATTACCAGAAGCTGTACTTACAGCCTTTAGCTTTGTTTAACTGTTTAGATGGTGTTTTTTTGGTCTCTTCCCCTCTGCAGGCATGGGAGACTGATGTGTTTGCTACTTGCCTAAGCATTCCTTGCTGAGGACAGGGACAGCAACTACTTGAACACAAGGTCATATCATTGTTTTGTCCCTCCTCCTCGATAATAGAAGCAGATAATTGCGTATCTGCAGGAGCAAGTGTGAGAGCCACTCGTGCTATACCCAAGGTGTTGGGTTTCAAGGGCAAGCTGAAGGACAAGTGACTCAGCAAATCTCTGGTCTCTAGGCATGCAGAGGACTTCAGAAGAGGTGTGAAGCCTGGCATGGGAACACCAGATTGTGCCACTGCAGACGGCAGTCGCAATTTGCTTTTTCTTTCATCCTCAAAGCCTACATTTTGTTAAAAAACACAGCCCATTGTTTCTGGTTCATCAGGACCAGTTCTAAGTTGTGAGGAGCAATGGGAGTGCATCTGCATGGCAAATCAGGTGATGCTTAGGGTCCAATATCTTCACTCTACACATTTCTGAGATTTTAAATCATGATTCCTTCACACAAGTTCCAAGTGTAGTCTTGGGAACTGGTTGCCAGCTGCTAGTTTGCAACCAAGGTGTAGTAAAGGTACCACTGGAATGCACCTGAAATCCACTTAGTTTCATTCAAAAACTACTCCATTCATGCACACCTTGACGTGTGAGTCCTTCTTTGAAGCAAACAGAAGCGCAGGATAGGGAGATGGTTGGAAATTTCTCTCATAAAGAGCACTCACCATCTGAGCTGGCACACTGATGTACAATGCAGCTACTGGTTCAAGGAATCTTTCTCAGACCTAAGCTGTTAAGTGTTTACCTTTCACTAAAGACAAGATTCAGGATCTCTTTAGTCAATTTAATAAATCTCTGCTCACTCAAATAACTTCAATGAAAGTACTCGTGAATTAAATATTAATCTGTGAACATAGTGGTTGCCAATTTCATCCTATCAAGTTATACTCTCTGATTGTTTATGCAGCAATTTATTTAAAAGAGACATAGATGATTTGTTTAGATTGCTTTTGGGATGAGAACTGGGTTTAGTTTTAGGAATTATAGTCTTGTCCCTTCAAATTCTTTCTACTGATCTTGCGAGCTTGATTCTCCAGGACACTGGTCCTCTAGCCTTTCTCCAGCAAAGCATTCAGTCTGCTGGTTAACTTTTAAGCCTGGAAACAATACTTCTGCGCTGAGCAGACTCCTTGAACTTGCACTGAGCACCCCCTCCAGGCTCTTGGTGGGTGCCTGGTAACTGTTTCCAGGATTGATTCCAGTTTCTCTGAGGGCAAAGTTATTTGTTTAGTAAGCACCAAGAAGGTTTTGCTGTGAGATTTTTCAAGTACGGTAAAAATCCTGTTAACCACTCGCTAGTGCGCTATATTTGTGTTATCTCGGAGCGGATACATTTCTCACTTACTGGAACTTTAACAGCTAATAAAAATAGAACTTCTGAACTTTCAAGGACCCTTTGAATGGTGTAGTGCACAATGTGTCTGCATCTGCATCACAGCAGAGGTGAAAAGGTTCATCAAGGTCTGTGTGACACATAGCCATTGCTTGGTGCAAGCAATAACCAACACCAGCAACTGCCTCCTCCACATAATGCAATAGGCAAAGTAACAGGCAATTAGTGGAAATGCAGGCATCGAAAATCCATTTGGACTCACTTGACATATGCTGACTTCAGATAAAGCCAATGCTAAACAATAGCCTTTCCCTGGGAAGTCAATGGCAAAACTCCCCCTGACTTCATCAGTCAAGATTTCATCCAAGGACTGAACTTCCCAGCTGCTTTTTAAGGAGAGCCCCTCCTGACTTCTGCAGGGACATTTACAGCAGTGATGCTTGTAGGAAACTCAAAAGTCATTCTGAACCAAGATAATGGACTATTGTTTAGGATGTTTTTCCTGACATAAGTTTCATGGTTTCAGAAAGGCAGAGGCACACAGAGATTCACTTACCCTGATCCAAGACACTTGCATCAAGCTTCAAAGAGCCCCACACTCCAGAGGGACATCACACTGAGCTGGGGAATAACTGCGAACAAATCAGAGCTAAGATAAGAAGCAGTCTTTTACTGTAATGGAAGCAATAATAAGTTATCTCTTTGCTGATGAGTGGTTTGCTGGAGTTTTGGAAGAAAAGTTGTTTCCTCTAAGCTACAAACAGCATGTATAATACCATCTTGCAGTCTCAGCAGTGTTTCTCAGAGGACAAGAGCAGAGCAAAACCCAGTCCTTTCTCACAGTGTTTATAAATGGCTGGCAAGGCCACATTGCCAGAATGAATTATAGCTATCTCCTGATACAGCCTGAGTTGGATTAACTATGCTTATAATTACCACTCTGGGAGAAGAAAAAAAAAGGAGAAAACTGCAACTGTGTAAAAGAAAACCTTTCTGATTTAAGTTGCTGGCATGCATAGTCCAAACAATTTCAAAAGGTTTCAGCTGTTTCAGCCTGAATAGAATGATACTGTAGGGCCTGACTACACAAATGCTCCAGTAAGCAATCCATACTCACACAGGCAATTTCTTTCATATTAAGAGTATACCCCTGTTCACAAGGGCTCCCTCAGAGGAACCTAAACTGGAAGGATGGGGCTCTCGGCTCTTATTTCACTGTGGTCTCATTAGTCCTGCTTTCAGGGATGGGAAAAAAAAAAAAAAATAAGAAAGAAAAGCTTTTTATGCTTTGGAAATCTGAACCTGAGTGAGGAAAGTGAGTTCTTGCCTTCTAAGGGCATTTGAATTTTTCTGAGGTTCTTACCGAAGTTCAAAGCAGATAAGGGCCCTATCTGGATCTGCAAACCACTGTAATGCAACACTTATCCCATTTGCAAGGATGTTAGTAGCTTCAAAGTTCCCTCTAAAGGCAAACTAAGCTTCACAGTCTTCCCCAGCCAGGAGTAAAATATTCTGTAATGAAGGTGAGACACAGAGAGATGATAGTAAAAAGGCTCAACTTCCTTTCTTGACTGCTATTGCATCATTCCTCAAAATTACAACAAAGCAAGTTTCACTGTAGGTGTAGGGTTAAGAAGCCAAATATTAAAACAGACAAAAGAAAAAAAAAAAGAAAACAAAGCCCAAGAAAAAAATCACAAAAAACTTTGGTTTAATAAATTACAAAGGAAGATCATTTTACCAATAAGTGAAATACATACCATTGAGGGTGGTTTGTTTTTTGTTTAGTTTCTGAAGTATTTGATATTCCTACATGTAGATTCTGCCTTTCTGTGTAACTAGCCTCTTTTTTGTACTACATCTGGCTTTAGAGATCAAGAAGATGAATCTAAGATTGACTAAATCACTCTCTTACCTCTTGTCCCCTGAGAAACACTGTCTAGATAAAGATACAATTTGCATATTATTTATGTGAGTGAAAGTAGCAGGGGACTTTGCAAGCATTCCTTATAAAAAAAATTAATTTCTCACAAAGTAAACGTGTCTTTTTCTTCCTTTTTTTTTAAATCATGATGGCTGAAAAGTCAAAGGTTTCCAAGCTAGCTTTCAAATGATGCAATACAGCAGGTAGGTGTGTGTAGAGTGCAAAGAAGGGTCTGCCTGAGTTACACAGCATTATGCTGCATGGAGGTATCTGGCTCAGTCCATTTAAAGCTAGCTTTAATACCTGAAGCAAAATAGCCTCATGATCTGCCTGGATGCTCTTGGGTGATGGCATCTTGCTTCTTAATTCTGCTAACTGAAAGATCTCTGCATTAATTTTATATAGGAACAAAGACAAATCAGTCAGAGACTAACAATACATGAAATGTCATTTATACTTCTTTTTCCTTATGATGTAAATTATTAATGTACATTCCAGCCACCTGAAAGAAACAGCATGCTTGCCAGTCATGGTGCTTTTTTTACTTTTTTAAATCATATCAGAATAAAATGTGAAATTCTCAGAAATCTATGCAGCTAATAGCATCTATAATTTTTATTCTTTTTTCCATTGAACAATGTAAACCAGCAACCCTGGTAGTTATTAACTAAGGAAGTGATCTCATTCCTACGCAACTAAAAGAGTTTCCAACCCTAACTATTCTATGAGTATTTAAATTTAAATTTAAAAGATTCACTTTAGTCTCCCCACTTGGGCAGTCAGCCAGCCTGGCTGCAGACGAGACATCAGATTTTCTCTGCACAGGCAGCTCCAGAGAGGACTATTTCAGACTTCAGCAACAAGTTTTCAGAAACCAAGCAGTGAAATAAAAGACATTAAAAAGATAACATGCTTCTAATGTGATGTATGTATAGAGATTGCTCAGTGAGAAAGAGCTCTTATGTGTGGAAGAGTACAGACTCAGACAAATCTAAACAGGTTGAAAAAATAAAGTAACTTTAAGCATTTGAGATGTCTGCAGTGCTGCTCTGATGAGGAACTGCAGTGAAGTAGAAGGTCCCTGTGATTTTGCACCATGTCTGGATTTCACATATAAATGAGAAATGGTTTTTGAGGAACGTTAAAGTTTCCAGGTGGATTTTAGTAGTCCCTTTAGCAGAGTTTGTGTCTTTTCAGAGTTGTACTGAAGAATTACATACTGGGGCTGCTGCAGCTTGAGACATCCTTAGCAGACTTTCATACCTTATCTTACTCCAACTCCTTAGGAGTGTCCCTGTCCTCCTTTTATGCTCCATGTGAAGATGAGTCAGTACCTCTTCTCCAGCAGCTCCACAAGTCATTTGACACAATAAATCAAAGCAGCTGGTGCTGAGGCCACCTGCACATCTACAGGATGCACATTCAGGAGTTTCACTTCAGTTGAAGTTTAGCCTGTCTGCCCAGGTTGAGCATAGCCCATTTTCTGACAAAGCACTACTTTGCAGGTTCTAAGTATACTGGCAAAAAACAAAATGGGCTAGTGATATTTAAATTAAATGGATATGACTAAGAATAGCTAGGTTTTCACCTTCTTAAAACAAGTTTGTATTAACTTTATAATTCCTGTGTTGTTCTCCTTAGTAAGACAATATTTGTACATACCAATTATACTATTTTACAGTTAGATGTTATGCAAACTATTTTGATGACATTGTACTTCAATCTCCATCTGTTAGTAAATCAGAACAATAAAAATTCACCTCCCTAAAAAAAAAAAAAAATCCAACTTAAAAATCCTGATTTCTATACATCTATGTGAATTACTTGGGTGTAATCCCAAACTCTCCTCCAAGTACTCTCCTCCAAGTACAACCAGTGGTTGGTCAAATATTGCCTTATCTGCACAGTGCCATCAGCATGCACAGCTGTGAATCCTGCCCAGCTGTAACATCAGGTTCAGATGAAGGTTTCAGGCTTTAAAATGTGGAAGCTGGTCTCACTCAAACAAAGTGAGCACCTACTTCTGGAGGAAAAGCCTGATAAGAAGATAAGAAGATTTTTATTTATTTTATTTTTTTTATAAACTTGGAAGCAAGAAGCTAAGACCATAGCTTTGCAATTCACCTATTCAGGTGACTAACATCATACTTTGAAATAGTCAAGGACTATTCATGACTATTTTCTGGTTTTTTTTGTATGAGTCGCACTGAAGTCAAAGTTCACAGTTAATTCATACCCTCGGTAGTGCACAGAATAAAAAATAAAGTAAAAAATAAAGAGAGTTAACCTAAGAGACTTAAAACAAAAGTCCTAGAGATTTTTAAAAGTCCAAGAAATGAGACTGCTGCTCAGGAGTTCTGTTCTGCTTATGGCTCTGTGCTCCCTGGGACCAGCATAAATCAGGTGCCTCAAAGGTCAGGCCTGGGCTCTGCTACTGGTGCTGCCTCATAAACACAGCCAAGAGGTACCAGAGCAGAAATAATCTCCACTAAGCATGACCATGCTGTGATTTGGTGATATTTCCATTAAGTTACTGAGGTCCCTTGCAACCCAAACTATTCTATGATGCTATGATTCTATGTTCTCACTTTCCTCAGCATCAAATTTGGATTCTATGCTTGGTCTGGACCAGATACATCACGACAGACAGTAATGTAGTTTATCTGAAGTTAATTTTTATACTTATGCTGTTGCTCCTCGAACTAACATTTCACTGAGGTTGTTGCTTCACACGCATCTGCAGGATTGGACAGAGATATATGTGTGTATGGGTTTGGAGAGGGAAAAAGCAGTAAAATTGTTACAAAGAATTTGCAAAGAAGATGAGAGAGCCATGCTTTAGTTGTGATAAGGAAGGCTGCTTTGAAATATAGCAGAGACCATATGAAGTCCATTAAGAACTGGTGAACATAAAAACAACCCCAACATCCTTTCCTGTGACTCCTTGGAGTATAAAAGCTTGCATAGTGCTTCAAAGACAATTCAACAATAACATAATTGGGTCTCATGGTCTGGCACTTAAATCCATGTAGGGCAGGGGGAAGAGCAAAATATGTTCTCTCTTTGTTAAACCTCCCATGCTCCTTATCTTATTTTCTCTCTTTCAGTGTTTACTCATCATTTGTCCTCAGTGAAGCTGATTTGTAGTACATGAATGAATGAAGATGTCTTTGATGTTGCTGTACTGAGCAAAACAGTTGTTTTTCTTTGATAAGTTCACATGAATAGAGCTATTTGCTATTACCACATCTTTTACTGATGCAGCTATTATGCCTGGAGAGAATTCAGAGTCCTTTTCAGATGTATGTTTGCAGCTTTCATTAAGGCTAAGGTTCTGCAAGCGCATATTTGAAGGAAGATGTGCATAATAGTAATTACAACACATTTGCATGAACATCTTGCTTTTAATTCAGAAAGCGCTCAGCATGCTTTACAAACTTCACCAACACACTTACACATGTTGTAAATGTAGAATCACTTTGTCAACAGCTGCTGTACAGCTACCTCGAGGTGAAACACAACAGCTGTGCAACAGGAAAAAGCAGCTCACAGAACATGGCAGCAATCAGGGAAACTTAAATTGCCTTATCTAGTAGAAACCATCGGGAAAATTTTAGATAAGCAACATGTCAAATGAAAATCTGGCTTGAGCAGTGGAGGAGGTGTCCCTCCTACTGTTGCAGGGAAAGTGCTGCAGCGTTTTTAATGACAGCAATTTGCGTGAACCTCTGTTTTATGTCTCTGAAGAAAGACAGCACCTCCAACTGAAGTGTGATGGGTAATAGAGGCCAGCCCTTGGTTCCTGGCAGACCCATATCACAGAGTGACACCTACAATATGAACACATTCTTGTTCTACAGAGCTTTGTGTTTCCCTTGGCTGGCTCTTGGGGCTTGAACCTGCCATAGAATCATAGAAACAACTAGGCTGGAAAAGACTTTGAAAATCATCACCATGATAGCTAGGTGGGACCACACAGCAGCACGCAAGCACAAATTCATAAACCTGTTAAAAATAAGAAATCTTTGAAAGGAATAGGGGACAGGGAAACAAGAGGTCAGCATGATGTGAGATTGGATGCCTGATGATTTCGCCATCTGTAGGGGATGCGCTACCTCGTACCAGTGTAAAATAAGAAATAGACAAGTGACAACATCATGTTGTCAAGGTTTTCATTGTCTTAGCTGTAGAAGCAGAGAAATGACACTCTAGGCTTTGGATTCTACATCTCTCCTTGGTTCAAAGTTACTGTGTGAAGCAAATGTGGGGAGCCTTCTGCAGCTGGAGAAGACCCTGTGATTGAAACTGACTGAAAATACTTGTTTTCTGAATCATAGAAATGTAATAACTCTTTACTCAGGCTTTGAGACTCTGGAAAATTTTGGCATGCTTCCCATCAGTATGATGTCCTTGAGGAAGAAGAAGAGAAGAGTGGTTTTTCATGCCATCTGTTGTCTTTCCTGCATGCCCTGTGTCTGATCCTGCATGACTGACTGTGCCTCATCCCCATACCATGCCTATTAATTAGACCTCACATTATCTTCACACACTCTCTTGGGTTCATCCCTCTTCCTGCTGCAGGACAATAGTTCTTCCATTGGTAGCAGGGGACCCCAGTAAATGGCAGCTGGTGTTTTGGTCATACATCCCCACTTGGTGTTTCTGGGCAGCTGCAAATGCTGTTCCCGAACATCGTAGCTGGGGATGCAGCCACATGGGACAGCAAGCTGGACCCTGGGGATGATGCTGCAAGCACTGCATTTTGCAAGCTGGTTCCCACTCCAGACCCCCTCACTCTACCCCAACAGAATCCCAAATAAAACACCATTTTCCAAAATAAAGGAGCCTTCTCAGTGGCAGATATGTGTCCTTCAACTTTAGCAGGAAGCCTGAAGAAGGGGAAGATGCCTGAAGCAAGGATAGGCACCAGTGTGGAGGGGGTCAGGGTGGACTACAACTGCAGCCCACCACAGGGCTTGGCTTCGGGTGGCCAGGGCAGCCTGGGGAGATTTTGTGTCATGCCTTGGTCATGAGTGTCACATCAGCAAATACAAGCTGGAGAGCATGTGTTGTCAAGCACTCCTCTTCCGATGACTCCAGATGGGGACCACATGGAGTCCAAAGTAAAAGCGCAGCAAATGAACCTAATCCTCTTCTAATTCTCTGCCTGCAGTGAAATAGTCTCTCACTGTTGCTTTCCTAATGAAAAAGCAAGTAGCAGTCATATGTCTAGGTCACTCTTATTGCTTCTTACTGGCATAACTGCATTTTACCATGACTGGTTAAAGTAGCACAGAGAAACAAATCATAGTCTATTTCCTGAGCCTGTTTTGCAACAGAAATAAGAAACATATTTTCTGTTTGGGAGGACAGCAACACACTGCTTTGGGTTTTTTTCTGGTTTTGTACAGGTTTTGCTGTATAAGAATTTCCCCAACTTTTCTAATTACCCATGATAGCCCTTTGATCTCCTTCTAGCCTTGCTATTAGTTACTTCTCTAAATACAGCAGGAGCAGCAGCAGCTTTTTATGAGACTTTTATTCATCTTTGAACCTGATAGAAAGGCCATAAAAGTGAGTAAAAAGCTTTTCAGTTCACTTCAGACAAAAGGCCTTGCATCAGGCTCTTTGTGAAAATGCATAATCCACCATTAAAAGTAAGGCAGGTCACTCCTTCATTCTTCTCCTGTTGATTTTAGTGGAAGTAAATCAGCAGAAATCATAATACTGATAGAAAATAATAGTACACCCAATTAGAAAAAAAGGATTGCCTGTTTTTCATGTTAAACGTCAGGTACAGTATTGCTTTACTCACCCTTAGAGCTAACAAACTCTTTGGGGTTTTTAATGTCATGTCCTGGAAAATAATGCAAGGCAGGATTTTCACATGCTTTGTTTATTGCTCTCTAGTTTGACTTAAGAACTGAGCTGGGAAAAAAAAAAAAATTCAGGGTGTTTTTTGTAAAATAATAGAACAAAAGCATAAACATATTTCTTATTTTAATTTAAAGGCAAGTGATAGCCACTATTTATTCAAAATCTTGAAAAATCCTGAATAAGAAGAGTACTACTTATATAACAGAAGACTAGCTAATCCTAACAGGACTTACATGGCAAATTGGAACTTGCCTTATAAGAATAATACATTTAAAATGACACTTCAAAGAGAAGCATTTTTCAAAGGACAAGTACACAATAATCAACAGTCTCGTAATGACTGCCAGAAAGTTTCTACTGGTAGAACAGTGAAATTGTTATAAAAGCTATCAAATGCAGAAGGTGGGGAAAGCAGGGATAAGGATTTCTTAAAAAGTCTTTTCAGATTATAAAACGGTTCTGGCACTTTTATTTCTCACCTTGTATTCTTGTTGGATGTCAGATTATATTTGGCATAGTTGGTAACTTTGCCCTTTAGAAAACTCACCATCTATCAAGAAATCCTGTGTGCTTTGATAAGCATGACCTGGAATTTGAACCTGTCTACCTTTGTGAATGTGCTTGTTTTTTCTGGAAAAAAAAAATAAATATAAAAAATAGAATAAATATATAGACAAATCCAAGTAATTCAACAGCTTTTTAACTTTAAAAGACATAGACAAAGAAAAGAGTTTTCTTTTTTCCATTTTAAATCAGAATTGTGGCAATGTTTTGGGATGAGATTTTTTTGGGGCTTTTTGTGTGTGTGTGTATGTGTTGGTGAGGATATATTGGTTTACGTAAGCTTTAAGTTTGTACTGTACGTGCTGCATACTTAGCACACTATATTCATCTTGGCTGAAAATTTACTTCCAAGGGCAGATCCAAATTGACTCAATGTTTGGTTTGGATTTTTGGTTTGTTTTTTTTTGGTTTGGTTGTTTGTTTGTGTGTTTCTTTGGGGTTATTTTTTGGTTTGGGTTTTTTGTTTTGGTCTGTTTTTTTTTTGGGGGGGGTTGTTTTGTGTTTTGGAGGGGGTTTAGGGGGTATTTTTGTGTTCCCCCCTGCAAAGCTAGTTACTAAATCTCACCATATTTGCGGTCTGTGATGGGTTCTCCAGCACCTTCTGGCTTTGGTACGAAAGAAATTTCTCTAGCCTCAAAAGGAAAGGTGCCCACAACACCAAAGGTTTCCTCTCTTCTGGTTTGCTCACCAGCTTTCCCAGTGCAGGGGAGGAGAAGGATTTTTCCAAGAACTCTCTTCCCCATAGCTTTCGTAGCAGTGGTCTTCCTCTCTAAGAGCTAACAAGAGTGCTAACCAAACCACTGCTGTAGGCACTGGAGCAACACAGATAACTTGGATGAACCCACAACTTCTCTTGCAGGGTCCAACCAGCTGTGATGAATTCTAACAAAACTGAAACTTGCTTATTTACTTGTAAACTCAGATAAGTCAATATCCTTTAGTCAACCCACTATCTTTTTGCTTTGGCAATATAGGATTTAATCTTTTTCCTAGGAATTCTAGGCATTGGTTTTGAGGATCTAAATTTAATTCCTTTCATTCCTCCTCAAAAGTAATACTAAAAATGGCTTTGAATGTTTAAAATTAGTAGTTTTGTTTTAACATCAAAAGTTATATCTCTTATATTTATCCAAATTCTGCATCAAGTGATAGGTAGTAAGTAAATATATTCACTGATTTTACTGATTCACAGTAATGTAGGTGAGAACAAGATATTAAACAAACACAGTAATACCATGATATATTCTGAGACAGGCAGCAAATTTTTAAAATTGCTGGATTTGTCATTTTATGAGCAAAGCTGATAAGGAAGGCAGGTTTATGAGTGACTTTTCAAACTTCCCTTCTGGCAGGGGAATCATGGAGTTAATTTGGCTTAGATGTAAGGCAGAGGAGCTTTATGGCTGCTTTAATTTATGCCAAATAGAGAACCACACTAAAAAAGCCCTTCCCTTATCCAGGATTGCAGAGGGTTGCAAAGAGTGTGTGGCTTTATTTAACAAAAGGATACAGCTGGAAAGAACAGAGGAAATTTTTTAGGCACCCAAGCCCATCGTCAGCTTTGAAAGAATTGCTTGGCATAATGTGCTCTGACTGGCAGGCCTGTCAGACTGATTAATTCCCAGCACCTCTTCTGTACAACCAAGAAGAAGGAGTGTGGATGTACATTTGAATATCTGTCTTTATTCTTTATTCAAAACCAGCGTAATCGGGTTTTAGTTGAAAAATATGCTGGGTAAAATGCGTGTTATTTTTAACAAATCCACTAATATTGATCCATATAATTTGTGCTAAAGGGAGGAAAGTACTTTTACTAACATAAAAGAGTAGGTCTTAACTGAATGTCTCACCATTCCTAACCCAAACGACTGTTTCAAAAGAGCAGCCTGCCATTCAGTGTTTATTGTGAGAATAGCTTTTTACTTTCCTACTGCTTTCTGAAAACAACTCCTAACTTCTTCTGCAAGCTGTAGGGGTTAAAACAGTGACTTACTAAGCAGCAGTTTGCACTGATCTCCATTTAACTGACCAGCAGTAATGACTGGAAAACCTCTCATGAACACCATTTATAAACATGTGGTTTGATGAGTGCACTGTGTCAAGCACATTGTGCTAATCTGCAGAACAACATCATCATGTGAGGGCTGGGTGAGTGCTCTTCGGTGCAGAGAGAATGGAGTGCAAATGCAACCATGCAGCCAGGAGGTCAGGCAGAAAGAAAATGTATCTGAGCATGAAAACGTATTCCCTTCTTAGAAGGCTTAAGCAAAACTCTGAAGTGGTTCCCATCAATGAAAAAAAAAATCCGAAAGAGGCTGAAAAGTGGCAGGCAGAGCTGCTTTTCCCTCTCTTGCCTCTGCTGAAAAGCAGGAGGTACAGTGGAGGATGTCAGTATAATCATCCCAAGAGGAGGATGTCAGTGTAAACGTCCCTGCTCTCTAGTGTTCTTTTGCAAAGGATCTTGTAATAGCCTCACCTTACATACAAACCATATTTAGTCTGAAAACTCACTTAAATGTCAGTTGAAGACAGGCCAAGTTACCATAGCTCTTGCACCCACTTGTAGGCAACACTCACCTTCTAGCTGAACACGATTTTTGTCTTTTTGTTGTGCATCAGGACACCTACAAAATACCCCCAACACAATCGTGCATTAGTTACAGACTGGTTTGGGTTGGAAGGGACCTTAGAGCTCATCCAGTTTCAAGACCCTGCCATGGGCAGGGACACCTTCCACTAGACTAGGTTGCTCAATGGGGGAAGGCAGCAGCTATTTCACAACACAGGCTCGCACTGGCAGTATTTCCACAATCATCTTTTCCATCTATCCTTGTTCTTACTTGAGAATAAGGACAGGTTTTCAGATTTGCTGATGAAAGGTTCCCCTAAATTAGGATAACCTTTCTATGAAAGTTTCACTTAGCCTCAGTCAGAATCACCTTTCCATCACTTTCTGAGTTCTCTAGAGAGACCTCAAGAAGCACACTCTGGGCTGACTCCTTCAATAAATCTTTGTTAAAAGTTGCAATATTTTTAAACCTGAGTCTGCCAGATGGCATGCACAGTTTTACAATTTCTTTTTTGCTGTATATCAAGGAAGATTTTTTGCCTGAGTGGAATGTACTCACTTGGTTTTCAGTACAGTTTCTTCTAGGAGAGCACTAGTAGGCACCAGGAGGTCCCACGACAATTAGTCAGCTCTTGGGCCAAATACTTCCTTAGCAAAGGAGAACCTGTCTGCATAAACATGGATGCATTTTGATCATTTCAGTTCAGGGATTCCTCTGTATATTGTCATATAAAGCTAACAACATCAATATTGTTACATATGATCACTCCGATTTGGCAGAAGATAGAATTAATTTTGAAATCAGGACACTGAGTTTATGTGGAAAATAACAATATTGATTATTCTTTATTGAGCATTATGTATAACATTTGGTATTGCAGAAACATTAGGTAATTAAAATATTTCATGTCTAAAATACCTTGTTTACTGCTGAGATTACAGTAAAGAAGAAAGCTAGAAAAGTCCTATCAGAAATCATTCGTTAACAGTTCTGATTATTAGTTCTGATCATTGCATGTTCATAAACACTGCAAGTAATAAAATGTTCATGATTTGGAACAAAGAAGAAATGCTCTTCCTAGAAAACAGAAGGTTTTTCTTAGAAAGCAGTGAGTCATAGAAGAATTTAGGGAACATAATAAATAATTGCCTTGAAAAGTGCTCTAAACCTCAATCTGTGGAAACAGGGCGAATGCAGTCCTTGCAAGATAAAAAGAATCATAAGCAAAAATTGTAGAAACAATAGTAATGTCACCTAGCTGCCATCTGGGGCTTCTCATGGCAAGTTTCAAAGAACAAAAGGAGTATGAATGGAGGAAGTACTAGATATTTTTGGGTTCTGTTGAAATGAAAATATGAAATATAAATCAAGGGGAGAAAAACCCCAATCCAGAACAAATGGAACATGTTCTCGTGGCAACATGAAGTGTCTAAAAAATATACTTATTTTATTTTGTTTTATTTTATTTTAATTTATTTTGCTATTTTATTCTTTTTCTTTTATTTTATTTTTAATTTCTTTATTTTATTTTATTTTAATTTTCCAACTCAGGGTTTCATTTGATAACCTTACAGGCAATTTGTAAAACTTTTACACCTCCCTCCATCAATTCAAAAGAATTGGCAATGCATTTCTCATGGACCATCAGATCAAACTATGTTCAGGGTTGCTTTTTCCTTGTTCTCACAACTGTAACTGTATTTCCCTTCCCGGTGCCCTTGGAGCCAGGAAACAATTCCTCTTTCTGTTCACAGAGAATTTTTACTGCCATTTTCTTCCTCCCTCCTACAGCAGCTGATGGGATGGATGCTCCCTGGCAGAGGTCAGAGCTCCCATATACTGTGACCTATCCTTTTGGTTTCTCCTCTTCCCCCTGCATGCACAGAGCTAAAGGAGATGCTACATTTGAAGGCTAAAAGGAAATTCCCTCAAAGCCATAGTGCTAAGAGAGTTTGAAAGTTCTATATCTGTATACATATATATCCCTGTACCACAAGGGACTGCTCAACCCATCAATTCCTTCCTTTGGAGAGGCTCTTGGGATTTGCGGGTGTCTCAGTTAGAGTCCACTCTTGTGTTAGGCAATGGTTTAGTACCCCACATTAAGTAATCAGGCTGAAAAACTCCGGCCTAAGTCAATGT
The DNA here is from genome assembly GCF_028554395.1 of Pezoporus wallicus. NCBI lineage: Eukaryota > Metazoa > Chordata > Aves > Psittaciformes > Psittacidae > Pezoporus > Pezoporus wallicus. The sequence goes on from NW_026641983.1 coordinate 926,726, forward strand.
ACTCTATTTAGGAAATATTGGGTGAAATTTAAAACCTGTGATGTCAGGCTGCCTGATCTGACCTGCTGGTCCCTTCTGGACTTCAGACCCCACCATATCAGAACCAGAGTTTAGCAAGAGCACTCCCTACTTATGTAAAATACTGTTATACAATATCCATTTTTTTAACCAGAATACACTTTCCTAAGGAAACTTCCAACACTTACTGCAAACAAGAGTTTGTGCTTTGCTAGTAAAGGCCCTCATACATTGGTAGTAAACTTAATAAGAGCAATTGATTAGTTCTTCAAAGGTGGCAAGACCTTAGGACAGGTAATGGTGCTCTCGGTGCTGGCAAGGAGATGGGCTGTGCAGCGAGCTCATGGCTGTGCAGAAGCCGTAGCTCGTACAAAACCAAACCTATCTGGCACAGAGCCCCTGCTTAGCACTTTTTGGATCCTCTTTTATAATTAATAGCTAATGTACCTATGCATCTTCAACATAATTCCAGAGTTATGTAAATCCCTTTTCATGGTTAACAGGTGCTAACATGACACACATGACAATGCAACAAAGACAACACACAATTGGGAGACATTTTTACGTGGAAAGAAGCAATTTTGTGCTAACAGAGAAGGAATTGTCCTGTATTTTCTCACTACCTGCATCTATGCATCATGCATAACAGAGATGTTTCTGTGTTTGAATGTGATAATGCATGCCTTGGCTCCTGGTACACTTTATATGTGTATGCTCATTCTGGATGCAATGCTGCAAGCACGCTAGGAGGTATTTTGGCTGCTAATAAACTTCCCACTTCTAGGCAAGATTAATTCATAATGTGCTTGATTTCTTACAAGAAATTTGTAACAAAAAGTACACCTAAAGCAAAATCTATGAAATTAAGTATCCAGGGCTCTATTCTGCTGCCTTACACTGTGCATAGGTACTTATTTATTTTAAAAAGAAGTGACAGGGTATGGCCCTATGCATTATTATATTGACATTCTGCCATGGGCTTTACTGGGAGGCCAAAACATTTTGTTAACCAGCCTCCCTGACCTCTGGGGAGATCTCTAAACTGTCTCACTTTTAGCCCTAACCCTTTGACTGTCCATGCTACATACATATATTAACTCACTTCTGACATCCAATCTGAAGCTGAACAGTTCATTCTCAGTGCAGGAAAAATGGGACTTAAGCCACAAGGGAGTTTTACAGATGGCTGACCAGGGACCTGGTTTTGCCCTGGCTTGGATAGCAAAGGCAACTTAGGCATTACCAACCATTCAACCTAGAACATTGCAATGTGTTTTGATGTCAGAATGATACAAAGATTTCAAGACAGTAAAGAAAATCAAAACAAGTTTTCAGATTGATGTGGGATTCAGAATAGAATTGCAACCTAATGGAAAAGGAAAGCTTTGAACAAAAAAAAATAGCAAAGGGAAGATCTTTTGTGCATGTAGGGGCTAAGAACAGGACCTCCATCTGGGCCAGTCTTCAGTAATGGTCATTGCTAGATTTTCAGTTTGCAAGAAATTTGTTAGATGTGATATGTAGATGTAGAGATGATGATATTGTGATAAATGTTTTAACTTCCATTCAAATTACCATGCTGCTACTTATTCACACCCTTTTTTTCCTTAAAATTTGGTATGATATTCCTAATCAAAAGCAAGTGCATTTTTTTACACCCTCAGAGGTGTCCGTGGATAAATGGTCTTTAAGTAGTATTTATCTTATGCTACTTAAGGTTTGTTGATTGTTACAGTGATGTGATTCTGCAATACTGATACCATTGAAATTACAAACTGAAAAGACATTTTTAACCAGACAAATTCTACAGTGGGTATTTCTTTTCCATTTGAATTTTTCCTTCTTGGTTTTCTGCCTTTCCACTGAAAGATCTGTGCAATCCTCTATCTGGAATCAGTAACTCTCAAAATTTTGTATTCATAGTCTACACTAAATGAAGTAGTTGTTCACGTTTATGAAATTAGAATACTTCCAGAGAACGTGCTTTATATCTTCACTCATTGTATTTAGGTGAGTTTAATATAATAAACAAAGGGTATAATTTAGATCTGGTTCACCAATTCAAATAAAAAATAAATTCCCTGGCATCAATGGGGACAACACTTGTGAGAAAAATTGATGAAGAAACCACGGATCACATCTGCATGCATTTCCCAGAGCTACATGCAGTTATTTTATTTGAAATGTAAAAAAGAACAAAAGTTGACAGTTGCATTCATATCTGACTTCATTGTCTCAGTTCAAAGTATTGCAATCAGTGCACATTTTTTTCTGCTCATGATTTCTAGTTTATAAACCAGATGATTGCATGGTGGATTTTTGATTCTGACATGCTTTTTCTAGATGAAGATTAATAAATTCTGTGGCCCAATAAACTCATACTGTGGACTTTAAAAAATAGTACACATATCTGGGTAAACTCTTGGGTGAAATTACTTGCTTACACAATGTACATTTTACATCCGGAGCACCTATATTTACCTAGAAGCTAAGTCCGGGACTAGAATACCGAGAGCACTGTAAACCAGGACTGATCCAAAGCTCGTGAAATCCACTACGTAAATTACTGATTTCAGTGGGATTTAAACCAGGCACTTAATTACTTGAGAAAGTTTACGCAACTTAGTGTTATAAATTGTTGCATCTAATATTATCATGACATTATTGATATATATGGTAATTTACAACAAGTAAACTGTCCTGGGTGATTCATAAATCTGTTAGTTTACAAGTGATTAAGTTAAAGAAATACACAGTGGAAAAATAAAAAGATTATTAGTGTCTCAGGGAAAACATCATTCTTTCAATTCTTGTCCTGTGCAGTATTTTATTTCTTGTGTGTCTTGCTATGTACGACAGACAGTGAAAGAGCACAATTGGCTTGTAGTGTGATGGACCTATCATGTGGGTAAGTTTTTTCTCTAAAAGCCAAGAAATCACTGGCCAATGTCAAGTCACTCATCCCCAGTATGACATTTGTATTGTGAGTCAAAGCACAGCTCAAGGGATGACAAAGCAGTATTGCACACTTGGATCCCGTAACTGAATGTGAACAAATGTAATACTCAAGTGTAGCTTTCATGATGAAATAAAAGATATCTCAGCCATGAAAGGGGATTATTATCTCTGGTATAGAAGCGTGACCCCTCATTAAAATATCCATGGTCATTTCCATCTCTTCCAGTGAGAGCTTCTTTTTATACTGTGGCATTGTTTTAGTTGTCAAACACCACATTTTAGTTTGAATCAAACTGTGGGAATTAGAAGAGAAGCCAGTCAAATTCTCATGGAAACCTTACCAGCTCTGTTTCATCCTGTAATTCAGCATTTTACTGACCACTAATGTTATTTTGCAGAAGTTAGAATGGCTTAGGCTTTCATATATTATGAAAGCAGACAACCTCTTACTATGCTGTGAATATTTTTTTTCAAATCTGTTAACTAAAGAAGAAATGTTCTTCCCAAAGCAGGTCAAAACACAGAATGAAAATTGATTAAAAAAAAATACAAACACATTGTTTTCTCTTATTATTTTATAAAAAATCAATATGTTGAGAGCACACTTTGATTTAAAATTTTAAATCTTGAATTATTTTGTAATTATGAAGAACTTGTGTTCCTTAACTGTTCTGTTTTAACTCACCATGTGTACTTAACTGAGCAATGTTATCTGTACATGGAGATTTTATTAAATAATAGGAAAAAGTCAGCCATCAGTGCATGGAGATACTAAGTCCTTCACTGCCTATAATGTTTGGAGTGAAAAGATGCACTGTATCTTAGTTATCTCCAATTAGTTAAAGTAAGTCAGCTATTTAGTGGTGGTACTTCAACACCATGGATATTTCAATTAAACAAGGGTGGCCTGTTTCTTACAGACAGTCATGCTGGACACACGCTCTAGAAAACTTTTGTCCAATTTTTCAGAGGTTTCTTTTTTTCCAGTCATACTGGAAATCAGGGAGTAATTGAAACAAGAGTAGGTAAATCTTTTAAATGCCTACAAGCAGCAATGTGCACCAAATCTTGCTTGAAAAGAAAATTAACCAGGGCCAGAGTGCAGTCAACACATGTGCTTGCACTTAACAGTCAGCCAGCTCAAGTGAAAAAAAGAAGGTCCCAGTGAAAGGGTCATGGTGACAGATTATTAAAAGAAGTACATGGAAGGGCACTGCTGTAGGAGTTCTTTTTTTAGGAATAGAAATCTGAGGGGATGACAGGAGACACATGGGAGGAGTTTGGGATGGATTTAATTCCTGTATTTGTTTTACAAACAAGCAGAAGCTCTATTTCCATGACTAAACACCACTCGGATATTTCCAAAAGCTTGGAAGAATGCAAAGGCAGAAAACAGTTCAAAAAGGCAGTAAGATGTCTGGAGAACCAAACAACATAACAATGTCTTGGTGACCCTGGACAGGATGCTACTACAGGAGGTGCTGCTGGCCAAGCTCAAGTACTGCAAAAGGGAATAGAGAATGGCATATCTGCATTCCAAAATTCACCTTCTACTCACAAAGAATCAATATAAATTATAACATATTTAACATATTATATTATATATATAACATATATAACATATTATATAATATAAATTATAACAATCTTACACCAACTCTTCAGTTTTCTTCAGGTAAATATATTTTCTGATGTCACATATCTTCCAAGATAGGCGCTCTTCCACATGATGCAGGGTTTTGTTCTGACAAGTGTATTCAGTTGGTGTAGGTAAATGATTTATGTATTTGTGAATAAGTTATGCTGACAAAGGCATAGCAACTGAAAAGATGCATGTTTCTTGCAATGCTCCACAAAGCACCCTTTGCCAAAAAAAGCACATCAATTCAACAACCTCCAAGGTATTATTTGTAAGAATACACCATTTCCTATATTGGATATCACTCCCAGTTAGCTTCCCCTTGGCCAGTAATGTAAATACACTTTACATTTCTCCATTTGTAGTTTTCTTTTGTATATCATCTTCCTCTGCTTCAGCTGAGGGGAATTTAACATTTGTGTTCCAAGTTTCTCCATGAATCCTTACCCCTTGATTCATATACATTCTGACAACATACTTCAAGTACTTTGTTTTAATAAGTACTGTTTTCATTGCACTGTTTGGGATTTGGTGGGAGAAACGCACTTGGAGAGTTGCCTGCCTCTTAAAAATGTAGCTAATGGCCGTTAGGGTCCTGTTTCTTGGACCATAAAACTTGCCTGCAACAACTGAAAAGAGAATTCTGTTTGACCTTTTGTGACTTAATTTCATGCTTGATTTCCACTGCTGCCACTTGCTTTACCTCAAAGACTGTGGTTGTGTCCCTCCAACGGACAGTGTGGGATGGAGAGGTGAGTGTCTGCCCTGTGTCTGAGTGTCTGCTCTCCTGCTGCCTAAACCAATTACACAATTTTGATGAACTGACCTTTTAATCTCAAAATAAAATACACATTAGTTTTCAAGTCCCTGTCCAATGGTAAAATAACTGTGTTCTCTTCATTTATTCTTAAAATATCTTTCCCTTCAGTTCTTAATGATGGAACAATTGTAACCTATAAATGTATATTTAGTATTATCTAAATGCACTGATTGATCTACTGCATATTTCTGTAAATGTTACTCTTGATACTCCAGTTTCACTCATGTAAACAGAGTGATGATTTATGTCCTGGTCTATCCAACACTGTAATCAGTACCTGTAATAATCAGTACCTGTAATTAGTACAATCTGCACCATATGTTCTATTGTACCACTGCTTGTTGTCCTTTTGAACCACTGTTTCTCGTGCTTGTCCTTTATCTATTTCAGTCATAGTGGAAACAATAACTGTTAAAACAGACACACAACCAGCTTGCAGATTCTTACTGCAATGCCAGTAACTTTTCTAAATCTAGGACAAGAAATTTAGGGTTTTAGAAATTTAGAGCTGCTAAAGGAGAAAATTTTCTAATTTTGGGTTGAGAGCAGTGCTACAACTTCACCATCAACAGCATAGAAATCATTAGCAAGGATCACCATAAGTCTGGTGGCGTACCAGTCTTCTGGACCTTCAGTTTTTGACATTGATGCAGAGAGATGACCATGACTGATTCTTTATGATGGATGTACTCAGTCATTTCATCACACTATCAAATGCTGTCAAATCATTTTCCATAAAGAGCAAGCATAGGGTGTTGCTAATCAGGGCTCAAATGCAATTTTCAATCAAACAGTCTTTACAGGAAAACAAGCTTTTTCCATGCACTTTCATGTTGTGCTTTTGGATAAGCAAAGACAGTTGTAGTTAAACACTATTTTATCCATAAATGAGAATATAAAGAAGTTTAAAAGTCTAAGAACATTAAGCGTGTTGAATGTGTTCCTACCATGAGGAACACAACTAAAGGCAAAGTGGACTGAAAGACACCAGCAAGCCACTGAAATGTGATAAGACAATTAAGTGCTGACTACACATTTCAAAATGCATGGCTATTTGAAAATAAACATGTCCTCCTCATTTTTAGTACTTGTGGTAAAAGTTTGGGAGATAAAGCTCCCCAGATTCTCCACAAGCATGACTTTGGTGATGGCATGGAAACGTTGCAGTAAGAGATCTAATGAAGTAGACACAATGTCACTGTAACAGATCAGCCTTGTAAAGCATGCATGCACACATCTGAGATGCACATCAGTAAATCGAATTCCATCCTGAAAGTCAAGTGGCATCCTAAGTTGAAGACCCTCAAAAATGCCTCACCAGAGTAATTTTGAACACTACATTAGGTTGGTTTCTGTTTGGATGAGGAAAATGTGAAGAAAAGGAAGGAGACTGTGACCATAAATATGTCCCTTGCAAACTGGAAATTAGCAGAAGTGTTTCTACATCTCAGGAGTTTCCTGTTAGCTCAGCTGGTGAGAACAGGCAAACCTGGGACCTCCTGTGGGCTCCATACAGTGGAAATTCATCTGACTTCTGCTTAGTCAAAATCTATGAGATTATCTTCTAATCAGCTAACCGCTACTGATACCTTGTACATCAAATAGAAAGATAACTTAAGTCAGCAGGGTAATTTCTGTCACTGCATCACTTGCCGTATGCCTGAAATCTCTTTAGTAGGATGAATCAGATTGCCTTTGAAGGTAGACTTTAAATTGAAAAAAAAAAAAATTAAAAAAAAATGAGAGAAGGATAATACAGATCAGGCTTAGCAGAGGAATACCACATCCACACAAATTCTTGGTGGCAGCTGTGCAATGAGGAGTAGGGTGGGCACCAGGAAGAGAGCAGCAGCAATCATCCATTCAACTGCTTGGTCATTCATCTGGAGCTGTCAGCTCTACCCACTGCTCTTTAAGGCAGACTTCAACCTCCTTGTCAGCCATGGTGATAATGATGCTTCATACAGGTGAAAATCCAATTACAGAATAAAAATCACAGGCCTAACAAACTGTGTTTAATTTTATGGGTTATTATTACCTCCGTTGTCTCATCTCTCATTACATGTTTTCTAATTAGAATATGAGGTCTTTCTGGGTGGGACTTTCATTAAAATTCTGTCCCCAATGAGTCAACATTAGCAGGGGATTCATACTGAACAAAATACAAATAGAATGCTTATTAATTAACTCTCCGGTATGTTTCGCCTTAACATGACGTTATCTTGGACAGCATCATTTTATTTAAGAATTTATATATACACATAGATGCTACCTAAGGTATCCTTTAGATCTCCAGTAGTGTGCTTGGAAAAAAGTACTGAGTAACAATACATTTCATATGTCTGTATAGAAATCTTAACAAGTCCATTTATCTTCACAAGACTAATGAAGCTGGCCATATCTTCTGTCACTGCCATTCCAACTGTGCATTACTGTCCTGCTTATACGACTGTCTTATAACTAAAAATATAAAAATAATATATGTGTGATTATAGAATAACTTTAATCTATATTTCTCTGCCTGACACTGTCCATTTTTTAAATATTTTTAAGGAACTGACTTTTCATGTTATAAACAGCCGGCATATGCTATCGAAAATGTCCTACAGGACAGTTTGAGATGAGCAAAAATTACAAAAGTAAAACCAAATACCATTTCCTTTCTGGAATGTTCAGATTCAAAGTTGCCAGTAAGAATATATTTCACTGAGAAAAATACATCTTTATTATAAAATAAAGTAGAAGGAGATGTTGGAGATCAAAGTATTATCAACTGCTGCCTCTTCCTCTCTTGGCAGTGTTAGTGTTCAGATGTAAGACTTTAAATGAGTTCCAGGGTCACAGATACATTAAAAAGAAAAAGAAAAAAGAAAAAAGAATGAAAATAAAAAAGAAAAAAAAAGGCAGGTGCTGGGTAGGTTTAAAGATAGCAGTGGTAATGGCAAACTCTCAAAAGCAAAGCGTCACGTGTGATATTTCTTATAGTGCCAGGAGCTAACTTTTTGCGTTATTCAAGATAAGAAAGGTGGTAGTCAAGATCTTCATTAAAGCTGAACATGTAACAAACTTGAACCCAAGAACCAAAACAATCCCCATCCTAGAAGAGTGTCTAGAACATCCTGAGCAAGGACAAATTACTGCTTTTCATTCTTCCCCAGTGGAAGTCAGAAAGTGCATTATTACTACGGGTGTAGAACTCATTAGACTTCAGGACAACCAATCTAAACACCAAGTAAAAACCTTCACATAAGTGGATATCCTCTTTTCCTCATGTGGCAGACCTCCTCACTCCCTCAGTGCTCCAGTGTGCTCCATGCGAATTTGGATAAAGACTTTTGTCTGACTGCAACAAGGCACAGTCTGCCACTATTTGAATATTCTGGAGAATGTGCTGGTGATCCTGGGTAATAATGAAGGTATTCCAGAATCCCCACTGTGTGATTCACTGATTCTTTGCATGAAGTTAACTTCTTGTTAAACAGTTATCTTGAAGCAATTATTAATTTAAGCCAGGCTAATACCAAAGCCACATGAATATTTGAATTAAGCATTGAATAATATAAATATGTTTATAATTATTTACAACTTGTAAAATAAACAACATGGCTACAAAACTTCATAGAAACACAGGAAAAAGAAGAAAAACCGTGCTTCATCTGCTTACTCCAAATTGCATTTGAAAGGTTCTTGCTAATGAATGCAACCTGAGATGAAAGCACACAAAAACCAGCTCCCCAGCTAAGGAGCCCTTTAAAAACACATCCGAGCAAAGCAGATGGGCAGAGGAAACATAGTCTCTAAAGAATCAGAAGAACAAAAGAGAATATTCCTATTGAAGCTGTGCTGCCTTGCATGAGAACTCCTTTCACACAGGTCAGGCAAGGAAATGCTCTCTGATACGTGCAGAGGTACTGGAAAGTCCACCCAAACCCTGAGGGTCACTCTCAGATGTTTAAAATGAAAATGTAAAAAACCACCACCACCAAAACCACAACAACAATAACAAAACATTACGACAAAGTACTACCAGACATCCGACCCTTAATGAAGAATCATTTCAAATGTGAATACAACCAGTAAGCCTCCTGCCCATTTATGGGAAACAGACATGTACCAAAAGAAAAGGACCTTGGTGAACTTAGAAAGAAGTCTCCAGCTTTAATAGAATTTTTTTGCCCCTTGAGCACAAAAGCATTACGTCTTCAGTTCCCTTAACAACAAACTTTGGAGAACAAAGAGGGCTCATTGACTAATGTAGTTATATGGTCACTTTCTGCATTGTCTGCTGTATCTGAAGAAATGAGAAAAATCACAAACTGGATCACAGAACAACCTCATTCTCTGCATGGCATGAGTAACTTATGAGTCTATTGCCTGACTGGCAAATGATCTTTCCTTGGTTTATTACACTGTGCCTGAAATTCTCCCTGCAGGGCAGGTCAGTAATAGGCTAGAAGATCCTGCTTCCAATGGGAATTGGATGTCAAGACAGAGTTGGAATTTAATATGTTCTAACACTTTCAAATAAAAAGAAAGCAACCACAAAAACCACAAGTGCTACAGAAAAGAGCCTCTTTACAAAGTCAACACAAAAAGCAACTGAGTGAGTGGAACAGCCTCAGTTTGGATTATTCTGGGTATGGAAAAAATGCCCTGTTGTGAGCATTCAGGATGGATATCAGGTATCTTTGCAGCCCTTCATCTCAAGGTTACCTGACTGATCCTACATGCTGGAGTCCTCATTAAACTGACCAGAGAGAACCCTCATGAAAGAACTTGCTGGAGTACTTCCACCCTGAATTTCCTGTGGTTCTGCAATGCCCCCTCAAAAGCTCCAAACAACCAGCACAGGAAGAATAGAAACAGATAGACATTTGTTGACAGAACAATGTCTTAGTTTATTCCTGATGCGGACTGGAAAAGTGGGGCGAAAATGTACCTAGAGTAATATTTCTAAATTGCTACTTTACCCTTCTCATGCTGCCAGCCAAACCCCATCCTGATGTGGCCTGACTGATCAACACTTCTAATCTTGAGCAGCACAGACCTTTTAGGAATTTTTAACAGAGGCATCTGCATTTTATTCCCAGTTTGGAAAGAATCTGAATATTTGGCAAGTCATTAGAACCTTATTGCTGAAAAGAAATATCCTAAAAATCAGACAGCTATTTTAATGCAGACAATGCAGAGAAGCCTAAGAAAATTTCCACTGCAGTCATATATGATACCACAGTTAAGACAGTGCCAACTCTGGGAAACCTTTCCGTTAATTAAATAAACCTACACTGCTTCTGTCTCCAGTAGGTGACTTATTCTGACAACTCTAAATCTTTGGTGTCAGATTGCTCACGGTTCTTGAATTCCTCTTGATGCTTATTCAAGACACAGATGTTTGCAGCTTCAATATAGTGACATAATCAAAAGGACATTAAGTGACAAGATAAGTAGTCCAGGTAATACCCCCTAGCAATCCTAGGTATATGTCAGCTAGAGTCCTTGGAATACAAGATATCTGCATATTATCTATTTAGCTCATGCATTACCACATGTAGTTGTGGATGCTCGATGATTTTTCTGAGTTTTCAAGGTCATAGTGCTATCCTTCATATTTTAAGCTTTTAAATGAAAAAAAAAAACTGTTCAGCAGGAAGCACTTCACCAGCATTCTTCCTCTGTCATGCAACCGAAGTCTTAGTTACTGAAGACTAACTTCATTGATTTATAAGCCCATCTATTTAGACACAAGAGTACATGACATGAAGTTAGACTAAACAAGTACCTTTTGGAAAACATCTACTCTAAACATAACATCACAAATGACAGTGAATCTTCCAAAAGGCATAGCAATCTACTTCAACAGTGAAAATCTGTCATCACAAAAAGCTTTCTCTGCAAAAAGACTAGATAAGTATCCTTTTCATTTTTATTTTTTTCTCTGTCTTCCCCTTTTAACTATGTGATATTGTTATGTACTTGAATGATTACAAAAGAACTTGAAGACCCTAATTATAGGCTGCAGGCAAATTGCCTTCTAAATTTCTTTTTGATGAGATAAATGGGAAATTCCTTAAATTTCTCAGTGTAAAATGTTTTCAAGGACCTCAAATTATTCTCATGATCATGCCCTTCTCTTGTCACTTCTTCTTTTGTAAATATATCACACATAAAAATATAAAAATCTTTTATTCTACTCATCTAGTACCTGGTCTGCATATCCCACCTCCTTTAGAGTAGTTGTTCCTTGCATCTGCTAAATTAAACTCTTTTGTGGCATTAACAGTGGCTAGCTTGACATTCAAATCTGGATCAAAAAATGCTTTTGTACGTCCAGACCGAAGAGATCAGACAAAGTCTGTATTACTTTACTTTAGTTTACTTTTAGCTTGATTATATCTAACAGCATAATGATGTAACCTTAGTTCTTAGCCTATTAGCAAAATCTGTAGTTAGCACAGGTTGCAAAATGTACCTGAAACACTGGACAGATGATTTGGCTATTAGTCTGTGCTTGCATAGCCACTCCCCAAGTAGTAAACAAATTAATTAAAACTTGTTTAGGTATATCCCCAAGGGAAAAGCAGGCAAAGCTTTAATGGCAAATGTTGTTTTACAAAAATTCTGTTGTTTTGTTTTTTTTTTTTCTCTCGGAAGTGTCCCTCTTTCAGTGTACTTGCTATTATACTTTCTGTTTATAAACTGGGATGTTAAAAGAAGGCTTGTTTAGGAAAATTTTCTTGGATGAACAAGGCAAACAGGAGAAAGATTCATGAATACCAAGATGTCATAAAAAGAAGCCTTAATGCTGAAATACCATGGGTGTCTGTGAGACATGAGACAAACCTAACCTTCCTTAGCATTTCTGGAAGATATTGCCATCTCAGTTGCTGTTACCCTCTTCAGGTTAAAAAGTGTTTGGTGAAGAAATATGACTGAAAATTAAAGGATGACTTTGTTTAAGAAGCATTTCTATTTACTCTGATGAGAATTCACATACATTGAGACAGTGAAGCATAACTTTATGGATTATGTCATGTTCTATGAAGTCATCAGTGCCATTTAAGATATTGGAGGTGTATGAAAATAATACATGGAAGCATATCTTGAAAAATTTCTGTGGCTGAATAAACTCCAGATGTTAGCTTTTCATACCATCTCAGACCAGTATGTGCTGAAACATTTGGCAGATAGAAAGCAGAAGCTTGTTGCAGCTGGTGATATCCTTTGATGAGATCAAGCCTGAGAAACACAATGGTATCATTCAGTGTAGGAATTATGCCATTTACTGTTGGTGAGATATAGTGCTCTCTTTACAGTGATCTTACTTTATTCCCTTTGCGGGAGTTTTTGGAGCATTGCAAATTCATCCCCTCCTAAAATGCAATCTGTTTCCTCAGACCCATGTAAAAGAGATTTCAGCAGAGTCCTGCCCCATACCTCCAGCTTCTGCTCTCTCACCCTGCTGCAAACACCGGAAAGGGATTTGCCACGGTTAATTTCCATTACCAATTTCTTCATCTGCAGGTAAAAATGCCTTATTACAGCAAAATGAGACCCTAAATGTCTTGGCTTGTCTTCCAATAACTGATCTGGCAATGGGAGTCTAAATCTTTAGGTTGTTAAATTTTGAGTTCCCTCTTCAGTTAGGACTATGCTGATCAAAGTAGTGTTTTATATTAACATAGAATTGTAGAATCATAGAATAGTTAGGGTTGAAAAGGACCTTAAAATCATCTAGTTCCAAACTCCTGGCACGAGCAGAGACACATCTTGTAAGGTGGTTTTATAACCTTTTTAATGAATGAAGCGGTATGAAGGAACAAAGCTTTTCTCATCTAAACACAGTTATTGTGCTAAGGCATTTCCACTCCAATAGGAAGTGGATTCATTGCTAATGTTAAACTACTCGCACTTGAATGTAGTTTAAATACCTAAATAGGGACCAGTGAGCTTCATGACAGACTAATTAAGGCATGTTGCAAGGCAAGACATTGCCTTAAGATAAGGCATACAGGCAATTGAATTATTTCAAGCAGGCTGGGTCTGATGACATTTGTTATGGGGATTGAGGGAATTGGATGGGGAACCTTCTGAATCTTTATTTCTCAGAAAAATTCACAGTCCGTGGGTGAGGCTCCAGAAGTGGTGAAAAGGGCAAATGTAACTCTGAAAGGGAAGAGAGGATCAGGAGAAAGGCACCAGAAGAAACAACGATAGTATTTGTTCCACCTGGTTGCCAGAAAAATAAAATATATATAAAAGCAACATACTTGTCTAGAGGAAACCAAGATAAATCAAATAAACTACTTTTTTTGCCATGATTCCATGAACCTTGTTACTCAGAAAATATCGTGTCTTAATTATACCATTTGACACAACTTTATACAATATTCTTATAAGCAAACTCTAGAAGAAAATACTATGAATTGCTTGAAAACTGTTAGATTCATTTATCTTGGAGAGTTAAACTGAAAGAATCTTTCAAGTAAAGGTTTATATGTGTTTTTCAATATTTTACTAATTTGATTGCAATTATTTTTCTTTGATGGCATGTACTTTCTTTAAGAAAAGGGATAAAGGAATAAAGTGCGGGCATAAAGTTTGCACAAAATAATCCTCTCATACCTGTTGGTGAAAAGGAGTATACTGTAAATTATCTCTATACTTTGAAAGGAGAAGATAGAGCTTAGAGTCATATTTTCCTTTGGCAAGAATGATCTAGTACACAAATAAAGGTATGGAGCATGTGGCTGGGGAGAAGAGAGTCTGGGAATAGATGGTGGGTCACAAGTTTAACATGTTGTTACAAAAAAGAATTAACACTATCCTGAGACACTAAAAAAGACTTGCACCTTGGAAAGAAAACAAGTGAAATAGTCCTGCTGCTCAACTAGTATGAGCTCAAGTGGAATTCTGCGACCAATTTTTTGCACAGAACTTCAAGAAATGTGTCGGTTAAAGAGAAATGAGGAGAGAAAAAAGAGTAAGCAAAGTTCTAGAAAACATAATTTGCAAGGAATGACTGATATTCTGAAGACTTCCTTTGCAATATTTCTTTGGCACAATACCCTGGGAAAGACCAAGACTCATACTCCATGTACTTGCCATGTGTTTTTAGTCAAAAAATGGGTTTATTTGGGTCCTATAAATTTATTTATACCTCACAATAAAAACCAGATCAAGATCATTCACATATTGTTTATAATAAGGGTACTAGCACAGAGCGAAACCACACTTAATATCTTTCATGAAAGTTGCTATCATGCAAAAGGAACATGTCATCAGATGTTCATATTCCTCCAGTCTGCAACATTTTGCTGCCACAGGACAAGGTTGTGTGGGCACATGAACTGGCACTGGAGAGTTAGTGCAGATGCAGAAAGCTGCACTACCCCAGTTTGTGCCCTGCTTCTCTCATGATATGTTATTTGCTGCTCCTGATGTTGATCCAGCATACCTGTGGCTGGTGAAAACACCTCTACAGCATAGACTACCTAGCAACATGAGCATATAGAAATTTGAAAAAGAACATGCACAAATCTAAGTCATGTCCAGATGGGGATACTAGAGAAAGTGATAATTCAGGAGAATATTATCCAGGGGTGTGCAAAGAGGACACCTTCGAGACAATGTACCTCTTCGAATGACACAGAAGTGCTTTCCCTCTTCTGCTTCTTCACAGTATCACAGTATCACAGTATGTTAGAGATTGGAAGGGACCTCGAAAGATCATCTAGTCCAATCCCCCTGCCGGAGCAGGAACACCTAGATAATGTTACACAGGAATGCGTCCAGGCGGGTTTTGAATGTCTCCAGGGAAGGAGACTCCACAACCTCCCTGGGCAGCCTGTTCCAGTGTTCCGTCACCCTCACTGAGAAGAAGTTTCTTCTCAAGTTTAAGTGGAACCTCTTGTGTTCCAGTTTGTACCCATTACCCCTTGTCCTATCATTGTTTGCCACTGAGTAGAGCCTGGCTCCGTCCTCGTGACACTCCCCCTTTATATATTTATAGACACTGATAAGGTCACCCCTCAGTCTCCTCTTCTCCAAACTATAGAGACCCAGCTCCCTCAGTCTTTCCTCATAAGGGAGATGTTCCACTCCCTTAATCATCTTTGTTGCCCTGCGCTGGACTCTCTCCAGCAGCTCCCTGTCCTTCTTGAACTGAGGGGCCCAGAACTGGACACAATACTCCAGATGCGGTCTCACCAGGGCAGAGTAGAGGGGAAGGAGGACCTCTCTCGACCTACTAACCACCGCCCTTCTAATACACCCCAGGATGCCATTGGCCTTCTTAGCCACAAGGGCACAGTGTTGGCTCATGGTCATCCTGTCGTCCACTAGGACCCCCAGGTCCCTCTCCCCTACACTGCTCTCTAACAGGTCGTTTCCCAACCTATACTGGAACCTGGGGTTGTTCCTGCCCAGATGCAGGACTCTACACTTTCCCTTGTTATATTTCATCAAGTTACTCCCTGCCCAACTCTCCAGCCTATCCAGGTCTCGCTGGATGGCAGCACAGCCTTCTGGCGTATCAGCCACTCCTCCCAGCTTAGTGTCATCAGCAAACTTGCTGATAGTACACTCAATTCCCTCATCTAAATCATTGATGAATATATTAAATAATACCGGTCCCAGTACTGACCCTTGAGGCACTCCACTAGTCACAGGCCTCCAACTAGACTCAGCCCCATAGACTACAACTCTCTGGCTTCTCTCCTTCAGCCAGTTCGCAGTCCACCTCACTACCTGATCATCCAGTCCACACTTCCTCATTTTAGCCGTGAGGATGCTGTGGGAGACTGTGTCAAATGCTTTGCTGAGGTCAAGGTAGACCACATCCACCGCTCTGCCATCATCCATCCACTGTGTTATTTCCTCATAAAAGGCTAAGAGATTGGTCAAACATGATTTCCCCCTGGTGAAGCCATGTTGACTGCCCCTCATAACCTTCTTATCCTTGATATGCCTTAAAATGGTACCAAGGATAAGGTGTTCCATCACTTTCCCAGGGATGGAGGTGAGGCTGACCGGTCTGTAGTTACCCGGGTCCTCCTTCTTGCCCTTTTTGAAGACTGGAGTGACATTTGCTTTCCTCCAGTCCTCAGGCACCTCTCCCGTTTCCCAAGACTTGGTAAAGATGATGGAGAGTGGTCTAGCAATGACTTCCGCCACTTCCCTCAGCACCCGCGGGTGCATCCCATCTGGACCCATGGATTTATGGATGTCCAGATTGCTCAACTGGTCTCTAACCCATTCCTCATCGACTAAGGCAAACCGCTCCATCGACCTGACTTCATCTAAGGTCTCAGGGGTACAGGGCTCTTCAGGACTGCCCGCAGCAGAGTAGACAGAGACAAAGAAGGCATTCAGTAACTCTGCCATCTCTTTATCTTCTGTCACCAGGGCACCCATCCCGTTCATCAGTGGGCCTACATTGCCTCTGGTGTTAGTTTTGTCTGCCATGTATTTAAAAAAGCTCTTTTTGCTGTCCTTGACCCTTCTTGCCAGGTTTAATTCTAAGGATGCCTTAGTCCTCCTAGCTGCCTTCCTACATCTTCTAGCAGCAGCCTTATATTCCTCCCAAGTGGCCAGCCCCTCCTTCCATGACCTGTAAACTCTCCTCTTCCACTTGAGCATACCCAGCAATTCCCTATTTAGCCACGCAGGTCTCTTGGCCCTCTTCCTTGACTTCCTACGTGTCGGGATGCTCCGATCTTGAGCACGGAAAAAGCAGTCCTTGAATGTCAACCAACTATCTTGGGCCCCTTTACCTTCAAGCAGCCCTGCCCATGGGATTTCCCCTAGCAATTGCTTGAAAAGGCCAAAGTCTGCCCTGCTAAAGTCCAGGGTTGCAATTCTACTTGGTATTCTACTAGTCCTGCCACACAAGATCCTGAACTCCACCATCTCGTGGTCGCTGCAACCAAGGCAGCCCTCAACCCTTACTGCTTCGACCAGATCCTCCTTGTTAGTGAGGATGAGATCCAGCAGCGCTCCTCTCCTGGTCGGCTCATCCACCATTTGCAGGAGGAAGTTATCATCCATACACTGGAGGAACCTCCTGGACTGTGGCTGGGTTGCCGAGTGGTCCTTCCAGCAAACATCAGGGAAGTTAAAATCCCCCACGACGACCACGGCCTGTGACTGTGAGGCCGCTCTCAGCTGCCTGTAGAAGGTCTCGTCAACTTCCTCACCCTGATCCGGTGGTCTGTAACAGACACCCACAACAGTATCCCCCATGCCAGCCTGCCCCTTAATTCTCACCCACAGACTCTCAACTCGCTCGTCATCTGCCCCTGGACAGAACTCGGTGCATTGTAGCTGCTCTCGCACATAAAGAGCAACCCCACCACCCCGCCTGGCTGGCCTGTCTTTCCTGAAAAGGACATAGCCTTCCATGACTATATTCCAGTCATGTGAGCTGTCCCACCACATCTCTGTAATTGCCACCAGATCATAATCTCCTGACTTAACACAGGTTTCCAGCTCCTCCTGCTTATTTCCCATGCTGCGCGCATTGGTGTACAGGCATTTCAGGGAGCGAGCTGAGCACACCGATTTCACCCTAGGATTGTAGGAGGCCTCCCAGTCTTCATTAATTCTGGAGCGCTGCCCCACTGGGGCAAGCCCAGCTACAAGCCCATCCCCCTTCGAATCTAGTTTAAAGCTCTCCAAATGAGCCCTGCTAATTCGTGCCCCAGCATCCTTTTCCCTCTGTGAGACAAACCTTTCTCACTTGTCATTGTCCAGACTGGTGCCCTATAAAACCAGCCGTTAACAAAGAATCCAAAGCCCTGCCTGTAGCACCAGTCTCGAAGCCAATTGTTCATGAACTGAATCTTCCCATTCCTTCCCACATCAGTGGAAGATGGAAGGAGAGAGGAGAAGATCACTTGAGCCCCAGACTCTTTCACCATCCGCCCCAAGGCCCTGTAGTCTTTCTTCATCCCCCTCAGACTGCGGGAAGCAGCTTCCTCCCCACCTGTCTGGAAGACCAGCAGCGGGTAATAGTCTGTTGGGTGCACCAGGTTGGGGAGCGCCCTGGTGATATCCCTGATCCGGGCTCCAGGCAGACTACACACTTCCCTATGATGAGGGTCAACTCTGCATATCGGGCCCTCTGTTCCTCTCAGAAGGGAATCCCCTACTACAATGACCCTTCTTTCTTTCTTAACAGAGGCAGTCTTGAGGTGCAAAGTCGACTCCCCTTTCCTATGTGGCCTTGTGGGCTGGCCTTGCCCCACATTCTCACCTACCTCTCCTTCAAGATCCAGGGCCTCGAACCTATTACGGAGGGACACCTGGGGAAGCAGGGCAGGAAGGGGGAGGGTTTCCCACAACGTCAAACTGGAACTCGCTTCCAACCCTCGTCGTCTTTTTGGTCCCCTACCTCTGCGCAACAGCTACAGGGCAGGGGCTGCCTCGGGCCATCCCCCTCTGTGTGAGAAGGCAGGGGGTCCTTCCCCTTTTGGGGGGTATCTCCCTGGAACCGTTCCGACTGGCCCGCCAGGGAGTTACTCCACCAGTCGATCTCCCTTTCACACTCCCTGATGGTCCTCAGTGTCTCAACCTCCTCCTTAAGTCTTGCCACCAGGCTAAGCAGATCTTCTACCTGCTCACACCTCACGCAGGTGGAATGCTGTCCTCCCTCCCCCGGCAGCAGCAGGCTCTGGCACTCCCTGCACCCAGAGACCTGAACAGCCACGGTCTGGGACGGGGTCTCTGTCTGAGTTGCTGTAGTCACCTTACTGCAAGCTCTCTTTCTGGAGGCAACCATATTGGTGCGCAGTCTGGGACACCAGCAACACGACCTGCTTGTTCCTCCCTGTGCCCGGTGGGCACCGACCCATCGCTGCCCTCTCAAAGGCTTTTTCAAGGCAAGCAGCAGGGGAGTGGTCGCCGTCACCGTGGGAACGCCCCCCGCCACGTCAGCCGCTCTCTCGCAAGGGCTGCTGGGGCTTCGGGGATCGGGAGATGTCTGGAATGGCGATGTCTCTGCGCTATCCCCTCTGATTTTCCTAATCTCCGTTGACCCTCGCGTCGCTGAAGCGTGCCGGCTGTGGCTCTAGCTAGGCTAGCTCCGATCAGCTGACTCTTGTGAGTGTCATGATCCTAGATTAAAAGGGCCTCAATTCATTGAGTTTTAGGTTACATAGACATCCAAATACTCATTTAATATTTACAATTTATCATAGAATGATGGAACAGTTAGGATTAGAAGGGACCTTAAAGCTCATCCAGTTCCAACCCCCTGCCACAGGCATGGACACATTCCACTAGACCAGGTTGCTCCAAGCCCCATCCAACCTGGCCTTCAGAACTGCCAAGGATGGGGCAGCCACAGCTTCTCTGGGCAACCTGTGCCAGGGCCTCACCACACTCACAGGGAAGAACTTCCTAAAGTCTAATCTAAATCTCACCCGTTTTAGTTTAAAACCATTCTCCCTTGTCGTATTACTACAGGCCCTTGTCAAAAGCCCTCTCCAGATTTCTTGTAGACCCCCTTGAGGTAGTGGAAGACTATTACAAAGTCTCCTTTAATCTTATAAGGTTGGTAAGCCCTCACAAGCATACACACAAAGCTGAGACCCTGAAGCTCAGTGTTTCATTCTCAAGAACATACAAGCATCCTCTAATTCTTTGTAAGTTGGGTTGTAAATATCTGCTCTTCTGTTCTTAGTCTTAGTCAGTTGACAACCACTGAATTAATTCTTATGGTTCATTATCTTGATTGAATAATAGCTGTTGATTTTAAGAGTGCAGGAGTTCTTCCACAATATCCCCTAAAATTGCAGGCCAGGTTACTCTGCCATTCAGGCTCTGCACATCTGATCCCTGAAAGAGATCACCAAAGAAACCTTTCACCCTCATACCACAGATCATCCTTCAAGATCCTTCAGCAAATAATGCAATTTGATTTATAGCAATGAAGCGTATCAGAGTGGGAATCAGAAGTAAGAATTGTCAACAGTAGATATTGCCACAGCCAGAAGACATTAATTGCATAGTGTCATATCTGTTTTCAGAAGTTCATCGCAGCTCTCAGTAACTCCGCAGGTTGCTGAGTAGCAATGGCAGTTGTTCACAGCAACTACTTTTCCTGTTTAAATAAACCACAAGTGCCCAGAGACTGTATCAATACACCACAGACAAGAACTGGAACTTCATTCAAGGTGTTATTTCACATTCACAGCCAGCTTTGACTTGGCCTTTCACTTTATTTTTTGGCTAATATTTATCTCTCCTTAATTTCAATTTGGTCAATTTCTTTATTTGGTTTCCCACACAAGCATCTTTCATATTTTTTGAAAAGTCTAGAAGAAATATTCTTTTTCCATTTAATCTAAAACAACACCAAGCAAGGCCCTGAGTTCTGTGTGAATTTGCTGGTTACTTTGAGCAGAAAGGGAAATTATGGGTTTTATTTTGGTTTATTTTTTCAGTGTCACATTTTCCACTAATGCATTCACTATATTGTCAATATTTTTTAGTATATTATTAAATTTTTACCCATTTAATGAGTATACCAATGAACAAGACTTGGATTTGTTTAAGCTTGGTGAGCCCTTCTTTTAGAAAAAAACTCTCCATTCCTTGTCATTTATTTATGTCATTTTTTTACCATAGTTTCTACAGTTTCTCTGCTATGAAATACTTGTCCATCCTTCCTAACTATAAAGACCATCTGTAGCTCTGCATCTTTGTTTATTGCTGAAAATCTTCTTGCGTCTGAACTCATAGTCCCCAGTTTTGATAAAAATCTCTGAATTTATCAGCTGATATTTCTATGTTTATCTGTTTGATTATATAACAAAAATGTGCTATGAGACATGGAAGTAGTTAAAAAAGAAAGAACAAGAAAGAAAGAGAGAGAAAGAAGGAGTAAACCAAAGAAATGCTTTGTCTCAATGCCACAGGTAAATCTGTCAGTTTTATCAAATTGATAGTAATAAAATAAGTAAGAGAAGAATAAGTGATAGTATCTTCCAGCACTTGTAAATAGTAAGCAGTACCCAGAGAAGCTGTGGCTGCCCCATTCCTGGCAGTGTGCAAGGTCAGGTTGAATGCAGCTTGGATCAACCAGGTCTAGTGGAAGGTGCTCCTGCCCGTGGCAGGGAGTTGGAACTGCATGAGCTTTAAAGTTCCTTCCAACCCAAACCAGCCCATGACTCTATGACATGATTTTATGATTACTTGTTCTGCAATAACATCCTTACAAATAATCAATGTCAGTCCTGTTCATCTTCTTGCTCTGGATGCTCTGGCTCCAGCAATAGGAAGATGAAAGGCTTCTGGACAGCCTTCCTGGGCAGTTGTGTCTGCAGCATGATAGAAGCCCAACAGGTAAATGTCCTGCTGAATCTGGCATTCAGTTTCTCCCCAAAGCTCAGAAATGTTGTATGGTCTCAGATGAGAGAAGGGAGCACTGTGCATGTGAGTGAAGTACCACAAAGAAAGTGATATCACAGGAGAGAAACAATGCAATGGTCTTTCATCTCAGCAGTGCAGGGAAAGCTGCCCCCAGCCCCAGGGGAATGGGACCTCAGACCCTCACTGCTGGCAGGAATTGACAAGATGAATGGGAAACAGAGCAGCAGCTGAAACAACAGGAGCCATGGAAGCAGGAGAGAAGGGAGAGGAAATGAAAACGAGAAACAGCGGCTGCTTAGGCAGACAGAAACAATTCAGGCTTTATTTCCTGAACTTTGGGATTTGCATTTTCCTCTCAGTAAACAGTATTTTTTTTCAGTAAACAGGAATAAACAATGGTCTGAGAAACTGCTTTAACATGATGTATATCAGAAACTAAAAGTTTTGAAGTACTATCCTGAATAGAGCTCTTTCTTATTCATAGGTTCTGTGTACCACCAGATTTGGTTTTGTAACATTCACTATTCATTAAGTCAAAGCACACAGCTCACAGATAGCACATGATGTATCTTTATCTTCTTGGACTTCTTTTTTCTTTTTTTATGTTTTGCTGCTGAGGCTATTAGTGCTGTAACTGACCTTTTGAAACTAAAATGCCAACCAAGTTGGTTTAACATTTCTCTACGTACTTCCAAACTGTTCAAATGGTACTGGTTTATCAACAGAAATCTAAAGCTTTGACTTAAGAAAATCATATGAACAACCAACTTATCAAACGAGTGGCTTTGATTGATTGATTTATTATCATAAAATGACATCTCTGCAGAATATATTTTAGCTCGAAGCTGACATACTGACTCATTTCTCTTGGGATCAGAGGCTCTGAGGTGAGGAAAATGCAAAGAGAAATATTGTCCTCCCAGACCACCCAAAATACATGCATAGGAATTAGACTGCCAACATGACATTGGACTTAATATAAATTTTACCTTCATTTTGTTTACTTTCTTATCTTTTAGATGGTCAATTTTGGATGTATTTTGGTCACATTTCCTACCTTTGATCAACAAACATAGAGACTAAGAAATATTCATTCATATACCAGAGGAAAGAAATAAAAGAATCTGGTCCTTACTGTTGGCACTGATGCATTTGCATTAACTTTCAGCAATAATATCTGAATTAATTAAACTCACAAGTTTAGACTGATTTATAATATTTGTCCCAGGACCAATTCTCTGACATTACAAGCCCCACTCTTCTCCTCGCTTTTAACATGCAGCCAGCAATATAGAATCATAGAATCATAGAATAGTTAGGGTTGGAAAAGACCTTAAGATCATCTACTTCCAACACCCCTGCCATGGCCAGGGACATCTCACACTAAACCATGTCACGCAAAGCTCTCTCCAACCCAGCTTTGACCACCACCAGGGATGGAGCATTCACAGCTTCCCTGAGCAACCCATTCCAGTGCCTCACCACCCTTACTGTAAAGAACTTATTCCTTATATCAAATCTAAACTTCCCCTGTTTAAGTTTTAACCCGTTACCCCTTGTCCTATCACTACAGTCCCTAAAGAAGAGTCCTTCCCCAGCATCCTTATAGGCCCCCTTCAGACACTGGAAGGCTGCTATGAGATCTCCATGCAGCCTTCTCTTCTCTGGGCTGAACAGCCCCAACTTTCTCAGCCTACAGCCATGGCCTGTAGAGTTAGTAATCAGATGCCTCTATGCTCTTGTGGCATATCAGCCAATGTATTAGCTAAAACCTTGATCTTACACTTATTAATTGACATTTTCCACTTGTTAAGGCATATCTTCCAGGAGTAACTGTGGCTGCTCCTATATAGACTCCCTGTTTTGGAACATCCCTCTCCAGGTCTGGAATTCCTCTGCTTTGGGTACCATAGGGGTAAATGTCCTTTCTTCCATGTGAGTTTCACTAGGTGACCTAACTGACAAAGATAAAAATATGGCGTTACTCAAAAAATAAATTATAGAAACTTTAATCAGTTCCAGCCCTTTAAATTGCTGAACTGACTGCTTTCAATTTCTACTTCAAAGACAGTTTTTTATTTTAAAGGTTTCTTCCACAAAAATTGATGGGATTATAACATAAACAAATTGTATGTTAGGAATTCATTTGCAGAGGACATAATATGGTATAAATCTTGAAAGAATTGATAAGAATCCAAAGCAGTCCCTAGTCTGATTATAAATTCGCCATCTCGTAGAAGCAAAATAGCTCATTCCACAACTTGTTCACAAACTACTCATCCTTGGAAAAATCTAAAGTAACAGCAGCTGGCAAAATAATTAAGATCATACAGATATAATTGTAGTGCTCATCTGCAACTGTTCTACCGCCATCAGACTACATATTTAAGTACCCAAAACCATCTGGATTAAGACTGCTCTCAGCTCATTTTAGGATGTGAAACTGACAGCAAAATGCTCCAGCTTGATAAATTTTCCTGGGCATTTGGATGTTGTAACAGAGGTAGCAGGAAGAGCAGGAAAGATTTAATATCTTCAGCCTGGTGTGGTAGTAGTTATCCCTTAAACAACACAAAACAAAGAAAATTATACCCTTCATTAGTTTAACATTTCAAAGAAAAATATTATTCCATATCAATTGTCTTTTAACAGGGTTCCACTCTTTATACCAGGCTCAGACCGGGGAATACTCAGCTATCATGTCTAACATGATTCAGGCTAGAGCATGAAATGTATTATTCCCTTCATTCTGGCCCAGTTTCTGCCTTTATGCTCAGGGGAATTTAGACTACAGTGGCTTCCCAAAAAGAGAATATACTGTCCAAGCACTGACAGAATCCCTTCCTTGAAGACCTTATCTTCAGAAAGGCAGAAGAAAAAGCATGTAAGAAAGCAGCCTTCTGGACAAAGACCCCAGAATCCTGAAGGTCATGTAACTTGTTAATACATTATTTTGTATTACTCATGAACCTTTTTTAATTTTTTCACTGTCAGAGTCTTTCCTCTCCCCTATGCTCTGTGCACAACATTCTCCAGGACCCACACCCATGCAATTGCTTGTCGTTATACAGAGCTTTTTATACATAACCATGCTTAGCTCAAAATGACAGCTCATGGGATGTGGTCTTTCCTGAGATCAGGAAAGAAAAGAGACAATACAACCAACTTCTAAGTATACTGCTGTCCTGGGTTCAGCAGTAGCAGTCATTCTTTTCTATTCTCCTCTCCGTCCCTCCGGGAGTAGGGGGAGAGAAAGAAGGGGGGGAGTGAGTGAACAAGTTACCCGACTGGGTTTAAACCACGACAACAGCACGTTTAATGATTGCTCAAAACACCAGCTCTTGGAAATGTCTAATATATTGTAAATGTCACAGGCTTAAATGAGCTAGAACTGATCAGAAACAAAACGTAATTAAAACCTCTAAGTCTTGCAAAACATACAAAATGTTGGCCAGCAATGGGAGATTTCCCATTATTCTGTCCATCAAGAAGAGCCATTGGTTTGGGGACTGACAGACACTATCAGAAATGTATTTTCACATATTCTCAGAGAATATGTGGAAAAAAAAAAGGTAGTAGTACCACATCATGACAAATGCCAGATAGACCAAAATACACCTGAAATCCTAAGGTAAGATATTCAACAGCCTAAAATCCTGAAAAAGGTATTGCTAAAAACCTTAGTATTACCTGATAAAGAAAAAGCAAAGTCTTTGGGGAAGTTGCTGAAGTGTCAGTTACCTATTGCTTCTCATCTGTTCTTCAGAAATCCCCCAAGTACCTGGATGAAGTCAAAGGGACACTTTACATAATTGAATCTTAGGAAGGAAGCTTATACTGCATGTTTTACAATGTCTTACAAAGAAAGCATTATATCTACTATCATTATAATGATTTAGATATGCAAAATCTCAATATTATTGAGATTCAAATAATTAGACTAAGTTGACAGATTGACAAGATGAAGAGCATTTGCCCTTTCTGCTTAACTGAGTTATAAAATCTCTTTATAAATGGTTCTTCTTCATTTGCATCTTTTCTTGAAGGGTTGAGATATTTTTTGCATCATCAAGCTGTCTCTGGCACTAGAATTTCACACTTACAAGAGGTAACAGGAAGGCTGTGGCTTTTCCACATTAGTGCAAATTTAGAGCGCAACAAAAAGAAACCGTAGCTTTTTCTTATTTCAGTCTCAGCAAAACTCTTTTAAGAGAAGTATTTAGAGGGTAAACCAGGTATCTGAAGGTCCTGCTGCCTACTACTGTGGATATTTTTCTGATCACATCCACTAAGAATATTTAGCTTTCTAGATATGATCACCATGTATGCAAAAAAGCACGTTCTCTCTCTCCAACAAGTACTAAATATAAAGCTTCTTGATTAGAAAAAATATTTTATCGTAGCTGAAGACAGTTACCCTCAGTGGAGTGTTTTCATTTCAGGCTTTCTAGTGGAAAACCCATGTGGGAGATTAATAACTTCTTTCCCATGCATCTTTCCTTTTCTCAAACTCATTTTCCTCATTTTTCCCCAAGCAATTAATTATCTGCTTAGTCTCCTTAATAATCTGTTTCTCTGGTAAGTAAAATATGCTGATAGTGCTGTCTGAACATAAAGTACCTTCATAGTATGGAAAATTATGAAATACAGAAAGTTGTCACATACTGTAAGAGAGGAACAAGCAACATCTACTGGGAAACTCTAGAACTGTGACCTTGGATGAAACCAAGAACCTAAAGACATTAATAACAAATTAGAACAATAAACATGATGAGGCATCTGAGCTGATGAAATATAATATTATTTCTTATGGAAAAGAGTATTATCTATAGCAGAAGAAGTTTTATGATGGCAGCATGGATGATAGATATATGCATCTTGGAATTCAAAGCATAGTTTAGGTTGCTTCATGGATGGACCAAAAAATGTGAACAGGCCTCAGAAATTAATGACAGAACACTAGATAAAATAAGAAAGATAATCAACGGACAAACAAAGCAAAAAAAAAAAGTGCATTATTTTAAAAATAGGAAGGGTACCTGCAAAAGGAAAGGGCAGAACTTGCATGGCCATACTCCACAAATGCTTATGGTGACATTAGTCATGGGTACGCTTCCTGCCCCTGGGAGAGGGTGATGCTGCTGGCATCCTGGTTCAAAAGTTGACAGGTTAAACCCAGTTCTACTGGATCAGAAATAACCATGGCCTGTCTTCCCAAAGAACTTATGATTTGGGTTAAATGAATGCTGTACAGGTAAGGTGATGTAACAATGAGATACAGCCAGTTTGTTTAGAACTGTAGCTCTGAAGCCATAACCATGCAGGTTTAATAACCCAAAGAGCAAGGAAGCTAAAGAATCAGAAAGCCTTTCGTTTTCACTGTGTTGTTTGTCAGATAGATTGTGCCCTGAAGCAAAAATTCATTTATCCTTTTGTCCTTTGAGGTCACATTAGAAACAAATACAAGAAAAATATAACAAAACTGTGGTCTTCAAAGAGACTGCTTGAAGGGCAATGGATACTATCAACACAGATGATAGCTCATAGGCACACAGTGGCTAGACAGCCAGGGGCAGAGAAATGTACATTCTCCCCGAGTTTCTAGCTGTCCAGCTGGAGAAAACTTGTGTGTCTTGTGCCTGTGTGTGGAAATCATGAGGTGGGATATAGATATTTGCATCTCTACCTAGGCAGGGCACGCATTATTGGGAGTGAAGCTGACAATCCTGCATGTATTATGTTTCAATAAATTTCAGATGATGAAGTGTAATTCTGAGATACCTGTTTGCTAGAAAAAAACAATGTCCTGGGCATAAAACTGTATGTTAATTTTGACAGCTAATAAAAAGGGTTGCTTGACTTGCTACCATTCTGATTTCTTTAGCAATATCAACTCTTACCAAAGAAAAAAACTATTTTAATCTTAGAAATTTTTCAATACAGGATATAAATGTTGCTTGAAAGGTCAAAACTCCAGCTTTTCCTGCACTTGGTTGAAAAATAATTTCAAGCCAAACTGCCTTGCATTTTTTCCCCATGTTCACCCATATTTCTTATATCAGACTTAATCTGTGTGTCCTTAACCACAGAAACCTGCAGCCTGATAAAGATCTCAGCAATCCAACTACCAGAGTTTTGAGCTGAGATTTGCTTAGCCCAATTTTTGCTATTTACAAGCTCAGCTTCTAGTCTTAAATACTTAACTCCATAGTTACTAGTCACCAGTGGGACACATAAGTAATGTATTCCATCTTAAAATATGTAAATACAAGCACTTCCAGAAAGAATATGATGTTCTCCAACCATAACAGAGAGAAACCAAGTTTAGTTTACATTAGACACTTAACTTTTGGACAACTGAAGCTTATTGAGATCAATCACACCAAAATAATCAGATTGTGACCCTAGCATGTGTGTATAATGAAACTTTCCTTCCATCAGGAAAACTCATAGGAGAAAATATTTCATGTCTCCTCTGTACCAATGTGTTTCTCTACAAGTGTTGGCAATACAGTCCTTGGGTTCTTACCTAATATGAGGCTTGAGACAGAGAATTTTTATCATGACTGTTATCATTACTGCAGCATCAGGGACTGAGAGCTCAGCACCCTGTGCGTTTTTTACCCAGAAAACACACAACCTTTGCCCCAAAAGAGGTACCAAAAGGGAAGATGCAGGGAAACAATGGCAAAATGATTGGCTGGACAAAAATCAGGCACAGCACATGAGAACATAAGTATTGTTTATATTTTGGCATGACAGTGAAAAGAAAGTAGTGGTCTTCCGGCAAAGGGAGCACCACAAGTGTGAGACATTGGTAGCACAAAGAAGAAGGATGTTCTGAGAACTTTAGAAATGGTACTGCTGATTGCTGTGACTTGGAGAATTCAATCAAATACGAGTGGGAAACAGCAGCATAAACAGCCTACCAGAGGTGGTGCTGCTGACTTCCATGGAGTTTCTCCTGACTTAGAGTTAGGCCTTTATTCTCTCTTCTTTTGTCTGAAAACGCATGTGATATATAGATGTATCTTATTACAGCCACACATTCGGCCATTGACTGCTGCTTATTTTTACAGGGAGGGAAACATCCGTCCATTTACTAAGGCAAATGAGATTATCTTGTTTTGTTTACTGCTCAAAAAAAAAAAAAAAAAGGAGAAATGTCTTCCCCCTTGCTATCCAAAAAGAGAATGAAGAATAAATAAACTTCCATATCCACTTTCAGGTTCATGCTGATTCCAGTATGTAACAAGTTTCTTCAGGAACTGTGAATGTTGTTCAGCATCTGCTCTGCTGTGTTTGCGGAAGAAAGTTCATCTAGGCAGTGTGACAAATGTAATAGTCTGAACTTCCTCTAGCCACAGCAAGAGGAGTTCTTGGTGCCTCCTGTTTGAACTAACAAATAATTTAGAACAACACAAGAACAAAACTTACCCATTTGACTTCTCCAGTGAAATTCAGTGAGGAAGTGAAGGGAAAGGGGAAATGTGACAAGTGCCATTGTATAGCTTAGGTCTCTTCATAGTAAAATAAGTTTAGTGAACTGTTACAACTCTCAGCTAGAAAGCAGCCCGTAGATCCATTCAGTTATGTCCCTCTAACGCTGATATGAGTGGAATGTTCATAAGAACAATTAAACTAAGTGAGATAAATAGTTTTCACAAGGCTTTGCTGGCCATTTCATATCAGTCTTAGCACTCCCACATGTTAAAACTGTAAATGAAACTACTTTCCTCTCTTTGGGCTGTAATGACAGTGAAGCAGGCTAAAAATTTTTATTATTCAGGACTGAACATGGCCCCACATCCAAGAAAAGAGTAACAATGCCAAGATACGCAAAAAGTGGCAGGGACAAGAAGGAGTACTTCTGAACTTTTA
Source organism: Pezoporus wallicus (assembly GCF_028554395.1). Classification (NCBI taxonomy): domain Eukaryota; kingdom Metazoa; phylum Chordata; class Aves; order Psittaciformes; family Psittacidae; genus Pezoporus; species Pezoporus wallicus. Next base: position 956,413 of record NW_026641983.1, read on the forward strand.
AGGAAGGAACACAAAGAGAAAGAAACCTCAGCACAGTCAATACCTGTAGCAGTTAGGACACTCACCTAGAAAGAGGCACACAGTCTCAATTCCACCAAATTTACAGTATGGGATTTAAACATGAAATGTACACAGTCTTACTCATCCCTCCTTGTCTTCTTAAGCAGGAAAGGGGTATGGAGGCTTAGGCTGTCTTCTCATTTAATCAAGGTTTGACTACAGGGGCAGGCACACAAAAACACACATTGCAGGAAAATACCCTAAAGATCACAGGAAGCTTGAAGAAGAAAGAATCTTCAAGTTCTGAGAACACAAAATACACAGCTGTCTCAAGCCAGCATAAGTTTTTTGCAAATAAATAAAACTTGCAAGATTTTTGATGAGGGCTTTTGTAGTACACATAGCCTCTAAAGTCAGTCCATTGCATGTACCTCTTGTTGTTCTACAAACAAACTTTACAGAAGAAGTATGCATCTTATAAGTAACCTCTACTATTGCTGTTACTAACCTCTACTATTACTAGATGTATCCATACTATGCAAGTGGGAGACATCTAAAATTTTATGTCTTTATTTAACACTTATTACACAGTCCCTAAATAGCACTAGGGGTTTTAGAGATTATGGCATATTCTCCCATTTTATGAGTTCAAATGCCTTCATCCTGGCTCTAAAGCTTTTATGGTAAGCACCAAGTAAGTGGTTATAGCATACTGCCCAAATTATATCTTTTGTCCAGGTGCCTGTTGCCAGCAGTGTGACCTCTTTAAGAAATCAGTGATGAGGTGTCACAACAAACTTATTTATCTTGTCCTCTGTCCTCCTAAATCTTCATTTTTCCTTACTGTTATTCCATGTAGATGTGAAGAACTGATCTTATCACTGCACTAAAAAAATCAGGACTAGTTGCATCAATCCAGAGCACAGGACAAGAGATCAAACTAGAAAACCTGGATGCCTGGATGCAAAGCTTGTTGTTTGATATATGTAGAGAAACAGTAACTATGGCCTGTCCAAAGAAGTGTTCAGAGAATTTACCCCCCCATGTTACTGTGTTCTGCATCCTTCATTTGTTTTCCTGACTGTCACAGACCATATGCATCTTTAAAACCCTTAACTCACTTTAAAGGATGATTTTGAACATAAGGCTCTGGAGATGGCAGGACTCCCATGGGTTTTGGATGACTGGGAGGTTTGGTCTGTGAAATATTGCAGAGGCATATGTGCAGGATAACTTCTCCAGCCACAGCCCTTAGAACAACCACAACAACAAACAAAACATCACCGTCACTTGGCTGTCACACATATGGAACAAATTTGAGAAGGAATCATGAACTAAGGCAGCCTCAGCTGGGAGCATCCCAAAGTACATCAACACCATCAAAACTGCGAACCGAAACTGCCATCTTAAGAGATATCTGTATAGTCAATGTCTCATGAGACCTTGAGAGCACTTTGCTGGAGCTGTTGATCAGGATTTGGTGTCCAAAAATGCATCCCTAAGCACCGCCCTCTTGCTATGGTAAATAGCTGTGAGTTTTCAGAGACAAAGCAGAAGGAAAATTCAGACCAAAATGCTTGGAGCAATCTTTGAAGACATCAGTGTTAGATTCACTGGATGACAGTTTTAACCACTATTTACCACTACCATCTGAGCCCAAAGATGGTAGTGGTAAATGACATCACATCTAGCTGTTGACTGGTCACTAATGGTGTCCCTCTAGGCTCGGTGTTGTTTAATATCTTCATTGATAATCTGGATAAGGGGAACGAGTTCACCCTCAGAAGATTTGTGGACAACAGCAAGTTGGGTGGGAGTGTTGATCTGCTGAAGGATAGGAAGGCTCTAAGGAGGGATCTAGGCAGGCTGGAGTGATGTGCTGTGGCTGACGCTATGAGGTTCAAAAAGGCTCAGTGCTGGGTCTTGTATTTGGGTGACAACAGCCCCATGCAATGCTCCATGCTTGGGGAAGACTGGTTGGGAAGCTGCTTGGCAGAAAAGGACCTGGGAGTATTGATTAACCAAGCTGAACATGAGCCATCTTGTGCCAGGCAGCCAAGGCCAACAGCATCCTGGCCTGTATCAACAGTAGTGTGGACAGCAGGGCCAGGGCAGTGATCATCCCCCCTGTACTGGGCACTGGTGAGGGTGCACCTTGAATCCTGTGTTCAGTTCTGGGCCCCTCACTACAAGAGAGACATTGAGGTGCTGGAGTGGGTCCAGAGAAGGGCAACAGAGCTGTTGAAGGGCCTGGAGCACAAGTGTGATGGGAACAGCTGAGGGAACTGGGGGGTATGTAGTCTGGAGAAGAGAAGGCTCAGAGGGGACCTTACCGCTCTCTACAACTGCCTGAAAGGAGCGTGGAGACAGAAGGTGGCTGATCTCTGCTCCCAAGGAACAAGTGACAGGATAAGAGGAAACAGCCTCAAGGTTGCACCAGGAGAGGTTTAGATTGGATATTAGGAACAATTTCTTTCCTGAAAGTATGGTGACGCATTGGAACAGGCAGCCCAGGGCAGTGGGGGAATCAACATCCCTGAAAATATTCAAAAATCCTGTAGATGAGGCCCTCGGTGATGTGGTTTAGTGGTGGTCTTGGCAGTCTTGAGGTAATGGTTGAACTTGATGATAATAAAGTTTTTTTCCAACCTAATTGATTCTATGACTCTATGATTCATGCGATTTCAAAACCTCAGCTCAACATGATGACTTAGCAATGGAGAAGAAAACCCAGCACTCTCATTAGCAGACCACTATGTCTTTAGCACAGTTATAAGGTGTGAATGGAAACAAATCTTCATCATTTTTTTAGTGAGTGCACAAACATTATGACTTATTTTCACCCAGTCCACAATAGGCAGATGTATGGTTAATAAAGACCTTATGCAAATTATACTACTCATGGTGGCAGTAGTGTTGCTACTTGCCTGTGGCTGTATAGGTGTTGAATCTGGATTTTCCACAGCATGTTTAATCAGAACAAACCAACCAATTACATGCAACAAATTCCTCACCTCCGGGACCTGATGCAGATAAGAATGAAAGACGGGAGTGCAGACACCATGGGCACCTTCTGGCTTGTTGGTGCAGGCTCAAAGGGAAATAAAACATATTTGTCAAGACTGCTGACAATAAGCAGGAGCACACAGCATCAACAAACTGCTATCTTGTCCGTCTGGATACAGATTACAGTCTGGGCAGATAATATACATAAAATTGTGTGAATATTAGAGTTGCAGTCAATGTTGACACAGGATCTTATTGAGCCTTGCATACTTACTTTCATGATGAAGCAGGTGGTGCAGTTTACGTTAAAACGGAAGAAAAGTAAACTTGTAAGACCAAAAAAGAGGCAGACATGCTAAAAACAATACAGTAAAGCGAGCCAAAACCATGTTTCCTTCTTCAGATAACTATCCCAAACCTTCAGATTGCCCTGGACAAAAGGCGGGATTTTCTTTTGCAGCCTGGGACTAAGTAATAATCTAGCCCTAATTGGACATCCAAATTCATTCTTACAAGTGTGGTCAGTATTAGTTGCTGGTGCATCATCAATCATCCCGTGTAATAAGAGGCTCATCCATGCATCTTTATATCACTCGACACAGTTTAAATTTCCCATCTGCTTTCATTCTCCTCCCTCTAATAAGTCTCAGTCTCTTGCAGAGATCCAGCAGCGGAAATCAATTGTGTTGTCCTTTCTATGCAACTATTTAGCACAGTGCTTGCAGCTGATACCTTCTGCAGCCTCAGGCCTGGAAGCATGTGGTAGGCTGAATTTTTTAGCTTAACAGTAAATTTTCATTGGCTGTGGAAGCTGTGAGTCATGAAAAAAAATTACCTGTACATGAGGTGTTTGTATCCTCTAATGAAGCTTTTGCAACATGAAGCAACCAAGCACCAGAGATGCAGAAATCCAGTGTCCTTAACTGTGGGGGGACTGCTGATAAAAACAAAATTCTTCCAGATGCATGCTTTTTACTTCTTCTATTCTCTTTTGTTTTAAAGATAGTTAAGCACCAACGAACATTTACAGATGCATTTTTGCCACAAGGAGACTAAGATAATATAAGAATATTTTAGTAGGATTTGTTGAAAAAGTCTTCTACAAAGACTGGACTTTAATACAAAGAATGCTCCTTTAATAGATTATCCCCTAGCGTTAGTGTCTTGATGCTTAGTGCTTCCAAAAGTAAACAGAGAAATCTTTGTTTAGTCTCAGTGTGGATCAAAAGGTTTATTTTGAAGGGAAAAAGGACAGGTCTTGTTAATTGTAGCCCCTGAGAGAGTGCAGCGATACCCTCCTGTCCTCTTGCACAGAGTAAAAAGTACATGCTTTTTAATTTCTTTTCACACTGGAACAGAAGACTGGATTAATAATGGAAAACCTTGTTTCTTTCTCCCTTATTCCATGAAAGTTATATCAAAATATATTATTGTTAACAGTTTATATAGGAAAAATAAACTGACCACTATAATCGCCACCCTGCTTACTCTGCATACACGATACATTCAAAACATAATACCACAGGAAGTGCTACGTCTCCAATCTCATGAGACTGGCTTAAAACCATAACATTTTAAAAAAGGTGCCCGTTGGCTGCTGCTAGTTTCCTTCTGGTGTCATAAAGAGCATGACAGCACATCTTCAGGCCAGCAGTCCGTTTAGCCTGCTACCCAGACAGAGACTGATAGGAAATACTCAGGAAGAGCATAAGCTCAGAGCAAGCACATCTCCTTTACACCTGCTCACCACACTCAAGTTTATTGACTTGGTTGTTCCATGAATGAAAATTTTACCTGCTCTGGATGAGTCTTTTCACAAATTCACCAGCACAGTTTAGAATCTGATTGATCTTCAGATCCCCATAGCATCTCATAGTACTGTTTAACTATGCAATACAGGCGAAAAAAAAACCAACCAACCAAACAAACAAACAAACTTGATTTCTCTTGTCTCAGACCCATGCCTGATAATTAATGGGATTAGCTTCTTGATCTGGCTGCCCATATGGCTGCAGGGATGCTAATCATGGAACAAGGGAGGGAGTGGGATGGCATGGCCAGGGTCAAGAAGGGGAGAACAGCACTGCCCTTTTTGGCAGCAGCATGTATTTAAAACCACTCAAGCCTACCACAAAACCACAACTGGAGCAAGCTGCTGTGACTCATCTGCTGGGAGAAATCCCCTAAACTTTTCCTCTGTGAGCACTGATACAAACAATTATTTTAATTTTATGCCAGTTCTTATCTTCCCCAAGAGCTTTCATTATCCTTTCATCTTCTATTGGCCTTGGAGATAATTTGGAAGATATATGTGTTTGTAAAAAAGGGTTATCATTAATTTTTTCGCCTTTAAAAGTTCTTCCTCAAGATCATTTTAGTTCTTTTGGGTTTTTGGTCCTTTTTGGTCCTTTGTGGTTTCCTTGTTTGGATACTCCTTAGAGAAAACTTCTTTCTAATCCTGAGTTGCCTAGAAATGCCTAGGCTTCCCTGACCAAACAGCCTTATTTACACTATTATTGAATTGTGTTTCTCCTTCAACTTCCCTTTCAAAGTTTTTTTGTTGGTTGATCAGCAGTTCTATGTTACACTGGGCCTCTCTTCAAAAAATCTCAGTATTTTATTTACTCTTTTGCCTATTCATTTCAATTTCTTCCTCATTTTCATTAAATTTATTTTTTCTAGTTAACTCTACTGTGATTTTCATTGGAAAAACAAATAAACAACAATAAAGAAAAACCAACCCAGAAAACAAGCCAACAAAAAACCAAAGAATTTGAGTACTTTGTGATTACTACTAAACATGACTGTTCAACAGCAACATTTTCAGCCAGATACTGTGCATTGTTCAGAAATACAGCAAAACTGGTATTTCTGAGCTGTCTGGGTGGTTTCAGGAAGCCATTATACCTTGCATATAACCTCCTTCATTGTGTTTTGCTGTTTAATTTACTATATAGGAGATTTTCTGTTCCCTGTTTCAGAATCTACAGTCCACAGGTTCAGAGTTTCTTCACCATTAAGTTCTTTTTGAAAGCTGACTAGTACTTAAGTTAATCACATTATCCAAGGACTCATGAAACTATTGCAAGAAAATTAAATATCATGAATAACACAAGAAATCATGAATGCTTGTAGCATCACAAGCTTTAACCCCCTGTGCTTATCATTACAAAATCTATTTTTTTAGGGAGAACAAAAAATTGAAATATGAATTGAAGATACACAGCAAAAGTAAAAAGAAATTCAGTGACAGCATAAACGCTGTTGTCTCTAGAAGCAGTACACAGGTTAGCACTGGGATTTTGGGTTTGCTTTGCATTGAACCCAAGAAGGGCATCCTCAAAGTCAGCAGAAACATAGAGAAATACCAAGTTCAATGATGCAGCTCAGGTGTCTGGCCCATTTCAGCCAGCATTCAACTACCTCTACAGAAGGGAGTGTATCTGGATGAAATTTGGGAATAACAGAGGGAAGTCGTTTGTTCTCTGCACATGGAGAGGCAGAGGTTTTCTCTCATGGGTAAACCACAATGGCCAGATGGTACAAATACCTCTTTGCTGCTATTCCCATAACCTCACACTGTTTTGAACATCTTTCTCATCCCCTAACATTTTTGATCTGACCCTCTCTCCTCCTTACACTTTTTTTGGTTTAAATCATGATATTCTCTTCCTTCCCAGTCTCCCAATCCTCCTGATCTATATCAGATATCTCTTAAAGCTGCTGTATTTCAACAAGCAGTGAGAGAAGTGTGGAGCTTTTACACACATAATTACCATTTCTGCATGAAGAGACAATACAAAATAAATGAAGGAAGGAATACCTTATAAGCATCCAACAGAGCCTGACTGGCCTTTATGGAAGAAAAAAATAATGGCTAGGCATCAAACCTTCTCTGAAAATTCAAGGCTTTCAGACAATTTGGACATGAAAAGTGCCAGCTTTCCTTTGGACAAAGATTCAGCTTATCTTCCATCTTTTCTTCCTTCTTCTACCTTCCCTCATTGTGGGCACCCAAACAGCTATTGGATCTTGCCAAATCTGAAAAACTTGGCCTGGGTTTTATAGCTTGTTACCCTTGAAAAGAGAAAAAAGTTAAGTGCTCAGACATGAACAGTATGATGGGAAGGAAAGGATGGTTGCACCTAGTAGGTGTACTACCAAACCATTATAAACGTTGGAGTCAGCTCTTTTCCACACCATGACACACCTCTTGCTAGATCACCTACTGTTCCTTTAATAGCAAGTTCAATAGAAAATGACATTTCCTTTGAAGAAGGTGCTCTGTATTCAGAGGTAGCTTATGTACCATGTGATGCGTGAGCTGCTGCTGTAAACGACTCCTTTTTTTATTAAACAGTAATGCATTGTAAACTCCAGCATAAAACTCCAGCTGTCCCTTTACACACTTGCCTTTTTGGCAACCATTCTTTTTTTTTTTTCCTTGAATAGTCATAATTCATATACAGAGCCAGACACACACACACACTTCTTTCTTTTTCACTGGCTTTGTCCTGGTTTTGGCTGCACAATCCTTTGGCTTAAAGGAGTGAAGTTTGCTTTATAAGCTATAAAATGGCAGGATGTAAGGATTCACTTGGTTTGGATGTGTTAGTATCCATTTTATGGATAAAGTGTGAAGAAAGCGGTATAGTTGGGTTATTGGGAATAGTGCATGTGCCTGAAAAACAATATTTTCAGACGAGCAGGACATTCTGACCCTTTCTGCCAGAGTCACACTGCTCAGCTCCCCTGCTCACAGTGACATTAAGACCATGCTGCAGCAGCAAAAGTGGAAGGAAGATCAAGCATCCAACAATGTGACTAAAAACCAGGGCTTCTCTTATATCGTCCTCTTGAAAGTCTCAGTTCATTGTCAAGTATTTTATACTTCATAATTTACCATAGGCATAGCAGTCAAGAAGATTTTTGGTAGAAGCAGAATATCTTTCTAACTTTCAGTCTTCAAGTAGGATTTTTTTTCTATTAAAATAATAAAATGTTAATCCAATGAAATGTGAATGAATAAATAAGCACCCTTACTTCCATCTCTCCCAAATTATTCTACTAAAGGCTAGAAACTGGATAAGTCAGTTAAAATCATGTAATAGCTCTCAGAAAATATTCTTTTTGTTACAGAGCAGAAGCTAGGCTTAAAAAGGTTTTAGGGTACTTTATTTTGTATGTGTTGTCTTTCCGAGAGATTGTGATAAGTCCCTGTACTCACTTTCAGGAGGAAAACCATTCACACGAGTCTGTCTAACACAAACAGGACAATGCTGTAAGCTACCGCCTTACAGGACCACCGCAGCTCCAGCTCCAGTGCACATTTGGGCTCAGGAGGAGGAGATGCCAAACAACACCGTAATCTGCTTATGTGGTACCAACATATGGCTGCCTACAGATGACAGCCAACACAAACAGTCTTCAGTCCTGTGCAGAAGCTCTCTCTTCTCCACTGTATCCATCAAGAGAAGCTGGGCAATGTTGGCAACATGGTCCCTGGGGATTCCAGATCCCAAAGAGCAGCCGTGTTCAGTGCTCCTGCGCGGATTAAGAGAAGAAGGACTCTCCTTCCTTTGTGTAGTGATCCACCATACTCAGTGTCTTGGACCCACAGGCCATCGAATTCATCGAACTGTAGAATACCAGGTAGGATAGGACCTCATGGATGTTATGGTCCAACCTTTCTCTGCAAATCTTGAGCAGACTGGATGTCCCAGCACCCAGTCCAGCTGAGCCTTAAAAGTGACTGAGCCTTAAAAGTGTCCATGTTGGGGAATCCATCACTTCCTTGGGGAGATTATTGCAATGGCTGATTGTTCTCACTGTGGAAAATTCTCTCCTTGTGCCCATTTGGAATCTCCCCAGGATTAACTTGTGCCCATCACCCTGGTCTTTTCCATGTGACTCCTTGTAAAAAGGAAGTCTCCATCTTCCTTATATCTACCTTTTATATACTGGAAGATGTGATAAGGTCTCCCCTGAGCCTTCTTTTCTCAAGGTTGAGCAAACCTAGTTCTCTCAGCCTTAGTGTCTCATGCCTCTGAGATGAGGTGCAAGGGCACTGGCTGGAGCCCAGAGGAAGACTGTCACACTTGCATAGTGCTGGCACTCAGCCAGCAAGTTCTGCAGTGTGCTACCCATTTCATGGTGCTATCCCAGAACCCCCCAGTGGAATCACAGGATTTTGTGTCACTATTGCTCAGATTGCCTCTAAGTGATGCAGTCACACCCAAGGAAACCTAGCTTAGGTCTTCAATGCCAATAAAGCGCAGCAATCATTTGCCAGTACTTTAACAGCTGCTCTCACTTATTCTTGCAACTGTATCATCTCTGTATATAAATTACATTCCTGCATACATCCTTCTATTTTTTGGCATCACTGAATTGCTTCAAAATTTCTTTTGTATGTAGTCTAATAAATATAAAAGATTATTTAGATTTTCACTCATAAAAATGACTAAAAGCAGCTGTAACTTCACAAGATATTGGATGAAAACCAAAGTTAAAATTCATTTTTACATACACTAATAGGAATTAATTTCAGAAAGTAGTTCCCATAAAAAAGTAAATCTGCATTTCATCTTACCTGAAATATACACAACTGTATACTAAAGCTAAAAAAAAACAGACAAAAAACAACAAACCCTTCTCCACCCCTCCCCCCCCAAAAAAAAATGCTTTTATTAGATTTTGTTAAAAAATTAGTATTTCTGAAAAGAGTTCATTACCTTAAACTGCTGTAAAGACAAAACTGCAACCCAATGCAAAAGTCCACCTGGGAAATTTCCTGTCTCTCTTCTTGCAGGGGAGGTTGAAAACACATGGGCAACTAAGATGACTAAGGGAGTGGAGCATCTCCCTTATGAGGAAAGACTGAGGGAGCTGGGTCTCTATAGTTTAGAGAAGAGGAGACTGAGGGGTGACCTTATTAGTGTCTATAAATATATAAAGGGGGAGTGTCACGAGGATGGAGCCAGGCTCTACTCAGCGGCAAACAATGATAGGACAAAGGGTAATGGGTCCAAACTGGAACACAAGAGGTTCCACTTAAACTTGAGAAGAAACTTCTTCTCAGTGAGGGTGACGGAACACTGGAACAGGCTGCCCAGGGAGGTTGTGGAGTCTCCTTCCCTGGAGACATTCAAAACCCGCCTGGACGCATTGCTGTGTAACCTTATCTAGGTGTTCCTGCTCCGGCAGGGGGATTGGACTAGATGATCTTTCGAGGTCCCTTCCAATCTCTGACATACTGTGATATGTGTTGGAGCACACGAAATTATTAGAGTGGAGGAATCAACACTTTCCAGCCTCTCCCCAGCACCTGCCACCCAAGGGCAGTGCTGTAATCCTATCATCATTGTAGTCTGAGGGCCAAAAACTGGATCTGTATTCCTGCATACACACTGCTGTCTGCCACTCAACCCACTATCCAAGGCTTTGGTGCCACTTGTGCATGGAAGCAGAAGTGTCATATTTCTGATGCTCTTCTTCATGTTTTGCTCATGGAGAAGTTTTCTTGAATAAGTCTCGAGTATAATCCAAGAGAGGGTTTTTTTCTCCCATTCAAAGTGTGTGACATTTACTGAGGTTTTTCTTCCTGAATCAGTCAACAAGTGGAAGACCCACTTCAGGACTTTAGCCATGCCACCAGGTTCTCTACCAAAGAAGAAGGATCTTCCAGAAGAAAGTGGAATATGGCCACATACCAAACTGTGTTTCTGGTAACTTGAGCTCAACAGGGCGACATGAAATGAGGGAATGCCCCACAGACTGCTAACTCTGTCCTTTTCTGGTCTCAGGCTCCCAATCCATCTAAAACTGCTCTGGCGGAATCCTGTGTGAAGAAAGATAGGGATTTGCTGCCATGACTGTGCTGGTGCTGTTTCTTTGAGGCAGAGAAAAGCAAAGAAAAGCACAGGCAAACAGTCACTTAGTTCAGAATTCTCCCAGGCCCGAATCATCTCAGTTTGTTTTACTGTCTCCTTTTTAGAGGTGAACAATAGCTTCTCAACAAAACAGCCATTAAGAAGAACCAGTGTTTGTTTGCTTGTTTGTTTCTTTTTCTTTCTTTTCTTTCTTTCTTTCTCTCCTTTCTTTCTGCCTGTCTGCCTGCCTGCCTTAACTTCCCTCCCTGCCTTTTTTCATCTTCTCTTTCCTTCTTTCTCTTCCTCTCAATATCTTTTTTTTTTTTTTTTTCTTTAACTAGATAATGTTGCCAATGTATATAGGTTTGCTAAGCTTCTGGACTAGCATTTTCCCTTTCCCTCACTTTTCCCAAGCACCACTAATAGGGGTGGGGAAGGGTAATAAGAAAAATGGAGAAAAATGGGAGGAAAAAAAATCCAAATTTTATTAAGGTGATTCTTACTTTGAAAAATAATGTATTAATTCTCAGTGATAGTCATGTTATAACACATCTTATTATATGTGGCAGGTAAAAATGTTTGATTATCCATAACTGAAGAAGTATTGCATTTTTGTGGTTAAGTTTACCATTAATTTTTAGGTTGTCAGGGATTCCATATAGTTCACATTTATACACTACAGCTAATCCAACTCAATTTCAAACATACTGCAAACCGAAGCTATTCAAAGTATCTCAAAGTGTATAGTGTTTATGAAGTGAGTAAATCCAGAATTTTCTTGATCACCAGAAACAGAAAAAAAACTATCCAAAATCAGTAGGGTTTGAATTTACACTAGCTTCTGTTTCCTCAGATTGCAACTACATAACTCAGCTGGAAAAAAAGACAAAGCAAGATATTTATGTAATGTATTATCTCAGGTGTTTTTTCAAGTTATTTTAGAATTTGTCTATTTAGTGATAATACTCATTCAACTGGGTTTGAAACTTGACAGACTTCTGCAACTCTGGGTCACATTTCCTGAGGCAGACCCGAACTGACAATTATGAGGTTGCACAATGCTCTCTCCCTGCTAGACCTGTTCCAACTGCGGCTGCAACTGCCTGGCAGGGATACTTCATGTCAGGAACATGTGACAAAAAAATACCCCAGATGCTTCCCACAAAAGAAGAAAATGGACATTCTCCATTTAGAGAACTCCTCTTGTCAAGCCAGTGGCTACATATGTCTCAGGAATACATGCTTATGAGAATTGTGGAGGACAGCAATATATACAAAAAAAATCAGCCACTGAGTATCTTTTCTGACATGTCCTCTTTTGTCCCCAGCAGCCAGCATTTTAGAGACTGAGATAATAGTTGCCTAGATGTAGTAGTCTTAAACAGCCTTTAAATAGTACACATTGCACAAATATATCTCAGCCCTTATAGAATTCATTTCTGCATCCAGCTTCCAACACATCCTGCAGCAATGAGTTAAATTCTTAGGGAACTACCCAAAATAATAGCCAAAGATTACTTTTTTTTCCTTTTCTGGGTGATGATAATAAAAATTAAGAGTCTTTCTTTAGGATATGTACAGTGAAGGATTTTAAATATACTAAATTTCTTTACCTACTAGGCAATCTTGCCAAATCTATCAAAAAAATTTTGCAAACCTCTTTAGATGCAGGTGTCCTGAACCATTTGCATATTAGCAATTTTAATTATGTCACTTCTTGCTTCTTTTTCACACCACTTATGAATACATTAAAAAGTCTAGACCTCAAACCAAACAGAGTTTGAAAGACATTCTGAAGAGCTATTATTTATTCATCCTCTTCTTATTCCACAAGAAAATTTACACTTTTATACCTTTGCAGACCGATTTAATCAGAAAACTTCAATCAGGGAGCAAAAACTAAAGCAAATGAAACATTTTTTGTCTCAAGTTAAATGGATTTTAAAGCATTTAATTTTTTTCATTGACAAGCAGAAATAATTTTGCTAACATGAAACATCTTTGGAAATTTCAAACTGTTCTATCCTTCGCCTATTTAGTGTTTGTATTAGTTACTTTTGCTAGATTAAAATTCTGCAGAAATGGGATCTGAAGAGAAGTCTCCTTAGCAGTCAAGAGACTGGAATGTTTGAGATACTTGGGAAAAAAAAAGGCATCATACAGCAGAGGAAACAACACAAAGCAGAGAGGCAAGTATGTAATTCAGTAAACAGAGACATTTCCAAACTGCTGTCTGCTGATTACTGCTAGTCCTTGGGGGATTGCAAAATGACTACAAATCCATATTAAAATGTGCTTCACTTATCTCATCTCTAGAGTGTTTTCAATTACATATTCAACAATAAGGCAACATAATCTTCACTAGAAATAATGGAAGTTGTCCATTGCCTTAAAAAGATGATTGGTTTGAAACTACTGTCTCATGTATGTTAAACCTGGAGTAATTCTGGCAACTGAGAAGAGATTTCAGCTTCATCATCAAGGCACATTCTGTCTGAGAAGGAAATCACTGAAGTCATAAAATAAGGTCTCCAGAAAGCACACATTTTGCTATATATTTGCCCAGTCACCACACATTAATATAATGCATGGTTTCTTGTAAGGTAAAAGCTACTTCATAAAGATTTTCAAACTGCCCTTTCTTTCTAAGGCTGGTTTTCTGTATAATAAAAGGTAATGATCCTCATCTTCAGCCCAAACCAATTTCATTTAATCCATTAAAGTATATTATTACTGTAATTTTTAGGTAATGAGAACATGGATATAGCCTAGTGCTTTGCTCACAGTAAAAATCGGATAAATCATACCCAAAAGTTTTTTTTCATTCTTACTGAAATTCAAGTATCAAAACCTTGTGGTTCATACAGAAACATAACACCTATACTGATCGCTGTGCCTCTTTCTACCTGAAAAAAGATCAGATACGTTGCACGAATAAGCAGTCATCATCACTAGTTTTTGCACTCCAATTTCTCTAGAAGGGTAGTGAGTGCTTTCAGCTATGCCTTCAATACTCCATGTGTTTTCACAAAAGTTGCCCGTAGGGTTAATCCCATGAAAAATTGTGAATAATATCCTTCTGCAGGTGATTTCAGCCCAATTCCAGAGAAGCTCATTTCAGCTAAGCCAGTAAAACTGAGGGCAACTCAGACAAAGTGAATATTTTTTTAATAGCACAGATCACTGTGACAAGGGATATATTGAGGAAAACAGCACACATTTGGAAACATGAACCTCACATAATTAAGGAAGTACTCTTCATAATACAGACCAGCCTCTAAACTGCAACCAGGAAAAATATTATAAACTCCCAAGCAATTTCATTATAAATAAGGATCTGAAGAATGATGCGTTTCACACCAGGCCTTTTGTGCACATTCAGGGCTAACTTTGACATATGAGCAAAGCAAGCTTTGCACAACAGACTGCTGTGTGGCTGCAAAATACTTGTGGCCTCACAGTGTTTAAGGCCAATGTCACAAACTAGTTGCTGTCCCCAGGGGAAGAGACATGAGATGCAAAGGGCTGTGATGGAGGGAAGAGGAGCCCACCTAACTGTAGCCATCTCAGCCTCTGCAGTTGCAAAAGCCTGAGGTCAAGAAAGTTCATGTTTGCTTGTGGTGCTGAGAAGCCTTGAACTGACTCTGCATGTATTTATGTGCAGATGGAGTTATTCATACAGCTGTACTCCAGACACCTTTGGTGACTTCTGTTTTTCCTGTGCTCATGCTCTGAGAGGTGGGTTGTAGGGTCCTAGTTCATGCATGAAACAAGGGCTGGGGAACAAAAATGAGCTACTAAGTTTACAATCCTAGCTAGGAGCTTGCGAAGAAGAGACACTCATTAAGTAATCATATCTTCTAGCATTAAACATTTCCTTTATTAAAGAATGACGTATCTGCAAGCTGTGAAGTTTCTCTTCATTATAAAAGGCTGGAAACTTTCCTCCATGTCTATAATCTATTCAGCCTCAAAAGCTAAGGACGAAAGAATAAATCTCCATTGTCTTCACTACAATACAGGTGGAAGACAAAAAAAGGTGTTTTACATAAGGATGAGGATAGATAAACAAATTAACGGAAAGAAATACATGTGGATGTTTTGGAAAAGGCCCAGTTTGGTAAATAACTTATGTTGAGAAATTAAACATAAATATATTATTAAAACTCAGTAGTAAATAATGATTTGCCACATGTATCTTTCATTTAAACTATTACAAAGGCTTTACAGCTCATGAATAAACCTTCAAGCAATTATCTACAGAAGAGTCTGTGTGTGGTTGGCAATATTTGGCATTTTTGTGTGTGTCAAAGAGTGGAAGAAGGTATCTCACTTACATTTGCGCACATTATATCAGACTGTAACTAGGCCAGTTTGTAAGAGAGAACTCAAATGAAGGAACTCAAATTTTAGAAGATACATATAACCACAATGATTGTCTGAAATATGTAGAAGACAAGACAATGTAAATAAACTGTAGAAGTGTGAGACAGATAAAAAAAAACAACTGTGTAAAGAGAAGATAGGGAATGACCAGCTGGAGATCAGACTGTAGCTGGGGATTGTCTTGAACCACAGCTGAACATGAGTCATTGGTGCCTCATCACTGCAAGGAGATGGACACCCTCGGAGGATGCCCGAAAGGATGACCAATGATCATAGAATCATAGAATCATAGAATGGTTAGGGTTGTAAAGGGACCTTACTATCATTTAGCTCCTACCCGTGCCACTGATAGGGACACCTTCTACTAGACCAGGTTGCTCCAAGCCCCTTCCAAACTGGCCTTGAACACTGTCAGGGGTGGGGGAGCCACAGCTTCTCTGGGCAACCTGTGCAAATGCCTCACCACCCTCACAAGGAAGAACTTCTGCCTAAGAGCTCATATCAATCTCCCCTCTGTCTGATTAAAGCCATTCTCCCTTGTCCTGCCACTACGGTCCTTGATGAAGAGATGGGAATCATGAAGTAATCCCTCAAACCCACGCTGGACTCATAGTGGTTAAAATGAAGCATTGTGTCCATTTTGGGGCACAATGCTTTGAGAAAGGTGTCAGCCACCCAGTTTGATCCCAGAAGACAACTGAGCAGCCTGTCGAAAAAGCTGGGAGAAATAACGCCGCATAAAGAAGATGGCAGAAAACAAGGTTAAGTGACTTTAACAGTATAAATGTTGACCATAGAAAATCCCGCTACCCTGCCTGATCAATTTGGTGGCCTTCTATGATGGGGCTACAGAACTGATGGACAGGAGTAGAGCAGCTGACATCATCTACCTGGACTTGTGCAAGGCGCTCAACACTGTCCCACATGACATCCTTGTCTCTAAATTGGAGAGACATCAATTTGATGGATGGACCACTCGGTGGATAAAGAACTGGCTGGATGGCCGCACACAAAGAGTTGTGGTCAATGGCTCAATGTCCGGCTGGAGACCAGTAATGAGTGGTGTCCTTCAGGGATCAGTGTCGGGACCGGTCTTGTTCAACATCTTTGTTGGTGACATGGACAGTGGGATTGAGTGTGCCCTCAGCAAGTTTGCCAATGACACCAAGCTGTGTGGTTCAGTTGATACGCTGGAGGGAAGGAATGCCATCCAGAGGGACCTCGACACGCTTGTGAGGTGGGCTGATGCCAACTTCATGAAGTTTAACCATGCCAAGTGCAAGGTCCTACACCTGGGTTGAAACAATCCCAGGCACAGCTACAGGTTGGGCAAAGAACAGATACAGAGGAGCTCTGTGGAGAAGGACTTGGGAGTGTTGATCGATGAGAAAAAGAATATGAGACAGCTTCAGTGTCCGCTCTCAGCCCAGAAAGCCAACCGTATCCTGGGCTGCATCAAAAGGAGCGTGACCAGCAGGTCGAAGAAGGTGATCCTGCCCCTCTACTCTGCTCTTGTGAAACCTCACTTGGAGTATTGTGTGCAGTTCTGGTGTCCTCAACATAAAAAGTCCATGGAACTGTTGAAACAAGCACAGAGGAGGGTACAAGGAGGATGATTGGTCTGGAGCACCTCCCATATGAAGACAGGCTGAGAACGTTGGGGCTGTTCAGCCTGGAGAAGAGGAGGCTGCGTGGAGACCTCATAGCAGCCTTCCAGTATCTGAAGGGGGCCCATGAGGATGCTGGGGAGGGACTCTTCATTAGGGACTGTAGTGATAGGATAAGGGGTAACGGGTTCAAACGTAAACAGGAGAAGTTCATGTTAGATATAAGGAAGAAATTCTTTACTGTAAGGGTGGAGAGTCACTGGTATGGGTTGCTCAGGGAAGCTGTGAATGCTCCATCCCTGGTGGTGTTCAAGGCTGGGTTGGACAGAGCCTTGGGTGACATGGTTTATTGTGAGGTAACCCTGGCCATGGCAGGGGGGTTGGAACTAGACGATCTTAAAGTCCTTTCCAACCCTAACTGTTCTATGATTCTATGTAGGAAAAATAGTTATATCCAGTCAAGGCAAATGTAGGGCAGCCAATGAGGAAATCCATTTTAGATTGATTAAGGCCTGACACAAAATGACTAAGGATGCTGTTTAAACTTCATCTCATAAGGATCTTAAAATGAGTTTATTAATATTGCTGTAAAAAATATATATTTTTTTAGGTATAAGATAGACTAACTGATTTTTCCCTCCCAAACTTTGTGAAGAAAGTTCATGTTTCTGCTTCCTCTGGCTGAGGCTGGAGGGACAAATTAGAGATGTTCCCAAGCAAGCACCTTCCAAATGCAGGTTTCAGAAAAGTATCACTTTATGTATGTTGAATATTAGTATTTACTTGAAGAATGAATCCTAATGTATTCACATGAATAGAACACCTTTTAGGGTGATTTCTAGGTGAATGGTGGAAAATAAGCATGCCAGACTATGGCTGAATAATAACAGTGGATAAGATTTAGAAAAATATTATTATTTTGCAGTGTTCAGGTGGCTCTCTTTCTTTCTACTACTTCTTGACCTTTTACCAGGTGCCATCATGGGATACTACAGTCTATGAAACCCACTGTTTAGGAAACACAACAGTGTAGAGTTATACCACATGTGAGCTGCAGCAGCAGCTACATCAATCAAGATGCATTTTCCTGGTCTATTTTGTACTCTTTAGTGTTTAAAAGGGACTGGACTCCACGATTCTCAACACCCGCAGCACAAACATAGCTGTAATAACTCACAACTTAACGAAAGCGAACTCTGCATAATACACACATACCCTGAAACTTGCAGGGTCTTCCAAGAGAAAATCTTAGCTCAGCCAAAACATGCAGACAAAAGAAGAGTTTTAAATCCCTTCCAGATGTGGAGGCATGAGACACAGGGATATGTTCTGTTTATTTAACAGGCCAAAGCTGGGGTAAGAGCCCTCACAATACAATTACACTGGTAACAATAAAAATACCACAAACCAAGTATTACAGTACATGAAAGATGAAGCTAGTGGTAAGATTATGGAACCTGTGCACCCAGACATTTTAATACCTATGCCAGACATAGTGCTGCATGATAATATGAACACAATGAAACACTAGAAATCTAAATCTAAGGAACAGATGGAAAGGCAAAGCTTCTCTGATGAAACTGCATTTCACTGAAGGCTTAACTCCCAGCTTCATGTAGAGCAGCCATACATTAGAAGTCACCCTCGGTTCATACCCTACAGCAGTTTGGAAATACTGCTCTTTCCTGCTCTATATGTGAGGAAATGCAACATTAGATTATTATTCTGTAGAAAAGAGGGATGTGTTCCTTGGATGATGTCGAGATTTATTCTATGAAGACAACATCCACATGGCAGCATGGTAAATAAGTCAGGAAAAGTTGACTGAAGCATGTGTAAAAGATGAGTGTAAAACCAGTGTCCAAAAGTATCTCCAAGAAAGCAGTTAAGGCCTTCACACAACAGAAACTCTCCTTCAGTGACATGAGATTTTACCCACAACTTTTTCACAGAGCTCTCTGCCAAATCCAGAACTGGAAATGCTAAGTATCAACGAAGGTGGGCGCAAACACTTATATTATAGGGCAGTTGAGAAAAATTTCAGTAATGGTCCTGCTTGATCCTTGTCCTGGGTTCAGCAGTAGCAGTCATTTTTCTCCTTCTTGGTAGCTGGTGCAGTGCAGTGTTTTGACTTTCAGCTCGGGAACAGAGCTGATAGTGATGTTTTGGTTTGGCCAAGGACTTTGTGAGCCTCATGCTCTGCCAGGGGGAGGGGAAGCCAGGAGGAAGCAGAGACAGGACACCTGACCCAAACTGACCAAAGAGGTATTCCATACCACAGCACGTCATGCCCAGGATGTAACTGGGAGTTAGCCGGAAGGGCTGGGAGACTGCAGGGTTGGAGGAGGTATCGGTCGGAGCTTGGTCGGGCCTGGGGGGCGAGTTATTGGTCAGCTGGTGCTGAGGTGTTGTATTCTCTTCGCTTGTTATTTCCTTTATCATTATTATCATTGGTGGTAGCAGTAGTGATTTGTGTTATACCTTAGTTACTAAACTGTTCTTATCTCAACATGTGGGAGTTGCGTTCTTTTCGATTCTCCTCTCTGTCCCTCCGGGAGCAGGGGGAGGGAAAGAAAGTGGGGGAAGTGAGCGAACGAATTACCTGACTGGGTTTAAACCACGACAATCCTACATGATACAAAGAGGGTTCCCCTCATGAATGAGAATCATAGGACCACAGATCAAAAATTCCACCGAGAACTGTCATACCAGAATTACATTGTCTTGATAGCTAAGTAATACCTGAAGAACAAGGATCTGATTGGAAACTAGAGCTTCAGATGTTGGACTTTACTTTGTAGAACACAGTGAGGCCCTTTTCACTGAGACAGAGAGATTAACTCCAGTAACTGGCTGTTAGGGCACCCCAGTAGGATTGTTTCCAGAACCCTTTTAAAAGGTAAATTCCATAATCCATAATTATTTCTCATTTCACCCTATTCTTGTGTATCTTTGTATCTCACAAAAACTTATAAGTCAAATCACATAGAAAAAGCTAAACCATATCATGCTGAATGGTACTGTCTTCCATTTCAAAAGGAAGTATTTCAAAGAGATGTTTTCAAACAGCATAAAAAAAAATTAAAACACATTGTATTGGTGATAAATACCTTGGTCCCAGGCATAGTGTCGTTAGCAATAGTGCCAATTCAAGAGCATTTTTAACACTATGTATGTAGAGCCTTGCTTTAAATGGACAATGTCTTGAACTGATCAACTCAGAACTAGAAGCAGCAAAAAAGACAAGTGATTTTGCTTGGTTCAGAAAGTCAGTAGAAGCCCCAGTGACAGTAGCTGGTCTTCTCCAATCACATGCATCCTGGACTGAAGGCTCAAGTGAAGAGGATCTTAGTCACAGTACTATCACATCTCAGCTGACAGATGAGTTAAGATTACAGAGAGTGATTTGGAGGTTTAATGTATCCGGGTTTGGGTGGTAGTTGATCCCATATCTGATTCTGCAGACAAGTAATGCAATGGAAGGGTTCATGCTGGAGCAGGCCAATGTTTAAAACACCCTGAAGGTAGAAAATCTCATCGTGGTAAGTACTAGCTCAGGAATCATTGGCATGTGGCACCCTGTAGAAATTTGTGTCAACATTCATCATAGGAAACCCCTCTGTTTTGCCTAAACATTTAAAGACAATGTAAAATTGTACAGGGAAAAGATCTAGCCTCCCACTCCTCCATGATTTTTTTTATTCTTCATTATCTTCAATAGCTTTATATATTTTGACTTACATTTGGAGACTGTTCCTGTGGAAACAATGGAACAGTTAAGTAAAGCTGACATACAAGTTTGCATTTGGAGCATCAAACCCTTCATTAGCGCTTTTGCAATCAAAGAGGAGAATTTCCTCCTTTCTACTGGTCAGCACCAGACCTGAAGAAAATCTAAACTCCATGCCCCTAGAGATCAAAAGAGGTCTTTCAAGAGCAAGAATGGTGGATAGCTGTAAAGGAAGTTACAGCTGTTTGCTATGTAATGAAGTTAAATGCATGTGTAAATGTTTATAGACTCCAGGCTGAACTTAATATTTTTGGAAGCAAGTCTTCTGCAACATAATCACATACTTTATTGTTGGATTGATAGATATGCATAATTCCTTGTGATAGTCTGCAAACACTTCATGCATCTGAAACACACTATTAACCACCTAGCTTCTTATTAGTGCCATAGTGTTTTATTCCTGAAAATACCCTTTATGCAAACAAATCACACTAACATGATTGTTTTGGTTTTTAATCTCATCTTTTTTTCTCCACTCTTTTCAATACACAGATATTTCTTGAAAACAATAACAGTATCAATAAGGAATCCACTCAGATTCCTGGGTAGGGGCCAAACGCTCCTTATGGATTGAATGAATGGTTTCCTCTAAGCAAGGCAAGCTTTCAGTCTCTCATCTGGAAAATATTATGTGGGCAGAAGCTCAGTATCAACTATGACCTGCAGAGTCTGAGACTGTTATCAGTTGATTTTTACTCTTTTGGGTAGGGAAAGAAACAATACACATATTAAAAATGAGGTTGAAACAGTCTTTGTTATTAGGTAAGTGCAAAAGTCAGAGGCAGTTTACCAAACACCACAGAAACTCAACTAAAACTAGTTAAATTTAAGGAAAAAAGAGAGACTTTTCCTTTTACGAGTGTCACATTGTTCACTTCCCTTCTGTTCAGCTTAGTGAACTGACTTCATATACACTAAAACTAACCTGCCTTAATGAAAAGACCTCCAAGAAACACTCACTGGCTCCCCTTCGTAACTGCTTTCTAGTTTTCCTGCAGACGTGCAGCTAGGAGAATTTACATTGGAGGCATTTTATGCTGGAGGAATCAGGATGGATAGCAAGCCCTGTTTGGATAAATGTCTGTAATAAAGTAATAATGACATATAGTATCTGAGCAAAGATCACAGTAATTTTTTCTCCATAAATCACTGATTAATACCTCTTAAAGCTACTATAAAAAAAATCAGATGGGTCTCTGTTTTTTCCATTATAGATCACTCTTGGCTTCTCTCTTAAGGCTTTTCTCCACTCTGCTTTCTTGCAATTCCCTTGCCAGTCTGTGTCAGAGCCCAGGAACTCTGTTTCTGCATGAGGAAAACAGTCCATCATTCATCTCCACCTGCTCTAGCAGTGAAGAATTGCTAGCTGCTGTAGTGGCACTGGATATTAATGGCACCCTTGTAATAGAGAAGAGGAAGCAACTGACTCCCAACACAAGCTGCATTGAAAGAACTGCTGCAGCATTTAGTTCTCAAAGGACAAAACATCTCTGAATGTCAATGGTCCGCATGCAGCCTCCACCTCTGTCTCATCAACCTCCAGACAAGACATGGTGGTAGAAGCAGGGAAAACATTACCCCAGCTCATAGACCTGGCAGAGCTCCACATCCAGGCTCACCATGACAAGCTGTCAGACCAATATATGTTTTGACCTTGAACTCCCTGCCAGAATGCAGGAGAGTGGCACTGCCATCACTGTCAGCCCTATCTTCTAAATTCAAGGCACAAAATTCTAAATGGTTTACAAGCACTCGCACAGCAATGTGCCAATCCCAAAACAATCAGCTGAGCCCTGAAGTGAAATCCTTCCCTTAGTCCACTCCCCCCACCCTCCTCCTTGCTTGTCCCATGAAACAAAACACCCCTGTTTCTCTTTCCGTCAGACTGGGAGACTACAAGAGCCATATTTAATCTTAGATAAAATAAAGGCATGTCCCTTATGGCCAAAGCGTAAGATGTCATTTAAATAAACTCACAAAAATCACAAAGCACTCTGCTACAAATGAGTGATTCTTAACACAGCCAATGATCAACAAACTCACTTCCTCATTAAGTGTAGGAGCGTAATGAGGAACAGGGCATCCTTTGTTTCACCAGCCTGTGTGAACTCCAGCCACAAGTCCCCAGACTGTCTTAACTCCTGCATCCAGAACTTGCAATTAGTATATAAGGAACCAGGTACTACAGCAGCAGACCCTTTGACAGTAGGTCCATTCACAGCCAGCCAGATGTGAAGAGCTTTCAAAGGGGGCCGACTGACTCATATATTGCATGGTGTTGTATGACACTATAATCTCTGGTTTTCAGCCTTACAATCAACAGGCACTGTCATTTTTAATGCATTCTAACTAGCTGGTAAGGTTTACAGAAAAGTTCAGTAATGCAAGCAGAGCTACTGAGGTGGCAGGCAGAGAGAAGAATGGTCCATGTGCCTAATATTTCCTAAACTACCCTCAGCTTCATTAGCAGCAGAGATATTGAGAGTGGTATGACAAAAATTGGACCACAGATGTGCAATTGATTCAAGGAGCTTTCAAATCTGCTCCTTTTCAATATTAACCCTTTAAATAAACAGAAATCTGGAAAAATACACACAGAAATGCACCATCATGAATAAAAGTGAACCTCCACCTGAGGCACCTGGAAGTTTCCAGGGCACCTCATTCAGGCATCTCCATCAGTGATCCCCCTCTGAACACTGAAATACTTTTTGCTTAGGTCTCTGTCTCAGAAAGCCCAACTTCTGAGGCAGCAGGACACATTCAGAGGTCAGGAGCCACTGCTATCTCACTTGCAGATGTATGAATATGTGTTTATTGTGGAATTACAAAGAGCTGTTACAAAAAAGTTTGTGCGCCAGTTTGCATACATCAGATCTGGTCTGAAGAGTGTATGGGTGCAGATTATAAAAAAATAGCAGGTGACCTAGTTATAATTACTGAGCACCATCAACAAATTATGAACTACAAATAAATCAGTTTAACAAATAAGCTGATGGCCTATGAACTGTCACATGCCCACATTAATCATCCACTGAATTACTCAGAATATAATAAAAATAATAAAAATTGAAATAAAAATATCAAGTTTTCTTGTAAAGTATAGAATCAAATCAGATGTGTTGAACATAAATTGTAGCTTAATTCTAATTAATGGTGAAACAAAGATGCAGGGGAGAATTTTTTTCAAAACTGTATACATTCTAGATATCATCAAATGAAAAATCCCTTTTGAAGAAATAGATTCTTAATTCCTATCATATGTCAGAGAAGCAGCCCTCTGCTTATACTTACAGACAAGCAACTCATTCATCTAGAAGCAATCTTCAAACTGCAAGGTGTTATCAAGTTGTTCATTTACTTTGTTTCTTTTGCAGATGAATGAGTTCAGACTATTACATCATGCCAAGTGCAAGGTCCTACACCCAGGTCAGAGCAATCCCAGGCACAGCTATAGGTTGGGCAAAGAAGAGATACAAAGCAGCCCTGTGGAGAAGGACTTGGGGGTGTTGGTTGATGAGAAAATGAACATGAGCCAGCAGTGTGTGCTCTCAGCCCAGAAAGCCAACCATATCCTGGCCTGCATCAAAAGGAGCATGACCAGCAGGTCGAAGGAGGTGATCCTGCCCCTCTACTCTGCTCTTGTGAGACCTCACCTGGAGTATTGTGTGCAGTTCTGGTGTCCGCATCATAAAAAGGACATGGAACTGTTGGAACAAGTCCAGACAAGAGTCACGAGGATGATCAGGGCACTGGAGCACCTCCCATATGAAGATAGGCTGAGAAAGTTGGGGCTGTTCAGCCTGGAGAAGAGAAGGCTGCATGGAGACCTCATAGCAGCCTTCCAGTATCTGAAGGGGGCCTTTAAGGATGCTGGGGAGGGGCTGTTCATTAGGGACTGTAGTGAGAGGACAAGGGGTAACGGGTTAAAACTTAAGCAGGGGAAGTTTAGATTGGACATAAGGAGGAAATTCTTTATGTGAGTATGGTGAAGCACTGGAATGGGTTGCCCAAAGAAGTTGTGAATGCTCTATCCCTGGCAATCTTTAAGGCTAGGTTGGACAGAGCCTTGGGTGAGATGGTTTAGTGTGAGGTGTCCCTGGCCATGGCAGGGGTGTTGGAACTAGATGATCTTAAGGTCCTTTCCAGCCCTACATATTTTATGATTCTCTGATTCTATCTCTGAATAATGTGGTGATGAAATCCTTCTTCATCTGGTTCATGTCTCTTAGTCACTCAGAGATAAGTTGCACTGCACCACATTCAGTTATCTCAGTTTAATCTGAATTGCTCCATGTAGCCACAGGACAAGCCATTCCTAAAACCTACATTCATGATGGAGTCTGAGAAGAAAAGAATTAAGAAAAAACTCAGAACTCCCAGCCTATAGCAAGATGCATTTGTCATCTTAATCAGGCATACCTACACCTCTAGAAGCTTTCCTGCAGTGATGATTTAATCATAGAATCGTAGAATCATAGAATAGTTAAGGTTGGAAAGGACCTTAAGATCATCTAGTTCCAACCCCCTTGCCATGTGCAGGGACACCTCACACTAAACCATGTCACCCAAGGCCTCGTCCAACCTGGTCTTGAACACTGCCAGGGATGGAGCATTCACAACATCCTTAGGCAACCTATTCCAGTGCCTCACCACCCTAACAGGAAAGAATTTCCTCCTTATATCCAATCTAAACTTCCCCTGTTTAAGTTTTAACCCGTTACCCCTTGTCCTATCACTACAGACCCTAATGAAGAGTCCCTCACCAGCATCCCTAAAGGCCCCCCTCAGATGCTGGAAGGCTGCTATGAGGTCTCCACACAGCCTTCTCTTCTCCAGGCTGAACAGCCCCAACTTCCTGAGCCCATCTTCATATGGGAGGTGCTTCAGTTCCCTGACCATCCTAGTGGCCCTTCTCTGGACTTGTTCCAACAGTTCCATGGACTTTTTATGTTGAGGACACCAGAACTGCACACAATACTCCAAGTGAGGTCTCACAAGAGCAGAGTAGAGGGGCAGGATCCCCTCCTTCGACCTTCTGGTCACGCTCCTTTTGATGCAGGCCAGGATACAGCTGGCTTTCTGGGCTGCAAGCGCACACTGCCGGCTCATGTTCATTTTCTCATCGACC
The DNA here is from genome assembly GCF_028554395.1 of Pezoporus wallicus. Lineage (NCBI taxonomy): Eukaryota > Metazoa > Chordata > Aves > Psittaciformes > Psittacidae > Pezoporus > Pezoporus wallicus. Next base: position 982,204 of record NW_026641983.1, read on the forward strand.
AACACCCTCAAGTCCTTCTCCACAGGGCTGCTCTGAATCTCTTCTCTGCCCAACCTATAGCTGTGCCTGAGATTGCTCCAACCCAGGTGTAGGACCTTGCACTTCTCATGGTTAAACTTCATGAGGTTAGCATTAGCCCACCTCACAAGTGTGTCAAGGTCCCTCTGGATGGCATTCCTTGATGAATAACACAAGTATAAAGGAGGGAAATTCAATGACAAGGAATACAGCTTTTCAAGTAGCACCTTTCTTCTAGTGTAGTCTGTTATTGTATTTTCTCCATTACATGAATAACTGCTCATTATGCATTGAACACCTACTCAGATGCATTACTCATCTATTTATCAAAGTCAAAAACAATGTAAAAAAAAGTGATGTGACATAGGCATTATAGGCTTTTTTAACAGTACTCTTACTGAGGAATCATTAATAATGCATGACCCTCTGTTGTGTTTGACCTCCAAGCAACCTCCTGTTCTTAAGGTGCATGGCTCTTGCGGGGTTTGAATGAAAATAGGTGGACTACAGGAGTTCATACACATCAGTTCAGGATTTGGATTGGTCTTTTTTTTTTGGAAGTCTTTTCTTCTTTTACAGTGGATGGATATTAGAGGCACACAGCCAGCTCACCTAGAATCGACCTATGGCAGCTGACAGCACTGCGTGGAAATCCATGTATACTTGCTGCCACACAAGAATCACATTCAAAGTAGCTTAACACATAAACACATAAAAATTTCTGTATTTTACTAGAAGACAGGTTTCCCAAAATCTGGCACAGTCTTGTGCTCAATACATGGTAGAAGGAGAAGGGTATGACAAGAAACTCCTGTAAAATGAGACTGGCAGATGTTTGTCAGTGCATATCCACCACAGAAGTTGACTGATTTTTTTCTTGTCTCTATTTTTTTCCACATCACCTGTACCTGCGATTCACAGTGAATAGATTTTTTATTTTTTTTTTGTACTTTCTCAAATTTTTCTTCACTTTCTTCTAAAGTGGATTCTGAAGTCAGATAATACAGGATATGTATACACTTGATTAGCACTTTAGAAAATCCAAAATAATTAAAGAATATGGAGAACTTCCTTCATGCTAACACCAGCACAGAAATCACTGACTCCTGTCAACAAAAGATTGGGTTTTATTATTGTCAATATTCAGGACTACTGGTCATTTGTTGTGATTTTTGCAGGACTGTATTTCCCTAACTGGTAATTCTTCAAGAAAAAGGAGAAAGCTCTGTCCAAACTGCTTTTTCCTGTTGATACAACCCTCAAATACCTATCCATCCTCTTTTGTCATGCATCATAAACAGCAGACATCAACTCCTAGCTCAGCTTTCACAGAGCAGATATCTGGATCTCAACCATGTCTGTGCAGAAGACTGTGTAAGAAACAGGGAGAAGGAAACATCACTGAACCTGAATCATCTTGCACCACTTTGGTGTGTGTGCTGACAAGCAATAGCTGAGAGGAAAGCTGCAGTTATTGCTATATTAAAAGGTCTCTCTGTAAATCCATCATATTAGGGGAGTCCTTATGTGACACATGGGAATAAAGATAGGTGGAAAACAGGAAATACATACCAACAATAAAACTGGGGTTTAATCAAAAACACACATGGCAAAAGAAAGGAATGATTTCAGCTTGAAGAACAGCATACAATCCCAAAAGAGGCTGGTCAAAATAAGCTATAGTGAACTTTAAAGATCAGGTCAAGAAATTTATCTCACCATGTGAAGATAAAAGCCATCTGAAAGGGTGAATCTGAGCAAATCTGGATAAAATCCTTATTTTTCCAAACAATGATTACAACCTAAATCTCTTCTGCATAAGATGAAATCACAGCTATATGAGTAATAATTTACTTTAATTCATTCAATATCATATTATACAAACTCTTTCATACCAGGCACTTAAAAATCTCCATAATCAAGAATGGGGTTTGGGAATTAAGTATTAGGTTTATAATGTAATGACAAGTATTCGATTAACTGATTTCACCACTGCTATTAGCTGGTAAATTCCAATAAAACTTGGAGATATAATGGAGATATATTCACAAATGCCATAATTATACAGGCATTTTTGTGAATCCCTAACCATGGCTCCAGGAACATACATATCTCTGGTAACTGAATGACATGTCCTTCACAAACCTATTTCTATACCTCATGATCTATTTCCAAATAAATACATGGGGTGTGATCCAGCACATTTCTGATGTGACTCTGGCTTACAAAGATTTACCATCAGTTTATCACAGTAGCTTTTCCTATCACATCCCCTCAGCATCTTTCTGTTCCCTCTTCTGACTGCTAACCTTACCTTTCTTGAGGAGGCCAGCCAGAGCTATGCAATCAAGCCATTTTTTTGAAACACAAGCATACAGGGTAAATGCCTACACAAAATAGACTCCTCTGTTAATTTTCACACTCTGTTAGACGTAGGTGTTAATAGATTTGGGGCAGATTAGCAACCAACAGACATGTTTTGCTGTAAAAAGTTCATTCCCATATCCAATATCATAATATGAATAAAAATACAAAAGCAGAGTGGAAGGAAGAGACACAGGCAAGAAACAGAAGTGATTCTTTAAGCTAAAATGGGCTGTGAGTCAGGCAGGAGAAAAGACAGTGGAATGTTAATCCGTACAGGACTTCTCTGATCATAAGTCTGTCAAAGTAGCTGCAAAGGAAAGAGTATTGCTACCAATACTGGAGACATTATAAATAGGAGCTTTGTGTATCTTGAAACTCACCATATGAATACAGTAGGAATGAACGTGAACAATATGAATACCAAGGTAAAACAACAGCAACAGAAATACAGTCATCTCCTTTCACAGTCCTTCACTGATATATCCTTTCTTGTATCATTTCACTCTTCTGTCATTGCTTTGCAATGTTAATAGCTATAGCCTTCAGTTGTCTGGTTTCTGAAAATCAGCTTAAACTGAAACCCTTTATATCTTTTCCTATTTAAACAGTTTATATTTGCAAAGGAAAGAATTTAAAATGTCCTATGTTTGAATGTTTTTTAAAATGAAAATTTCCTCCTCTTGTATCTTTTCCTCTTGCTCCTCACTCCAGTCATCCTGAGCAGCAATTGTGCATTGGTGATGAGCACACTCTTGTCACACTCAAGTCAATAAAACAGTTCTTTCCACCAGAAGATGAATACTAAAGCATTAAAGTTACTGCAATGATTAACCCATCCCACCATGTGGACCAGCTGCTTTGTGGTCTTTATGCCATATACATATTGATGTCTCTCAAGACATGAACTGATCCTTAGGTGGGCTTTGCATCCTTGTCAGATCAGCCCCAGGCAGTATAGTCATGTCTCTGACGTCCTTCAAAAATGTAGCAGATTTATATTCAAATTCTAAAAAAAAAAAGAAGGGGGGGGGAGGGGGGAAGGGGAGGTACTATCTCAGAAATGGAGCAAAGCAGAGATACTATTAAAAGGAGAGAAAAATCAGTAGTACAGCTCTTCATGAATATATAAAATGAGAACCTGTTTCAGGAGTGTTTGTTCCAGAGGATGCAATGCTCCCACAGAAACAGATAAGCAATAGTCACTGCTAGTCTACTTGTGTTCTGGTAAAAAAAAAATAAAAAAAAAACTTATGAGCTATATTAGCAAAGCAATAAAAATAAATTCCAGGGTTCTGTTTTCCATGCACCATATGCAACAGTTGTGCTGGCAAGGTACAGGTAGGTCCAAGCCTCCTGCACCTGGATTTTCATAGGCATTCCTAGAATTAGCTCTACCCCACTCACAAACGGCTTGTAAGGGCAATAAATTACACACATTACTAATTTTCACAGAAGCTGACCTGTAATGGGTGTTGGAATAACAAAGCTGAAAATCTAATTTTCACGCTATGGCAATGTATAAAGTAAGAACACAATTTATATTGGTTTTACAAGTAAGTGGTGCAAAGCACAGCAGGAGGTAGCACACCTTTGTAAGACACATGGAATGAGAGAATCTTGAGCTCTGGATCAGCTTTAATATTTTCACTGACAAATGTAAGATGAGGCAGGGCCTGATCTGTCCCAGGTGAGGGCCCTGGATCTCTAGCCTGAATGCCTTCTCTCCCCATTTATCTTCCAGTAAATTTCAGCCAGCAAGCTGTGCAGTAAACCCATGTCACCAGACTGCTCCATCCCCATTCTGTATGTTCCCATTTCTAAACTCCTTACCTTTGTGTGTTTTGGTCTCAATCTCAAAACTGGAAAATGAAGTAAGTTCTGCCAAGGATTCACCAAGTATCATTCACAAATTATATTGATGAAGAATTAATATTCAGACATTTATGTTGGTTTAGTTTCAAGAGACAGCTACTGTTTCCTCACCCATCCATCCATCCATCCATCCATCCATCCATCCATCCATCCATGCATATATTTGGATGAAGAAACAAAGCATGAATGTTGCATTGTCTTGGCTCTCTTTGCACATGATAATTGCATAGCACATAATGTTGCAAATAAGTTGGCTCATGCAAACAGATGTCTTCAGAAGCTCAAGTCATTCTACCCCAAGTTATAAATTACGAGAACAATATAATAATGACAGCATAACATAAACTACATAAACCAAAATCTAGTCAGTATGCTGACAGTTATGAAAGAGGAAATGGTCCTGAGCTGGGTGCTGGTTAGACAGCAAGAGAAATAGCTTTGAAAAAGTTTGAATCAGAGTAGAGGAAAATTAAAGAATAGATACTATGGGTTGCAGTAAAGCAAAAGTAGCTCTATGCTCTACTGGATTTTGTCAACAAAAGAAGTTGGAAGACCAAAGCAGAAGTCCAGAAACACTCAAGAAGAATTTCTAAGCTCTTTGAAGTGCCATATTTAATAGTTTCTCACCAACAGAAGGTGAACATCATGAAAGAGAAGATCAGTATACTGATGTTGATGTCCCTGGCAGTGTCCAAGGCCAGGTTGGATGAAGCCTTGGGTGGTATGGTTTAATGTGAGGTGTCCCTGGCCATGGCAGGGGTATTGGAACTAGGTGATCTTAAGGTCCTTTCCAACCCTAACTATTCTATGATTCTATGATTCTATGACTCATAAGGTGACCCACATTGAAAAGAGCCATTGTGCTGTGGCTGTGCATGAAAGGCATGCTGCTATCTAAGAAGACCTTAAAAAAATATACCAAGGAAGAGCTGTGAATGCTGTGGAGAAAATATGATATAAAAATGTATTTCAGCTTGGGACACATCCCTTAGCTTCTGCTAGACCATCTACAATTCATATACTTGAAGAATGTCTTTGAGAACACAGGTAGCGGCAATTAATTTTTCCCAGCTACCTGTGCCTTATATATGAAATGTACACTTGCATTGGCACACAAATATATCTCCACAAGGCACTTGCTTGCTGGCAAGAAGGAACAATAAGGAACAATAAAGCAGATGGAAGACAAGACACCATTGTCAAAGTCACAGAATCCATTAGAATGTGCAACAGACTTGTAGTAATTGATAAATCATTTAAGCTGAATATTTACATAGATTATAATCTTCTAACAACATCAATAAGAGGACTCACAATTCCTGTACCTACAACTGAGGAAATATTACCTGGGGTCAAAATGCTAAAATACTTTCAATATCTCATGCCAAAAGTAAATATTGTACAGCAAAGATAAGTATTGCACAAGAAAAATTCAACTGACAAATGCTAGCAGCTGCCTGACAACTACAGTCTCCTGACTCCCAGCAAAGCAGTAAAATGCTCTTTTCTAGCTCTGAAGCCTGCTTTCCTTAATTTCTGCTTCCTAATTCTGTGTAGGAATTACTCTCTGCAAAGAGTTGCTTCACCTTGTGGTCTCAGGGAGTCTTCACTGATGCTCTATGGTATGCATGGCAAGATCCTTGTCTTCATGTGTGTAGCAGAGAATGAGCACCTAAAGTAAAAGGAGTTGGTGAATGGAAAAACTTGCACGCAAAGCAGCTCATTTTTAAGCAAAATTTTCCAGTTTTCCCAGACAGAGCAGCAATTCTCTCACTCTCAGTAAACAGAGCAGAGAAGTTAGTGACACAAAGTCCAAGACCAATTCAAAAGATTAGTAAATCTACTAAATTACTATCTTGAATAGTAAAGCAGGAGTCTCAAACAAAATGGGTAATAAGATAAATACAAATGAATAGGGGTTTGATTTTTTTTTTCCAGTGAAAAAAAAACAAAACAACAATAGTGTCTCCTAATGAAATACTGATGTTTTTCCTCCCTTTCTATTTCTGTGGTTTCTTGAGATTCTAGGGTATTTTGACTGCAGATAAATCTCCATGTTAAGAGTAAATTATATATCAAGACTGTAATCAAAACACCTAGAGTAACTATATACCCTGGTTTTCTTATGTAGACCAGTGTATACAAAACAGCAGAACTGCATTCCCGAAGGATCGCTGCAGAAAGCCACCAGTTCTGTCACAGAGCAAACTGCAGACTGTGCTCATTCTTGCAGTGACATGAACTGCTGAGATGCATCCGAGTCATTAAATAATGGAATTGCTTGGGTTGTAAGAGACCTTAAAGCTCATCCAGTTTCACCCCTGCCACGGGCAGGGACACCTCCCACTAGACCAGGTTGCTCCAAGCCCCGTCCAACCTGGCCTTGAAAATTGCTATGGATGGGGCTGCCACAGCGTCTCTCAGCAACCTGTGCCAGGGCCTCACCACCCTCACAGGGAAGATCTCATCTCAACCTCCCCTCTGTCAGGTTAAAGCCATTCCTCCTTGTCCTGTCCCTACAGGCCCTTGTCCAAAGCCCCTCTCCAGGTTTCTTGTAGCCCCCTCAGGCACTGGCAGCTGCTCTAAGGTCTTCCCTTAAGGATCCTTCTCTTCTCCAGGCTGAACCATCCCAGCTCTCTCAGCCTGTCTCCAGAGCAGAGCTGCTCCAGCCCTTGCAGCATCTCGTGGCCTCCTCTGGACTCTCTCCAACAGCTCCGTGTCCCACTTGTGGTGTTGCCTCAGAGCTGGATGCAGGACTGCAGGGGAGTCCCACCAGCGTGCAGCAGAGGGGGAGAATCCCCTCCCTCTACCTGCTGCTCATGCTCTGGGGATGCAGCCCAGCATATGGGGTGGTTCTGGGCTTCAGCACACACTGAAGCTGGGTCACAGGAAGCTTCTCCTCGCCCAATACGCACAAGTCCTTTTCCTCAGGGGTGTTCCATCCAGTCTGCCCCAGACTGTGTTTGTGCTGGGGATTGCCCTGACCTAGGGGCAGGACCTTGCACTTGGTCTTGTTGAACTTCATGAGGTTCACATGGTCCCACCTCTCCAGCCTGATTCCCTCTAGTGTGGACAAGCACTTCTTTTTGCTATCATGCAGCAGGTAGGAATTCCCAGGAAGAGCAGATCCATTTTGAGGACCAGCTCAATAACAAGGTATGGTTATTGAGCTGAGTCTCAGTTTGCGCTTGGCATTGTTAAAGTACAGGACACATGGGAGGCGGGCTTGGACCTCTGCCATCCACCCCAGACCACATGTTACATACGGAGGAGAATGCCTCATGCAATGCAGCCAGTCACACATGAGTGCTCCCACTTCAGCAGCAGCAGTAAATCATCTTTCCCAAACCCCTAGTTCAAAGCAAGTGTCAATCCCTAACATTTTTGTGATTTTAATGACTTTGGTGAAATGTGGGGGTTTTTCATCTGAAACAAACAATCAAAACAAAGCAACAAAAAAGCTGGGAAGTGCAGTAGTAATTGTGTCACAGCCATTGGAAAAAAAAAAAAAAACAAACCGAAAACCAACAAAACCAGAAAAGCAATGAGAGCAGAGTGGTTTCAGAGCCCTTTGCTTCTGTCACTGGCTTCACTCATGGGGCCACATGGCTCTTCTGACACCCTGTACATGGGCTGTGCCCAATACAGGAGAGAAAATGTACAAAATAAGTCATTTAAGATTGTGTCACTGAGCTTAGGACATTGTGGGATGAGATATCTTATTGTTCAGACATCACAGAGGAGACAGCAGAGTAAAGTTAGTAGCTGGTAATGAATTTGCTTCTTCCAACCTGTTACTTGTGTCTCAGGGGATCTGAATTGGCATGCATTGCCCTTGAAACTGAATACCAAAAGAAACCTTGGGAGCCTTCACACTGAAGAATGCTATGTATGGCAAGACTGTGGTATGCAAGTCTGGTTGCACAAAGAGAATTTTATTACTCTACAGAACTCAGTACTCATTCTCCAAACAAGGTGAAAAGATTTATAGCCTATCTGCACCTTTCAGAAAGCCTACATCGAAGTGAAAATGTACAGAAAAAAAAGAGTGAATAAACATTAATTCAAGCCCCCAACCTGCAAGAGCTTCTGTTATCAATCATGAAGCTGCTTCCCTGTTCAGGTTTTGCAGAGAGCAGAGAAAGTGCTTAGCAGGTCCCAGCTAAGCTGTTGCTGGCAACCTGTCCCAGAGCACAGCTCTGCTGACTGACACATGTCTATCAGTTTGGGGCAGGCATAACACAGAACAGGAAGGGACCTCCCTGCACTGACTCAGCACTGGAAGCAGAGCCACCATGAGATAATCCAGTCTTTAGGCACTCCACTGTGCCTGCCAATTCTGGCAATGGGCTTTATTATATGGATCACTATCCATTAAAATCTGGACTGGGACCAAACAGATACAGATGGAAATGCCTTTTTTCCTCATGGATTTGTTCCAAACCCAAGCTTTAGGTCCCAATATATATCCTCTTACCAACAGGTTCCCAAAGAAGAAGAATGGTTTACAACAGTTTTATAAAAGCCAGCTGTTTAGAAAATGCAGAATTCCCCCAAATCTAGGGATAACAGCCCAAATAACTTTTTTTTTTTTCACTAGTGTAAGTGCACAATAGGCAGAAACACCCAAGAATATACTGCATTGCTCACAAGTGACCTTTTAAACCCAATCCTCTGTTCAATTATACAAGTTAAACACCAGCTATTACACCACAGGATTACCTGATGTTGAGTTATCCCAATGAAAATTGCATACAGCAGCAGATAAACATATGCTCTTTCATATGAAAGGTCTTCTATGAAGCAAGAGTAAATGTTAGCTCCTTGTCTGAATGCTGAAGCTCTTTACCCAGCAGTAGCAAGCAGCAAAAAAAATGCTGGCAGCAACTGGAAGCCGGGAGCAAAGTCATGGGGTTTTTTTGTTTGTTTGTTTTTATTTTAGAGACTTAGCCTACCTCTTTGTTAATCTCATACCAGTTTAGGATTCCTGCTCCCTGCAGGACAATAAATATATTCAAAGCAATAAATATCAAAAAAGAGAAGCAGGCACATGTTTTATAAGGGAACTTCATGCTTAACTGAGGTTTTTCTCTGTCAATAGAAATCAAGATTGAGACTTTTATGCACCCCACCAAATAATGATCAAATTGAAAAAAGTCAGCAAGAAAATGATGGATTTGCAGATCTCTGGAACAGTCAGACATGAAGCTGAAAGGCTCATTAAACACATTTCTCCAGAGAAAGTTGTAAATACTTTACAAGCACCAGGGTTTCAAGATAATTAATATGGCATTTTTGAGGAAAATCTCAATACAAAGTTTAAATGCACAATGAACATACACTACAGTATGCTCCCCTGGATCCTCATGCAGGAACTGGAGAACACCAACTATTACCCAGCTGTGTCTCTTCACTTGCATACTGTGAAAAGGTTTAATGAGCCACAAAGTGTATTTTGCTCTCTTCATGGATCATGGAAGCAAAAGTCCTGGGGGTAAAATGGCTTGTGTTGTTTCTGCTGCTGTGAATTGAGCCCTCAGGGGTACATTTTCCATGCAATGAGTGTGGATTTGGCTCCTGGAGTCCCATTGATGTTGATGGGACTTGGGTAGCTAAAGCCCCATGAAGTGCTTGAAAATGTGTCCCTTGGTATCTGTAAAGTATCCTTGTCTTTTCAAATAAAATTGGCCTAACCAGTCTGATGGTGGTGCTTCTTCTCAGCAAGGTTTGAAGTACTTGTGCAGATTTGCAACCAAGAGTGAGCAGGAATGCATGGAAATTCATACTGCATCTGCGTCTCCATGCATACTTTTTAAGAACCAATTGCCCAGAATTTTAGGTCAACATAGTAATAAATGGTATAAGAAATGCTAGGAGATAATAAACAGTCAAGTTCATTCATACAGGCTGAATTCCTGTGGCTGGTCAGTACAAGTGTCACTCACACTGGGTATAGCATGAGTATGGTCCAGAGGACCACACTCCAGAGGACCACAGGAAATCTGTGCAGAGGCACAATAACATTCCCATCCTTTCCTCCATATCAGGAGGCAGTCTGATAAAAGCTATCCTTTTGCAATGATATCAGCACAACTGAAATGACTCAGAAACCTGAATTTGAGTAGTCTCATTTACACTGGCAAAATCTTTTTATTATTTACTTTGACATTTAACCAGGAATTAAAGTCCAACTATTTGACGGCTGTCCAGTTTTTCATAATACCCTGTGATAACCAGAATAGAGGCAGGTCAATAATATTTTTAGTTTTAATTGTGTGTTACTCTGAAGGACCAACTGTCTAAGAGTAGAGAGACATACATGAGCTACTTAATACGGTCTCAGCTAAGTGAGTCCATCCTATGTTTTAAATCAATTTAAGGATCTCAAGCAACGCTAAAATATAAAAGTGGCTGGAAATACATGCAGTTTCAAGAAATAAGGTATGAAGGGATAGTGAGGAGGGCAGAGAAGGAAGAAAAGACTATGATGGTAGTATTAGGGTTGTAAGGGTTTTTTTAAGCTGCTTATTTACTAATGTACTATGCATAGAAATATCCATGCGGGGTACACAGAGTATGGAAATATGCTTGAGCTGTTGGTGAAATAGCTCAGTACACCACTGCTACAGTTATAAGGAGTTGTGTTTGTATTCGTTGGAGTAATACAATTGGATATTAAAGCTAGCAAGGATTGTTGTTTGAAGAGCATAGGCAAAGTCTTTTTAAAGGGTAAGGAAGACACCTGAAAGGGAAATGTCTTAGGTTGATCACAAGGCAGGGAGCAGAGGAAGGGATCACAGTTCCCCATGGAATTGGAGGAGAAGGGGCAGAGAACAGCAGAGTGGAGGGGAGAGGCAGAGAGAAAGGAAAACTCATTAGGGTTTCAGTTCAGCTGCACAAAATACACATGGGATGTCAAGGAGGTTTCTAACACTCCTCTCCTTCCTCTTTTGCTGTCTTTCTGTTTTAGCTTAGTTGGACTTCCCACATAACACAAGTCACAGAAAAGCAGTCAGGAGCAGGCACCATGATTTTCCCTTGAGTCAGCCTCAGAGCGTGTCATCCAGGCTGAGCTTAAATGTTTCGAGTGAAGGAAAATCCACTTCTTTCCTACACAGAAAGTCATGCTTCAGACTCAGGAGGCATTTGTCTAAGTTCAGCTCTCAGCAAGTGAATCTCGGTTCACTTCCTCTGCTGAATTAAATAGCCCACCTTCGTCAGGATACAGCCCATTCACAGCATAATAACGTTATTTCAGACAGATACTATAGAATGCTACAACATTTTGGGAAGGCATAAGGGTCTTCAAAGAGGTGTATGACTATATTCTTCAAGTTTTAATGGCCTTTTCTAAGAGAAAATCTAACGTAGTGCAAATAAAATACAAACCTGAATGTATGTATTAAAGCTGAAAACTCCTTTTATTTAGAAGTAATTTGTTGCAGACCATTTTATAGCCAAAGACATATTTTAATCTGCAAATTACCTTTAATTCCAGACTTCTCAATCACAAAGTATTTTAGTGTGCAAGTTTATCACTGTGTTAAATACAGTTTCCATCTCAGATGTACAAATAAGCTGTTCTGTTCGTATAATGTTAAACAGCTGCCGTTGTAGTACTTGCCATTTTGTGTCTATACAAACACTGATTTCTGTGGAGCAGCTATAGTCATTTAATTCAGCTGAGGATCCGCCCATTATACCATTTCAGTAAAAGCAAAGATTATTATAGATGGGGCTTGGAACAACCTGGTCTGGTGGAAGGTGTCCCTGTCAATGGCAAGTGGCTGGAACTGGATGAGTTTTAAGGTCCCTTCCAACCCAAACTAGTCTGTGATACTATGATTCTAAGATTAATTCTACTTAATGCAAATTATTCTATATATGGCAGTGCTGGAAATGTGTTTTCTGTTAAAAAAAAAAAAAAAAGAAAGCAAAGAAAAAAAGACTTTAAAAAATGTGATTTTAAAGAAATCATTGTTTGTTAACTTGGACTGGTTAATTGCATTTTAATTTGGTAATTAAAAGCAGATACCCAGTATCTTAACTTCTCTATAAGCGTAGCAAATATAGTGGAACAGGAGATCTAATTCAAAGCTTCAAATGCAGTTCACAGGGAATTTTTCAATTATTTCTCTGCTAGATGCTTAATTCATATGATGCAAATTAATATTTATCCTTCAAAGACAGGATTTTTTTATCTGGCAGTGGCTATAGTCATTCTTTATGCGGTTACTGGATGAGATATGTCACTGTCTGAATTGTTACAAACTTGAAGCTTGGAGCAGCAGAGCTAAGGGCTTGTTACAGGTCAGAAACCTTCGGAGTGCACTTGAAGCAAATGGTTAGAGTACCTGGGATCAGCTGCAGAGTTGCAGAAAACCCAATGTGGTATTTACATTTTGCTACTATGTCAGCAAAAAAATATACTATACCAAGGAATTTCAAGAGAGCTTTGCTTTGCATTTGCTTACGTCCAAACTGAAAGCTGTACCTGGGACTAAATCCAAGCAGAATGACTTGTACAAAGCCTTGATAAATGAGCCCCTCTAGTGTGGCTTTTCTGACATCAGTTTGGAATATATCCCTCTGTGTAATTTCCCCCACCCTCCAACCCCCAGAAAAACATACCAAAACCAAATCTGTAAGGTTTTGGTTTATTTGTTTAAGGGAAAAAGCAGAGTTTGATTAAGGCTTGTTTTTGAAAAATATCAAGCAAACTCAATTATTTTTCAAAGAGCCAGGCACTGGGAATGTGACAAGGCAGGAAGAGCTGGCTCAGTGGCAGGAAAGTGGGTGGCACCTGGGTGGATGAAGACCCCTTCTGCACCAGTGAGAAAAGCTGCTCTACCAGGATATTCAAGGACAATTCAAGGATAGATCACCTGGGAAGATAACAGCATAAGTTTTCTTCCCCTCTGATGAGACCTGGACAGAGATCACAGTGAGAAGGAACAGGCAGATAGCACATCCTCAAGCCCATCCTGGAATAGAATGCCCTGATCTTCTCAAAACCCTTTCTTCGTATGCCCCAAACTAGCTCCAAATAAAGACTGCAGCAACAAGCAGTGTGGGGTGACATTTGCTTTGCAAATAGATCATTTATTTGTGGTTGTACCCACCTACCAGTGTGGACAAAACAGAGTTTCATCAAGTTGGCACTTCCTGTTTTTTTCCTCTACTTCTTCCAAAACTTTACAAGCTCTTGCAGACTGACTAAAGCACTTGGAAACTTTGTGAGACTCTTCTGGAAGAGGTGTAAGAAAACAATTATTCTTGGGCTGGCATATTAGTCTTGCAGTTTTTAACTCCCCCTCCAAAGTGAAAGAATTAGTTTTGTAACCCAAAAACCTATTTCCTGGTCCAGCCCAACCTGAGAACACTGTAGATGGGACTCCTTCTGTCATTAGAGATGCTGCAGAAATCTCACGCTCAGTATTTTCAGCCAAAAATGACAAAAGATTGGTCCTCTCAGCTTAGATAATGTGTTGGCAGTTCTGTGGTCTTTACTGAAGTCAGAGACAAAAAAAAAAAAATCAGCTTTTAGAAACTCAGTCTATATTTAAGACAGATATTTTTTTGCTTTCCTTTTTAATGAGTCGTTACATCCCTCTAGTCAGTTGCTGCTCTGTCTCCTCATTTGGGATATATTCACATTTTCTCACCACTCTTCAGGGTGCACAATACAATGCAGATTGCCATTTACAGATCAGAAAATGTAGTTCAGGCAGGTTATTGAATCAAAAAGCATGAGCTGTTTAAACATATTTTCTTATATATAAAAAGAGATAGCCACACACCTCCAATTAAAATATGACTGTCTTATGGGAGAGGAGAACACTGTGTTAGTAGGGGATTTTTAACATGATTTTTATAAATCTTGTCCCTTTGTTTCTTGATTAGCATTTTAAAAATTACTTAATGTTATTGAATAAATTATTAATTTTTCCATTACCAATTGTTTATCCATCTCAGGATGGCCGTAAAAGTTCATTCTGATCTTTAAAATCTATCAGTCTCTGCTCTCTGTTCTGTCCAGATTTGTCAGAAAGACTGCAAATTTCAAAAAGCCTGGCACAAGTCTATGTCTTTAATGAAATCCATAAACAGGCATGTTCTACCCCCTGGTATGTTTAACTCAACCTTCCACATCTACTGTCAAAAATGGCTATGTAGAGATGGATGTCAAGGTTCTTCCAAGGCCCTGACTTAACATGTCTGAGTGTTAGTACTAGGAAAGAGCCCTGCTGAGCCAGAAAAACCTGTCATTAGAAGATTATTTCTCAATCCCTTTAAAAAATATCAAAAATTTATCTAAAAGGAAGATTTCTAGAAGCCCACGGTCACCAATGAAAAGATTCTGACTGAATCTCTTAGCAGCCTTCCAGTATCTGAATGGGGCCTACAAGGATGTTAGAGAGAGACTCTTCGTAAGGGACTGTAGTAATAGGACAAGGGGGAATGGGTTTAAAATTAGAGGAAGTTCAGATTAGATCTTAGGAGTTATTTACTGTGAGGGTGGTGAGGCACTGGAATGGGCTGCCCAAGGAAGTTGTGAATGCTCCATCCCTGGCAGTGTTCAAGGACAGGTTGAACAGAGACTTGGGTGGCATGGTCTAGTGTGAGCTGTCTGTGCCCATGGCAGGGGTGTTGGAAATAGAATAGATGATCTTAAGGTCCTTTCCAACTCAAATCAGTCTGCGATCCTATGATTCTATAAATGCCTTAGACAAAGCCTACATTAACAACAACAAAAAGAAAACAAAGTGAAAAATTTGGAAAGAAAGAGGGAGAGAAGTCTTGCTGATTTGAAGATGTCTCTTCAGATTTTGCAGTGACTTTGACTCCAGTGTATATTTGTCATTAAACTACTTCTTGTAATTTTGTCATGCAACACAATTACTATCATCTCAGGAAAACTAAAGCTCTGGAAACAAATATGAGGATCTAAGAATGGTTACTCTGAATTTAATATTGGTCTTTCAGGAAAAAACATCCCTTAGACTGAAGGCAGACATTCTGGATCCTGCTCTGGAAAAAGATATCCATCCCAAGATATCTCACAAACTCAGCACTGACATCCCTTAACTGAATTTGCTGACATCCAGTCTGACAACCCATAGCATTGGCAGTTCCAGATCTGATGAACCATTTCATTGCTAACCTGTGATGAATAGGTGATGATGACACATGTGAAGATGAAGGACAAGTAACTTTCTGCCTGCACAGTTATTTTCTCAGTAGCTGCTGTTTTCCACCCATATATTTTCTTCTGTGTTCAAACACCATGTAGATGAGGCCCTTAGTGGCAAGGTTTATTGGTGGACTTTGCAGTGCTGGGATAACGGTTGGACTTGATGATCTTAAATGTCTTTTCCAACTGAGTTAATTCTGTGATTCTATGATTCTATGAAGGTGAATACCCATTACCATGTTCCTTTCCTGTCCCACCACTTCCCACAGAGCTTTTGAAATAATAGAGAAAGGAAACTTCTGATCTTTCATCTTTTCAGACTAGACAGCAACATTTTCCATATGTTTTTAAACAACAAAAACCTGAGTTTTGTTGTATAGGGGTCTGAGTTGTGTAGGGGCCTGAGCTGACCCCTAAAATGAGTATTTATGCCAACAAAAATGAATACAAAAGAATTTTGAAAGCATGGGTGTTTTTTTAATTCATATAAAGAGCTAAAATAGTCAAAACTGGAAGCACATGCATGTACTGAAAAAGTCAACAGGTGGAAACAAATGTGCTCCTTTGTTACTAGCGACACTGATTTTGTGCTGTAATAAAATGCTAGATCTTCTCCTAAAGCTTCACAAAAGAACACTTTCTATTAGGCTCCTTGAGTCTTTTTCAATGAATACTAATTGTTAAGAAGAAATTATTTTTTCTTGAGGAATACGTGGAGGAGAAATAGTGACAGAAGTCACTAGAAAGAGTGACTGAGAAATAGTCTCAGAAGACTCCTCCAGCTGTCTCACTGGAAAGGTTAGGGCTCTGACTGGGGTGTTTTTGTTGTTTTCTAATTAACAAAAGCTCCCATGCGTATCCTGACATTTTCAGTAACTGAGGTATAAAAACACCTGACAGAAAAGACCTTGACATCTGCAAACTACTCATCCCTTGTATTTTCATGTGCAGTTTCTCCTGAGCCCCGAAAATGGTTACACAGATTGAGATCAACATTGGGTATGGTGCAACTATAGAAGTCTCCAGTGTTCAGGCTTTAGCTGTGTCTTTACTTCTTTGCTCTAACAAATGCATTGTTATTCAGTTCAAAGAGTTAGGCATGCAGCTTTCCAATACATCGTGTGTGTTTGTATCTACACAACCCCCATTTGTTTTAAACATGAGGGAGAGAAAGAATGTGGGGAAGTGCAACGTGACCCACTAAGAAGCTTAATTAAGGATATTGGAGAAGAGATGAAGAAGGGATTTGTTTATTATAGGTTTTTTTTGTTGTAGTTCTCTTTTGCAAAATGTTTCAAATCCATGAAGGAAGGAAGCTGTAACACGGCTGAATCCCATTGGGCTCACTGTCTAACGCCTGCAAGGACTCGACAAAGGCAGATAGAATGCCTGCACTGATACAGGTGTGTCAGTCAGGACATACAGATACTTGCGTATTAATACATGTAAGACAGCAGATGCTTCACTTCCTTTCTGGTCCAAGAAAAAAAGCTCAGCAGGCATTACGTCTGTCATTCTGCACAATCAATTAAACTTTAAGAAAAACTTCATCTGAAACCCAAAACTTTGTGGTTTGTTCAGTGTGTACAACTCTGGAAATCCTATGCACTGAGACAGGTTATTATCATTTCCTATGTTCCTTCCAGGGAGAAATAATAACACTACTCAGCACAACCTAGCTGGTGGACCTAAGACAACCTAGCCAATAAAATCTCTCACACTTGCCTGTCATTTAGCCCTGGCAGTGACTAACCTCACAGTGTACTTCCAGCCTTAGCCTGAGACATTGTCAGCCCTGGGAGTCCTATTTCTGTGCAGACACGCAACTGCAACTTCACGTTACTTCCACTCATCCCTTCTGCAGTCTGATCTGGCCACAGTTTTCATGGTCTCCTCTGCAGAGTATCTTACAAAGCCACAGTCACCTAATATAGGCAGGAGCAGATGCTTTCCACTTTTTGGATGGCACAAATATAAGCCATAGAGCAATCATCGATCTGGAGCTGAAGGGCCTGGATTCAGTGTTCAACCGGAGACGGTCATGCTGAGAACCTGTTCCAGTAATTAAGTTGTCCAGGGTGAGAGCACCCCTAACCCTCACTTCTGAAACTAGGCTGCTGCACGAGTGAGGAACTCAGCATGCCTGGGGCAGGAAAGGATACAAGAAAAGTCTCCTGTCAGTCACCACTGCTGGTGGAGGAGGCTGCTTTTTGAGCCTCCATCCTTAGAGAAATTTACTTAGCAGGATGATGCTAAAATGCACAGTCCCTGGGGTAGGAGTCAGGATGTAAACCTCCTGATTTCACACTTATGTTGAATGACAGAGTCCTTAGCCCCCCATGCAAATACTTTTTTGTAGCTAGATCTTGGTATTCTGGGGAGCATAAGCCCTGGTTTTGGGGTTTTCATTCAAAAACGTTCCCTTCTCATTTTCCTTTTTGCACTATTCAATGGTGTATGTAAGGAGAAAGAAAAGCTCTTTTGGATTCAGTCAGTCATTTCTTGGCTTTTCTGTCCCATCAAGTTAAATTGTCTTGAGCAATGCCTCTTGTGACTGATTGTTTTCAGCCTATCCTACCAGTTAGGAAGCTTTTTTCTTGATACACATCCCAAAACTTCCATTTCTTAATTCCATCCCATTATATCCCCTTACATAAGAAACTTTTTGTTCACTAACTGCAACTCAAATCCATGTGACCATTTACCAGCTTCACACAGAATAGTACGTATTCAATTAACTTCTCTTTTTCTTCTGGGAAACCTTTTTTATGCACAGATTGCATCTGGTAGTATTACTAGGATAAGGGAATACAAAAATGGCCTAAAGCAATTAGATCTCAGTTCTGACAAAGCAAAGGTCCTGCAGCAGTAACTGCCAACAGAATCAAGCTGAAAATAAGAATTTCAGGAGTCTGTAATCACATTTAAGAACCCTACTAATTTCCTTGGAAATTATCTGCAACCCTGTTTAATTCAGTTACTGATTTATTCAAGTGAGCAGCAATTTCTGAGGGTTGCAGCATTATTATCCTGTCAAATTTCTGGCATAAGTGCAGCTAACTGAGCAGAAAAACAGGGATTTTCACCTCTGCTATGTTTCTTGCTATAGCTGCTATGAATTCTGCCAAAGAGAATATTTTTCCCTACATAAACCATACCTCAAATAGAAAGTTTTCATCAGCTGACCTGTTCACACAGTTTTCAAAAGTGGACTAAGCTATATTCCTTAAGCACCTTTTGTATGTGTCTCAGCTTCCTACTCACCTGTGACCCAGCTGTGATTGAAGACATGGATAAAACTTCTTAAGAGTGACAACTGTAATTTGAAAGTCTGGTGTATGTGAACTTAAAATATCAATGGAATGAATTTACAAACCAAATTCTAAACCTGAATGGCTATAATCTGTACATACATTGTCAAAGGGGTGATTCCTAGTATTTTAGAACCCTAATTTCTAAAGCTGAACCCTTTAACCCAGCACTGCCCTTTTAGAATTTACTGTTCTAGAAAACACCTGATAAACATATAGCAAGAAAGTCCAGAAAAATTGTCATAGACTTTCTCTCACTTTGAGTAAATGGCATAAAAAACTCCCTTTTTCTGTGTTAGCATATGGAACCATAGATACAGATTCTTCATTCCTTTAGTGCATTTGATGACTACAGATGTTTTCGTTAACATTAATAAAGCTTATTCTTTGTTTTCTTGGAAATAGTTAACCTGAACCTGAGGAACCAGTGAGCTTCTTTTCAGAGTTGCTTTCAGAAAGAATGAAAACACTAAAACTTTAGGCAGCTCTACCTTGCTTCATTTAAAAGTTTAATACAACACAGTTTCACACTGATTTATTTTTTTTTCTCCCTGGAAAGGCCAAATTTAGGATGATGTCACCTGGAGTACAACATCAGTGGCCTTAAGACATGGTGTCCTAAAATGTGTAAATATTTTCAACCATGTTAGACAAGAAACTATTAGAACAAGTGGAAAACATCCAGTGCAATAACCATCAGTAAGGTGCTTTCAGCCTAAAACCTGGTGGAGAAAAAAAGACCTGATACCATGCCCTTATGATTTAATAGTGCGAGAGAGCTCAAAATACTTCATCATCAAAACATCATCTGACTCCCTCTAGTTTTCTTTGCTTTTGAAAGCCCTTTATAATCTGTCAACTTCTTGTTCAGCCAAGTTACCAGGACTTTTAAGGAAGCTCAGAAAAACTGATGTCAGTGGCCCTTTTCTCCTGTTGTTGGTTGCACATGGCTCAAGCAAGGGTAACCCTGGATAAT
Source organism: Pezoporus wallicus (assembly GCF_028554395.1). NCBI lineage: Eukaryota > Metazoa > Chordata > Aves > Psittaciformes > Psittacidae > Pezoporus > Pezoporus wallicus. The sequence goes on from NW_026641983.1 coordinate 1,001,942, forward strand.
GGATAGACCTTGCTTGGACATATGAATCAGAGAAAAAGCAGTTGTACTTAAAGTTGAACACCCGCAAAGAAACACACCAATGTACTTCTCTCTCCCTCCTAGCTTTACTCTCATCTGTAAATCAAGCAAGAAATAAACCAGATTCCCCCTGCCTTTCACTATCAGTACTGTAGATAATCCCACACAATCCGTATGGGTAATAATCAATCAAAGACAGTGGATTAACAGCAATAAGAAATTGCCCCACCATAAGAGACCTTCCCTTGCACCCTGGCTCCTGATCAGAAAATTGTCAGGACAGGCACCTTCACAGGCTAATTGCTGGCAAATGTAAGATAAACAGCTTGTTATCACCACCACCTCCCCTCCCTTTGAAGAGAAGGGATGCAATTAAAACTTTAAGTACTACACAGAATGTGACATCTGTTTATTGTTCTAGTTTCATATAAATGGGGATTTATCTCATTTCAAACAAGCAGATGCTATTGTGAAAGACACACACTTGGGGAAGAGGTAGGCCTGGGAAGTTTCTAGGAAGTTATAAGAAGGCTACAGAAAAAGAAATGCCTCATCTAATTTGCAAACTGGCAGATGCTGTGGCAGAACTTGGCTGTGACAAGAAGAATCTTCTCAGTAAAGTACTGGAATACCATCCCTGCAATCTAACAGAAAATCAGATGCTCCTACCTGTTCAACCTGCATCGTCTGGCCCTATAAGCTGACATCAAGCACACAGATTCTGAGAGGAGATCATCAGATGAAAACAGCTTGATTAAATCCTCTGATGAAATGTGGCTGGCAGCTCCCTGATTTGCCAGTGCTATTATGACATTGGGTGTTGTGGCCAGAAGCATTAGCAGTTAGGCTGAGCTAATGAGATCTCAGCAATTTGCTAACAACCCCGAATAGCTCCTGGGCTGTGTAGTAACTCTTCTAACACCAAGACATCAGAGAGATGAATAAGAATTCACATAAATAAAAGCAGTGAAAAGTAGACTTTACCAGTTCATAACTATCTTAACGTTTAAAACAAGCAGTCTGTTCTTACATGTCTGAGCAAGTCCATCAGAAATTATACCCTTATTTCACACAGGAGGACTCATTATTTCATGTTTTCTTAAACAGAACATTAAGAAATATGGTATCTCTGGTTTTCTTCCAATTTCGTAATTTCCAGTTTGCATCAACAATGAGAAATGTCATTAAAAATTATTGAACAGGTTTGTGATAAAGGAAATAGCTTACTTTTAATGCCATTTACAAACTTCAGATTCGGCCTACTGCCTTTCTTCTTCCACTCCTGTTACAGAAGAACCCTGGGCAAAGCAAGAGCTTATCTGTTTTAAGTCTGGTAATTTAATACCATCAACATCTATAGCAATTTATTAAAATAGTGTAATCAATATATGACATGTACTTTCTAAATATGTAGCTGGTCTGCTTATACTGTACCAAAACTTGCTTATACCTGTATTGTACACATACCTAGACCATCATTGATATAAAACTTGATTTTGAAAACTGAATCATAGAATCCCAAACTGGTTTGGGTTGGAAGGGAACTTGAAGCTCTTCCAGTTCCAATGCCGTGCCACAGGCAGGGACACCTTCTTCTAGACCAAGTTGTTCCAAGCCCCATCCAACCTGGCCATGAACACTGCCAGGGATGGGGCAGCCCCAGCTTCTCTGGGCAACCTGTGCTGGGGCCTCACCACCCTCACAGGGAAGAACTTCCAAATATCTCACCTGAATTGACCCTCTTTAGCAAGTTATGGAAGACTTTTAAAGTGAAATGTTACAATTAAAATCCTTGTAACTGCATGACTTTTGTTCCAGAGGATAATGCTCTTCCTGCAGCAAATTCAGTAAGTGGTGGCTGGACAAAAGCACCATTGGTAAAGGAGTGTCAAGTTTACTTTAAATACTCAAAGTGAAGGCAAATCCACCATCATTTGGGAAGTTATTTCAGCAGGCACAGATGGATTCAGCACTTTTCTTTCTTTTGACAGCCCAAGATATTCTCAGGCCCTGTTTTAGGAGGTCTCTAATTATGCTTCAGAAGTTTACATAGCAAAACTTCTATAGTTGCAAAGAGAATTTACTTTTCAGGAAATTACATAAAGCTTCACACCTTAGAGCACGAGCCAATCACTAGAGTTGACCAGAAATTACCTAGATTCATAATTAGACTTCTAGTTAGTTTGTTGTTTTTTTTTCACAAACAGTGAGCACATCTGTGGAGGAATCATGGGAACTGATATTTCTCTCATATCCTGGGCTCCTTTGCTCCTTTCCTACAAAGACAAATTTTCCTTCCCATTATAAAGTGGAGCAGATTCAGGGACTTAAATGACATGAGGCACAGTAGGTTGTGGTGCCCAGCTCATGAAAGCAACACACATCTGGACCAAAACTTCTCTCAATCACCTTGGCTGCATGGGTAGATGTGGATTAAACTTGCAATAAAACGCCTTGACTTTTCTAATTTTAAATGTGTTTAAAGCTTTAACGTTTTGAGAACCTTTCCCTTCTAATGACACCCTTGGACCTGAGGAACCTATTCACTTTAGCAGGTTTTGATTCTGCAAGAATCATTCAAATCAGAGATTTTTCATGATTGTTTGAAACAGGGGATTTTGCATCTACTCACAAATAATCTAGTTGTGCCAGTACCAGAAAGGAGTTACTACACTGAAAGAGCAATGGATTTGTCTCATACAGAAATATCTGCCTTCTCGCAAACACAGCCAGCCACAGCAATGGCCTATCCTCTGCTTGCAGACCACTGCCTGTTCAGCACGTAGGCTTTTTCTTCTGCAGGCTGAACCCCAAGTAAAACAGTGTCTGCAGTGATAAGTATTTGCTCTTTTACCTACAAAGCAAGCTTTCTTTATCGTCATCCATGCTCAAGGCTTTATAAATGGTAATCTTTTGTTCAAACATCTCCTCACCTCCTTGTACTCAGGGCAAGAACTGGACATTTGCTGCTATCTCTTCCCTGAGCTCTAAAATGAAATGCTATCATGGCAAACAATTGTATTTTAGAACGACATGATTTAATTGATACTGCAAACTCCTTGGACAATGCTGTTTCCAATTTAAGGAAAGAATTTCTTCCAGCTTTCTTTTTTTTTTCTTTTTTTTTTTAACAAAGACAATAGCCCCTTTAGCATCTCCTGCTGTCAGTGCATAGTTCCAGCCTGTCCAAAACTAACCTGCTTCCTCCTGTACCCTGCTCTTAAAAATTATGTACAGATGTCTCTGTGTACTTATTTTTATATTTAAAAAAAAAGTCTAAAAAAAAAAAAAAAAAAGGTTATTTGTCTCTTTAGGGGCAAAGGCAAGTTGTAGAACGTTATTAAAAAAAAAGAAAGAAAACATAAACAATCAATCAAGCCATGTTGCAACGCCTGCTGCAGATGGCTGGGAGCAGCACTTCATTTTTCATTATGGGGGGTGGCTGGTGACTTTGTTTTTCTTGGCCCTGAGAAAGACCAAGCATTCCTTAAGTCATGTAAATATCCAGCTAAGTCTCAGTGCCAAGATGAGCATATACATTACTGGCTTTTCATCAGACACATGCTAGCTGCTTTAAGATGAAGACTTAAGGGGGCAGGGGGGAGAAGGGATAACAATGGGAATGTCTCCAACCCCTTTGCTTCCCAAAGTGGTTCCTGTAAAATGCCGTTAACAATGTATATGTGATGTCTTCAGAGCAAAATGTTAGGGACAGTTTATGAACACAAAAACGGCTGGCTCTTCTGATACCTTGTATTGTGGCCAGTACGGTGGGCTTCAAAGACAGACCTGGCTGACCCAGACCACCCATGGAGAAAGTTTATGTCTAACTCCTACTATTTAAGGATGGAACAAAGCCTGGTACACTGGGAATTGTCCCTTGGAAGCCACAAGCCTACCCATGGCTGTTGTCTCCTTATGGGCACAGAAACTACAAGCAGATCAAGTGAGCAGGATATGACCTTTAATCATTATTTCAGAAAACAGTTGTAAATAAGGCATTGAAAACACATGCTGCACTTACAAACCAGAGAGCTGTCATTGTTAAATGATATCACAGCTGGGGAAGAGGAATTCTTCTCTGGTGGGCAGAAATGTCCCTCCTGACTATAATTTCGTGGATACATTCCTCCTCCTTGTTCACTGTCTGAAATGACTTGAGCTGAATTCCAGTTTGTGCTGCGAGCTTCAGATTTCTGTTCCTTGCTGAGAACTTATAAAACAAATGAAGAAAAAATTACCAACACCATACTCATCCCTAATGCTTTGTATATGATTTTTTTTTTTTAATTGGATTGAGCACATTTTTTCTGGCAATTTCAAATTAAAGCTCATTTTTCTTGAGGAGTCTGGATCTCCTAGGCATCTCTGCAAATCTCAATCCCTACTTAAATGGAACTGTAAAAATCAAATCTGAGTGGCAACTATTTCTGCTTGGGATCCCAAAAAAAATCTTACCTGACTATGAGGACAGGAGTCAGAAAGCACTATCAGAGCTTTCAGGGCTGAACGTTTACAGCTAAATTTTGCAAAGAAGGAAAACTTCAATGCTCTCCTCAGCTTCTTTCAGGATACAGTGCAAAAAATAATTTCTCTTACATTTTTTCTAAGCATAAGATAGTTTAGTCTAACAAAGCAGTTATTTGTTTTGCCTAGATTCACTTTTTAAAGTTTTGGTTTTCTGTTCAGGTAAGCATATGATAAAAACATCTTATAGTGCAAATGACAGCACAGGAGAGCTTAACCAGGCCTGAGAAAAAAACAGTTCTAGTCTATCAATGAAAAAAAAAGTTCAATGAGGGAGAAAATACGCTTAAGTGGAAAAAAAGAGACCTTTTGGGCTTTTGTCTTCTTTTAAAGACTCTGAAAACATTATGTTTTGAGACAAGCCACCTCTTTCATTTAACCCAGCAGTTATTTTCAGTTTCTGAACTTAATAAAGAAAATCCATTTTTTTTATAAAAAGACGTATATCTTTGACAGTTCAAAAAGAAATCTTTTAATGTATTTCAAAATTCATCCCTTCTTTCAGCTAAAAGTATTCACTGGATTTACCCACAAATCCATCTCCTGAAAAATAATTTTCAACACATGTATGATTACATTATTTTTTCCCATGAGTAGATGGACTATAAATTTCCTGATGCTTCCCTAGCCTAAGACTAAATCCAGTGATCAGTTAACATATTATTTGATCTACAGATTTTTGGTGCCATTGCAGAAGAGCTGAAACACAGCAAGCCTTTCCCCTTTTTATTTTTATTCTATCTACCTACCAGCTATTGCCTGTGCATGGTTTATGGGTGACATACATCGCGGCCAGTTGCCAACAGTCAAGAGGACAAACCCACTCCCACTACCCTGGCAGGGCAGGGATGCAGCTATAAGTCTGTGGACCCAAAGGCAACTTGCCATTTTGCACTGGGGAGAGGAAGCAGGTCTAAGTCATTTCAGTTACCATTGTGGTTGTAGCCACTGTATCTGATATTTGGCAAGAGGAAAAGCCATAGTCCTCACTTCAGAAATTATATATAGTCTTTGTCTCTGTATACACTGCATGAGTCCGTGAGTAACTCTATTCCCACAAGTAACTGCAGTGAGTTCCCAACACCGTAACCTGGCTTTCACTATCACAGATTTTACAGTAAGGATCTACACTAGACCAAGAAGTCCCAACTCTCAGGTGGTGCAAAATGGTGTTTTCCTTCAGGTAAGCAGAAATATAAAAAATTCCACAGCACAACGGAGAGGGAAGGAAAATAACATATTTATTCTGCTCCAGGATCTTAAGGATCACAATTATATTGGACCTTTCACTGAAGGTTTTGCAATCTTGCATCAGAAGTTTCTTTACTAACCATTACATTTGTTCTGGATTGAGCCTCCTAGAAAATTTATTTCAATTAAGACAAGCTACTGTCCAAGAGCTTCTGTTATTAACATCTTTGTCCTTTTCCTGAAGTAACTCCAGTAATCACTGCAAGGAACCACACTGACTGAGTTATAAAGAAGTGGGAAGATGACAGGAGGATAACCTTGCTTAAGGGACAGAGAAAAGGACACAGGTCATAACCAGGAGCAGGAAGCAAAAGCAAAGGACCCACTACTGAAATGGTAATACCAACAGCAGGAGCCTTTTAACAGCGCTGACAATGTAACATCAATAGTAATAAAATAAATATTAGTGCTGCATCACCATTTCCCTTTCCCTTTCCCCACTCTTCTTCTGTCTTGATATTTGAAAGCTGAACTGTTTTGTTAGTAATTAGTAGAATGCTGAGAACTTAAACAAACCTGTTTGGTGAGAAAGCTCACTTGAAAGAAATGGAAAACAAAGCATCTTCCCAAGCCCAGAGAGAAAGAGAATAATTAAAGTCAACGGAGAAGTCTCAAAGGGAAAAGAAAAAGAAAAAGAAAAAGGAAGACTTAATTATGCACCAGTTTCTTTTTTTCCTAGCATGTTTCTGTTTCTTGACTTGGCACAACTGGAAAATTGAAAGCTTACTGTCAAAATACCAAACGTACCTCATGTGGGCTTAGTGCTCATAAAGTTGTGTGTCTGTGGTTTTCTCTCACTTTGCCTGATTGCACACTGAGATAAAGTAATGGACCCAGTGAGATAAGTACTGGCAGCTGTCTGGATTTTCAGTCTCACAGGCAGGGTCTCTTGCAAAGAACGATGAGGGGCTTTTGGCAGATAAGCTGGAGCTCTTAGCCAACAGCAAGCAAAAGCTTTTGAAACTAGCTCTGTCTGGAGAACACCACTGTCACCCTCAGGTCCAGTTACCATTCTGCAGTGATTGTTCTGAGAACATGCTTCTGCTGAAGGATGTGCAACAGAATTAAGAATTATTTTGTCTTATGAACCAGTAGGCCTCTCTTTGTAAACTACAAACAATGAGCTTTCTGTATAATCAGTCCTATGATGCGACTGTAAAAGGGTATGAAGTTTAGCACAGAAATAGGCCTCAGGATATATGAGACAATTCACCCGTGGAAATACTGAACTTATTTATTTAAACATTAAATAGAAATTATATATTTAAATCAGTACTGAATACCGGCTTTGAAAGAAATGGAAGAACTGTGCATGGCAAAGCTGCCAGACTTCTAGTTACTGAGACTAGGGACAATATTTTGCTGTCCAATTAGTATGTATTTCCCCAATGAGATCTTTCTCAGACTGAAGAGATTGGCTTATAACTTTCTTGTGACTTCACTTCCTCGTTCACTAACTTCTCTCTAGATATGACAGGGAATATTTCACACCATTACAGTTAAAAGGAAAAAGTTTTCATGTATATATATTTAGACTTGCAAAGATTGTCATATATCATTGTGACACTATGACATAAATAGAAATACAGTTTCCAGCTAGTAAAAACTAACACAGCCCTTATCATAATCAACACAGGTCTTAACATGATGGAACACTTCAGGGATTTGCAAACCAGCCCTTGACCCTATGCAAATAGACCTGTGAGTCTGTCAGGCAGATTTCCTATTTAAGAGTTAGGGCATTGTCCTTATAGATGGCTGGAGGTTTTGTAGTCTGAAGACTAGTCTGACAAGAGTTACTTTTCTGTACCCTTGAAAGACTCCCTCAACAGTAACAGATAGATAATTTTCATACATAGAATCATAGAATAGGTAGGGTTGGAAAAGACCTTAAGATCATCTAGTTCCAACACCCCTGCCATGGCCTCGGACACCTCACACTAAACCATCTCACCCGAGGCTTCATCCAGCCTGGCCTTGAACACTGCCAGGGATGGAGCATTCACAACCTCCCTGGGCAACCCATTCCAGTGCCTCACCACCCTAACAGGAAAGAATTTCCTCCTTATATCCAATCTAAACTTCCCCTGTTTAAGTTTTAACCCGTTACCCCTTGTCCTGTCACTACAGTCCCTAATGAAGAGTCCCTCCCCAGCATCCCTATAGGCCCCCTTCAGATACTGGAAGGCTGCTATGAGGTCTCCACACAGCCTTCTCTTCTCCAGGCTGAACAGCCCCAGCTTTCTCAGCCTATCTTCATACTACATGATAGTCATTATAGTTTAACATTCAGCCAACAGAAAATCCCTCTGTCCTTTTCTTCACATATTTTGGTACCACGCAAAAGTAGTCACCAAGAGTGTGGTGCTTTATTTGGCCACTTAGTTTGCCATTTTCCAAGCTTGTTCTTTCCTTGGAGCACTAACTTTAACCTTACTGTGATTTCTTATGACAGCTAAAAGAGTTGAGGAGCACTTGGCTCCAGCACCTTCAGAGGTTTGGTCCAGAAGTGATGAAAGAAAGTACTGAACGTTATCTTGTGAGGACCTCTCAGGGATTATGATGGTGGGAAGAGGGAAGACACATCATCTGGGGCCATGTATCTGTAGACAGGTAGCTTTAAGAGAAAAAAATGTATGTTACAGTGCTTGCAAGTAGTGTAACTGGCAAGGTTATATCAAACATTGCTCCAGGCACAAGTATGAATCATGGTTGGGTGAATTAAGAAGATTGTTTAGCGCTACTGAAATGCCCTTTGAGACGCAACAGACAGGCTCCTCCCTCCCTCTGCTAACATTTTTATAGCCTTTGGTTTTTATTGGCTTGATGAATTGTTTGTTCACCATTGGTAAACATTCTAAATCACAGGAAAGGCTTGTCAAAGTGTTTTTCACCACAACTAATCAAGTCTTTGGTAATTATATTTGTTCTTGAAGTTCTGTATAGAAGACTTTCCCGTCATTATTTGTGACTCTTTTTTAGCCTCTATCATGTGATAGTTTTATTGTAGGAGCATGGGATTACCCTATTATGCATAGCACCTCCCACCAACACTTGGCTTAGGATGGTTATTATGCTCATATTTTGCCTTTATGTTTCTCAGTCTTCTCTGGTTTTCTTCCTTTGAACTCTGTGAAAAATAGTGGAACTGAAATGTGGAGAAACCTAATGAAGTATGAAATCTGGTAACAGAATAAGACGTGATAAAAAACAGTTTTAAAACTTTCAATAATCTGTTCTTCCAAAACTTCACAATCCCACAAATGGGATACAACATAGATCAGTGAGAATATATAATTCGAAAGAGCAAATGGATTTCTTCTTGATCAAACACTATGAAATGATGAGTTTACCAGTTCTTCATTGCTTCTCAGAGTCTTCTCTCTCAAAGACTATATACACAGGAAGATAAAATACAGTAAAGATGCTTTAATTGCTAGGTGTGATGTTAGATTGTAAATGAGACAACTTTTATAGGGAAGAGCACCATAATATCTTAAAATAGCTAAGCTAGTCATAACTTACATACCCAAAACTTGTCTCTTTTAGTCTGACTGCAACTGTTGTCTTCCATAAACCCACTGCAGATTCAAATTCATTTCAGTCAGCAAAAGAGCTTGCCAGAACAGAAGGGGAGGCTGGATTAGCTGCATGATTTACCAGTTTCTCACATCAAGACAACTTTATTCAGGTGGCGACTGCCATCCCATACCCATAACTGCAGTCAGGTCAGTCTGCTCTCCCCAAAAGGTACCTATTCAGGAGAAGCAAGAGGCACTTTCCAGGGCAAATAGACAAATATTCTGTTTGTTTGACCATATCTTGAATCTTTCCTTTTTTTTCCCCTTCTAGAAGCCCTATCCTATCTATCTCCAACAGAAGGAAGGATGTGAAGGTGATGCAAGGCATGTCTACCTGTGACTTTTCTCACTCAGTGGAATTATGCAAGCTTAAAATATAAGACATGCTGAAAATCTTACGATCTGAGAACATTGTAGAGACTATGAACTTACGAATCTCCTCCCATGAAGGTATTTCCAAAATAGTAGCTAAAAGATGCAGGGAGTGCTAGTCAGACATCATTTAAAGAAAAAAAAAGAACCAAAACAAAAAAACACAACCAAGCAAAAAGTAATCTTCAGGAAGAATAGTTCTCCAACTCTAATTGAAGCCTGCGTCTATCTGTCCAAGTGTGTGCTGCCGATACCAAGCAGTGACATATAACAGTCTTTGCCTCTGCCTGGAAGCACAATGGAGAGACAATAATGAATTTGGCATTTTACAGATTTCAATTAAAAATTGAGGAGCCTGTGAAGAGTTCCAGAAAAGAAACAAAGGGACTTGGGCTGTTGCATGGGCCACATCCTTGGGTTTTGTTATTTTGTGTTTGAGTCCTATTGATAGGAGCCTTTTGGAGCATTTACCATGTGTATGGGTGGCTGGAGAGGTTTCCTGACTCACTTGCCAAAGCACAAGAGTGGTGAGGTCTAGAGTTTCTAGACAAGGACCATCTCTCACAGAGGGTGAAACCTGAGTCTTGGCTCCTTGAAGTGAATGGAACTTCTGCCACTGGTTTTAATGGGACAGGACTTAGCCCAGACTGTTTGCACAGTTCCCAGCAGAGCGGTGTTCCCATCTCAGGTAAGTCCTTCAGATGGTAATTCAACAAAAACTAGTGCTTTTTACTAGAAGTGCTTCTAGTCCTGTGTTCAAAACTTATGTGCTTGAAATGAAAATTAGAATAACTATGAAAACAGCAAAACGTGATAAATTTAAGCAGAATTTCTTCTGAGAACTTTTTAGTAAATATTTATATATCATTTTGACAAGCAAAGGTACTTCCAAGCATATTCCTAGAACACTGCAGAAAATAATGGTGATAATTTTGTATTTTACTACCCAGGAATACCAGCACCTTAAGTAGATGAACCCTAGAAATACTAGTGCCCACAGCAAGACCTGTGGAAGGGAAAGTCTGTATTTGGAATTAGATGAGCTTTAAAGTCCCTTCGAACTCAAGCCATTCTATGAGTGCAGTGCTGTCCCCAGGCAGGTCCCTCAGATGGTGACTTTGGGGCAGGCTGTAACTCATTAACAACAGAATTCATCTTTGGCAGGAGGTCTTGGTGGTCTTCCCTCCTGGTTGGTGGGCTCTAGCTCACTCAGAACAAGAATAAACAGCAAAAATCTATCAATCATAAAGCCATCAAACATGTTTTCCTTATCAGCAATCACTCATCTTCTGTGTAACATCTCTGTTGGGACTAGACCTTACTGTGGGGTTATCTTTTTTGTGTATTTTACTAAGGGTGAAAAATTATTAACATCAACGCTACCACTTTCCAGACTAGCTCCTGAATCAATCAACTTTTCAGCACTGTAGGGAAATATGAAGTCAGTTGCTCTGCTTTAGCACAGATTCAATTCCTACCCTGAAAGACTGTGTTTCCTCAAGGGAGTTGTCCTTATAAATACGGAAAACATTTTAAATATTTATACAAGAGTATATTCCATTTACCCAACGTGCTTCAAATCATTCAGTTACATAGTTCATACTTGTTTCTGAGAACAAGCATCAAATTTACTCTTCAATAGCAATAACATTATCTGGGTTTCCTATATAGAAATATACAAAAACCATAAGAGAAATGGACTTTGTAATATAAACATTATGTAAATACATTATTAAAGGAATGGGATTAAAAGGCCTCTAGTTTGACTTCAAGATTAGTTTTGTCTTCAAAAATATGATTTTGACTGCATTAATAAAGAAATCAAGCTCTAAATAACAAAATAAATTGTTATGCATATAATTCACATCTAACTTTTGTAGATTATTTTAAATTTCCTAGATGAGAGATGTTTCTCCATCCACAATGTCTGTATCAGATTTAAAAAAAAAAAAATAAATGGGGGAAGTTATTAACTTTACAATAACTAAAGCCCTCCACACCTATTCACCACAGTCATACATTTATTCCCTTATGACCATGTTATGCCTTCTTCCTGAGAGAGGGAGAGTATAGATTCAGTGTTCTAAAGATGTGAAAAGTACATTTTTTTGAAAACTTTATGTGCAGTTAACTGGCAACAGAAAATTAATTGGAATATGCAATGTTCAAAATTGCAAAATGCAGATAATTTATATTGGTTTATACTAAAATTTATTGTTATACATTTCATAAATAACATATAGTACATACTGTACTATATAATATGCATTATATGCTAAATGCTGTATACTATGGTATATAATATTTACATTATATATTACATGTCAAATTAATAATAATGAATATATAGCATATTATGTTAGCTATATTACATATAAAGTATATAGTAATTTTAGTAATATAGTAACAATTATACATCATACATAACATATAACTTAGAGATTACAATATCACACTATACAGTATTAATTGTCATACTGTGTGGTATTATGCTACATACTATACAGACACTTATATATATTCTATATTATATAAATAATGGGCTTGTTCAATATAAGATGGAGGTCATAAACTTTCTAATGATCCGTGGAACCTATGCTGTTGTGAATTTAATTAATGTTTCAATTCAGTAACGCAAGAATGAGGTGAAATCTCATTGAAGATGTCCAGTTAAGCACATGCTTCCATGTTTTGTTGAAATTCTGCCTTTAAAAGCAATATTACCTTTAAATTTGAATTTGGGATTCTTCAGAGGAAATTCAGAATGGCTGGACAATAACATAAGAAAGTGTCATCGTATGTTAACCATATACTCCAGTTCTGGGCTTTTTTATTGGAAGAAGCCTATAGCCATGCTGGAGTATGTGCTGGTTTTGGGGAAGGTTAACATTCAAGGCACAGGTGTAAAATTCAACTGAGGATAAATTTCACACTGCCTTTTGTGTCCTTCAACCATTCAACTGTAGGTCTTACCGTTGCTAAGTACATCTTAAGGTCTGTTCAGTGCTGGGGAAGCCCTCAAATGTAAGCTCTGGGGCCCTGCTCATAAATCCATTTCGTTCCTTTGCAACCATACACAACAGTGAGAGCTGAATCCCTGTCAACTGATACACCAAAGAAGTGCATACCATTCTGTACACAAAGGAAATTGTACAGATTAGTTGTGTTTGCACAAAATTATAAGACACTATCGCAAGTCTACAGTAAGGAGGCAGCTGCCTTGCAAAAGACCTCTATCCCTGGTACTCCATGGAGCTGTGTAAAACAGAAGATATTCTCATCACATTTGATTCTTAAATTCAACCCTTAGCTGTATGGCTGATTAGGTCTGGGCAGATGTAGTTTATGGGTGGGCAAGTAATGCTGCCCTTGTACCTTTGAGGCAGGACTCTAAAAAAGTAGGTATCTGTCTACCATCTCCAACAGACTCAAGTACGTGCTCTCTACTCTTCCTCTGCTTTTGCACCCTCACTTCTACAACCAGCACTTTGTGAAGTATGCAGAGCTGGTCAGTGATTATAGTAGGTAAATTTTACGTGGAAAAATGGAACTTCTTGACACTTTTGTCTTGACCTTTCCTTAACCAAGGAAAGCCACTTCCCTGTGCTCTATCTCAGAGGACGCACCAGAACAGGTTGTGATCACCTTAGGCAACAGCTCAGGGTGTTACGTTATAAACTCATACTATAGTATGTAGAGAAGTCCGGAGCAATTCAGGTCCCTCAAAACCAGTATGAAAACCCCTTAAGTTCTCACGACACAAGATCAGACAAAGACAGGAAGCTTCAGAAAACTCCCTCCAGGATGTTTGTTCAGACAGGCCACAGTTCTAAGGTGTTAAAGGAGATTGAATTTGGCTGGTGCTCAGTCAAATTTCTGCTTATACTGGACATTCAGGGTTTGTTGTACTCTGAAAGAAAAATCTTAAGAAGTAAAATAGAGACTGATAATTCCTTTCATCTCATTCTGTCCACCATTACTGTCATAGACAAGACAATGCAGACCAATGCACTTCTCAAAATATGTAACCTTGGTAGCTTTTATACAAGTTCACTATTTTGTTTCCATACAGGTAAATTACTGGAGTTTGGTATCAGAAAAGTGAAAGGAACTGAGAGCCTAGTTAGGCTGATCATCACTCGGGAATTCTGACAAGGACAACGTAAGAAATCAGGGAATATACCTTAAAATTAATAATAATCTTTAATTCAGAGCACTTATACTCTGACCAAGGATCAGACAGTTTCAATAATTTATGTTATGCCGGGGATAAAATTAGCCTCAAAGTCCTGGAAGAAATTTCTAAATGAAAGGCAAACTGGACGAAGTGGCAAGAAACAGTGTAAAAAATAATATATCCTGAGGAATGGACAAAATGACCTGAAACATCTCTTTAACAGTTAATGTACATTTTTTTACAGTACACTTACAGCATATCATTAACAAGCTTAAAGTTTCCTTGGCAGTTTGGGGTGGATTTTAATCTGAACAGAAAGGGGTAAGGGGTGAAAATGAAATGCAAGAGAGCTAACAAAAAATACACATATCCACTAAAACTCAAACTCTGTACTCTGTGTGAACTGCTTGGGATTAATTGATTTACACTAACATTTTATATCCCTCAATGGCTCTGTCATCAAGTGGGGCTGCTTCACCCTGATCAGCTCATAACTGAATGCCATGGAGAGAAAAGTCATCCCATCACATAGGAATCAGGTACAGGTTCAGTGCAATTTGGGTTTTGCAGAACTGGCAATTGAGCAGCAATTACTTGCAGAAGGATTGGAAGGATCAGCTTTGCATCCCAACATGCTGAACAATCATACAGAATCATAGCCTGGTTTGGGTTGGAAAGGTCCTTAAAGGTTATCTAGCTCAAAACTCTCTGTCATGACAGGGACATCTTCCACTAGATAATCTCTTTCTGAACTGATAAGCAAATAGAATTCTGCAATTAGGAAAGCAGGCAGAATCGGGCCTCAGATAACTCAAAAGTCAGTTACTTGCTCTACAGGCCAACAAAGAGACCAGATGGTGATTTTGCCAACTACCAGATCAGAGATAGGGTGCAGGGAGGATGTAGTGTGCTGTTTCCTCTGAAGGAGATGAGGAACACGCTCTCATCATTAGCTCTGGTGGGAAGAGGAAAGCAGATGTCCCGCAGGATCTGTGGCGTCAGACTTTTCCCTCAGCAGAGCAAGATGAGCTTGTCGCTTGTGCTCAGAAATAAAGCTTCACAATAAGTCCAGAATACTCCTAATGAAGTGGCCTAATTCCTCTTAAAGGTGTTAGGTGCAATGTGAGGCTTTCTTTCTAGATTTAAGTTGCATTTCTGAGTAGAATTGTGGACTTAATATCTTTTATTCCCCATTTGGGGCAGTGAACTCTAGTCTAGCCTGCCCTCTAGTGCTTTGTAGAGCCAAGGATCTGGCATCTAACATGAACACTAGAAGAAATCTTGGCATGGTAATGGCTATGTGGTGTTATTGCCAGAATGTTTTGAATGTTGTATGAGCAGCAGTCTGTCACAGATGCCCTCATCAATGCTTTGCAATGTAAATTCATTATTTAAAGGCAAGCAACAGCAAGTTTTTTTCTACCTGGAATTGTAGAAACATTGCCTATGAATACAATGGGGTCATGATTTAGAAGAACCAGACTCTTCTTTTATATTAAGGCATAGTTCTGCAAGCCAACTTTATATAAATCCCAGATGTGGCCCCTGTTGGCTTAATGCAAACACAAATACATAATTTTTCCCCTTCCCTTACATCAAGGATGCCTAAATATTTGTGCACATCTAACCTAAAAATGATAGTGCTAAAAATCCTACATATAATTCATATGGAATGCATATTAATGAAAGGAGGATTTTAATTTACAATAACTTGAGGTTTCAGTGCCAGGACTCAGGGTGTTTGTAGCAGCATACAGGTCTGGAGCTATGGCAATAACAAAAGTGATAATGAAACTAGCTAATTGTGGAAGGAAATTTTTAAAACCTGGAGACACAAATGCACACATTAATACATTAACCTGTTGAATCTTAGGTGGGAAGATCAGCTGAAAAATACTTTCTCCCAAAAAAGTCCCTCTCTTTCTGTTTCATTAAAGCCTTTATACTGAGTTATGGACATTTTTTCTTTTTTTCTTACCTTATCAGTATTTTTAGAAATTATTTAAATAAAAAGATTGTTGCTAATTTCTGATTGTTTGTCTTTTTAGCATAACAAAAAATGTTCTTTCAGTAAACTAATGAAATCTATGATCAGTTCAGCGGTGTTTTCACTAGCGTTTATCATTTTGACATAATATTTAATATAAAGCCTTATTTATACATACATAGGCAGCAAAACCTTTGAGAATAAAATATGGATCCACTTCAAATAATCTGAAAAAAATCAGCTCAATGCTTGATTTTTAAAGTAGGGGTTTGGACACTCTAAGGAAGGACAGATTGTTTCCAGTTTTTGCCAGGGAAGAAAACTAGCACACGTAGTCACAGATTCAGGGGACTCCGCCTACTCCAGCTTCTCTGCTCCTGTTTCAAGATCCATAACAATCTTCTTTTTACCAGCCAAACCAGGGAAATGCACACCAAAAAAACCTCTATATGACCTTATATATATGTCTGATATGACACGATACATAGAACTGACTATCCTCAGTTTGTCCTCTGTCTCTTTGGCAGATGGTGGTCCATGGGTCAGACTGGAGCCAGGGTTAGTGATGGGTCCCAGCCGTGGGCTCTCTCCCAACAAAATCCATTGTGACCTCAAACCATGAACTGCTTCCCAGCAGCATCCACATTGATGAGTCCCAGCTAGCTCCCATATTGCATGTGCACCCCTAAAATGCCTTTCAGGCAAGCAAAGTTGGGCTAGAAATTTTTTTCAAACTCATTTTGACTGAAATGGTTTAGGGGTGGTCACTGATGCAAATCTCAAGAGAAGGGGAGCATTGAAGCAGCACAGCCTTCACTCAGCATAACCGCAACAGAAGGAGAAGTAATGTTCATAGCAGGGTCAACAGGGGTGGTTCATCCCTCCAGTCATCACCAAAAAGATAAAATCTATAGCTGACCCCATCACCTGAACTCTCTTCTTCATCCATGGGGAGAAATAAGTTTTTGTAACATGCCATTCATCTGACCTGTTTCAGAGAAATTAATCACACCTCATTATGCCTGTATTCACACAGGTCTACTGCTGGTCAGAAGCCCCTTTCTTCTGCAATAACGAGGTGGGGAGAAAAATACCAGGAGGTGGGAGCCGTGTGTAACCCTGTGTTTAAGAGTTTTCCTGTGGGAATGGAATTGTCATATTTTTCAATAAGGACAGCAAGCCAGACAAATGAGCCTTCAGCAAATGAGATACAGGTTTTCTGACTACAAAAGCTGTTGAAGCTCTTCCATAGGAAACATTAATTTTCTCAGTCACCTTTCTGTTTACAGCAGCTGAGATACAGTACTTGAGATATAATGTGTACTAGACATAATACATCATTTCATGTTCTCATTGTGTCTGAGCAGCAAAAGAATAAGGGTTTTCATCATTTCTATAAAACATTTCCTTGAGTGTAAATAAAAGTCAGAGCTCAGTCCCTCTTGAGGAAGGATTATGCATGCATAGCAAATATACATAAGAGCCCCTTATTCCCTCTGTGTGCACAAGCCCAGCTTGTGCTGTTGGCTCTCCTGGAGGGGTCCCTGCTAGTCACTAACATGGCTGTACAAAATACTACAGAGAGCTGGCAAACCCAAGGATGGCCCAATCCAATACCTGCAAATTTTGTTCTCCTAAGAGTGACACTGACAACCCGCTGGTTTTTACCTTTTCTTTCCCTTAGATCTTTCTCTACCTCATGCTTTTTGGAGGTTTTTTTCCTCCCCAGAGGAACTCCTACACTTTTCTGAACTGTGGGAATCAGAAGCTGCTTGCAGGAGGGAAGGTGCTGAGCATCCTAACTGGTTGAAAATCCAACCATCAGGCTGTGAGGTACCATTATTTATTTTTTATTTATTTATTTATTATTTACCACTTATTCTGAGAAAAATAAGAAAAAAATAGTAGTTTCCTCAATACCAATCATAAGCATCTAAAAATCATGACCTAGGACCTCAGAACATTGGCTGAAGCTCCATGGGACTTTTGAAAATATCATTTGCTTTTTGTCATAGCTTTGAACATACATACTGTCTCTGTTTTTTCTAAGAGGGTTTGGTTTTAAGAGGGTTAGGAACATATCCTTGCTTTAATGGAAACTCGGTTTCTGATCCTAACTTATAACCTGTGAGCTGATTCTTTAATCCTCGAACTGGAAAAAACTGTGAAAACACCAATAAAACTACTGTCTTTTTCTGCTTTTTTATAACTCACACATCTCATAGAGAGTTTTAAGGCCTCTAACTTGAGAGATATTTCGGGAAATTTTCGGAGCATGTTGCTTCACAGGCTCTTTCTTCCAGAAAGTTTTTGCAGGAGACATCTCTGTGATTTCTTGTCACTATCCTTCTAGTACTCCTTTCCAGAAGACATTTTCAAAGCAGTCTTTTCTACTTCTCTGTTTGTTTTATTGAATCTTAGATCATTATTTGCATTCTACTGCTTTACTTGGGCAATAGGCAGATCTGAAATCAGATTTTAAATAGTTGAGGACAACACCAAGATCAAATTTCCATGTCTATGTAGTATACTATGTTGAAATAACTACAGGCTAATAGGGGACTTATAAGTGAACTCATGAAAACCAGCCAAAAGACACAAGAGATGGGGGGGAAAGGGTCTATTAACAATATCTTGAAATTTAATCTTGAATTTTGGCTGCCCTTTTTCAGGTTAATATAATCAAATAAGGCTGTGAAAACACAGATAGTAATTAGCATCTTTAACTTGGAATAAATGAACAAGTAATTCAATACTGGAAATGTATTCAGTTTTGTCTCTATTTGTGCAGAAAATGACAAAGGATTAACTATCTCGTAGGTTTCACAGTTGTAACTGAGAACTATTTGCAATAATAGAAAGACTGTGGTATTTTATCTGACAGAAAATAGTTACATGATTTCTCATGTGCCCAGGTACAGTGGTAGGTATTTCCTGTATAGAGTCCCCATTTGATAATCCATGAAGTAAAACAGGCACATGATACTATTTGCTCCTTTATTCAATAGCAGACATGTTCACAGAGGCAGTTTAGCATAGCTGACTGCAGATTCCTTTACAATTTGAACAAATTTCCAGCATAGCAACTACAGTGTCATAGCACTTGTTTTTATGTGCTTTGGGAAGAGAGGAGCTTTGCAATAGAACATTATGCAATTTATACATATATATTTCCTGCATCAAAAATTCTCACAACTCAGGGACCTCTGTGGCCTTCTTGAACATCCATCATTCACACTGATTTGACTGCCATCTTTGTCTACGCTCCTTGTAGATATTCTTTGTTCTGATCTGTCTCATTCTGCCTAATTGGAAAAATCTAAAATGCTTTGTCTCATCTCAGGTTACCTCTTTGGTACCTCCTTGAGCAGCACCACTTCCCAACTTCAATAAATCTAGGTTCTCAGGCCACCTCAACTCTGATCTCCCTGTCATCCTGGTTTGTCTTTTAGGCTCCTGGCTGAGATCTTCAAGTCAGACATCCTTCTACATCCTCTGTTGCTGAGGTGTTTGCTACATCTGGCAAAGTATGTCTTAATTTAACTAAACTTTTTTCTTATCTCTTTTGGGTATTGTAACATGCTGTTCTGCTAGGATATGAGACCTCTGCAGTTCTGCGTCCCATCAGGCATGTGCATGCTGATCTATGGGAATTATTTCTGCCCCCTTTTGAGTTCACACCTTTTACAAGGTGAAGCTGCTCTTCCTCTCCTCCGCTCCCCCCTGTCTGTGGGAGAGGAGTTGGAGCTAGATGATCTTTGAGATTCCCTTCCACCCAAAACCATTCTATGGTTCTGCGACTTGTGGTATCTTGTAACAAAATACATCATTATAAGCTGGTTTTGGGCACTGACTGTCATCTTCTTCTGTGGATGTATGGCACCTAGCACAGTGGACTTCAGATCCTTGGTCAAACTTCCCCAGCATCATGATGGCACCAACTAGAAATAACAGCAACAATGAACTCCTAACAGGATGGGTTTTATATTTCTCATCTGCCATCACAACTGACATAGTGAGATCCCTAAAAGTATGCAGAGTTTCTGCTGGCAAAGGCTGTCATGGCTACAGCCCTGCCCTCCCCTTGGTTCTTCACAGGTCCTTTGTACCCTCACACCACCCTAGGATGCGGGAAGCCAGTCTGGGAAAGGAGCCAGCATAAGACCTGGATTCACAATGCAGTTATGGATCCTTTCAACCTGGGTCTGCTCCTGCTTCATGACTACTTGGACAGTTTTGCTGGTAAGGGGTGGGAAGAAGCTGCCAGGAGCAGGGAAAGCATGGTACTGCTGGCTCCAGCATCATCAGTGCCAGGTTACATCAGCAGCTGTTTGTGGAGTTGCAGTTTAAGTGGTGCGGAAAGCACATGCAAGGCTGGAGCCCATTTCCCTTTCTGTTTCACTTACATAGTACTATCACATGACACTAAAAGCTGTTAATGCCTTACCTGAAGCTCCAATTAACACCCACATTTAATTAACTTGCCTGTGCTCAGAGAAAATATAGAGGAGATCTTTCCAGATGTCAGTGACAAATAGACTGACTTCCATATTGGTGAAGCAGCTGCTCTTATCACTTTGCCTTCAGGTCCTTTTCCTGAACTTAAACATTAAAGGAGAACATTTGTGAAAGCAATTCAACTGGAGGTTTCCTGGGTTTTCAGCACACAACTTCAAAGTCACAATTTGTAACCAATGAACCAAGAATCGGGTTTGGCTCTGCTCCACTGGGTTTTCCTGACAACACAAAGAGATGAGGAACAGAGAAGGTTGCTTTTTATTTTAATTTTTGAAATTAATGTTTCTTTCGGGGTAAATCTTTTGAGTCAGCAGAAAACATGGGCATAGAAAGCTCACATCAAGACATCTAAGAACTACATATCTTGCTTGCTTAATTTTTGTCTGCCCTTAAAGTTACTAGCACCATTTGTATCTTTTAGAAAAGCACAGTATGTGTGGAAGTGCCATCCACAGAGGTAAATCAAGGGAGTATTATGGTATGCTGCAATCAAACTGCAAACCTAGAAAATCCAGGTCTGATAACCATGGCCTGGACTGTAAGGACCTTAAAACTGCAACATGACATTATTGATAAACTTCTTTGCTCCAAAGTGCTCAGCAGCAGTCATACCTCATTTATCTACCCGGTTCCTGGCAAATCAAACAGATGTTAGAAAAAGAGAATTTGCAGAATAGCAGATGGTGGACATGAAGCCAACAGATGTCTGGGGAGGCAAGCTGGTAAGCAAAAAGTACAACATGAAAGCAAGCAGCTAAAGCAGAAACTGCCCTGTCACCTGCAAGCAGCTTGTACATCAGGTATCACAGGAGTGTGAGCATCCTCACACAAGACGAAGTTTGAAAGTCCTGGCATAACAGTGCCATACAAGCTACTGTGTTCCATCAGTCCCTGTTACCATCTGCCTTTTCACATGAGCAGTGCCACTCTGCCAAAGCTTACTGTCAACAGTCTATAGCACTCCAAGTTCATGTTTGCTCACTGACATCACTTAGATGAGCTGTTCAGCCCATGGATATCTCTTTATGCCACTAACATAACTGTTATTGATATGATTGTTATTGATACTGATATGATATTATTTGATACAATATCACATATGTTAACTCCTACAGTGTGTATTGATGTTCCCTGAGAGTACCTCCCTCTGGATAGGGTTGGTCCAGAAACGTAGGGTAGATCAAGAAGGTTATGTGGAAATAAACTGTTCTGTTGAAGAGAAGGATGGTGAAAACTGCAGTGACAGCTCTATCAGGAAAGAAATGCATATTTTCTTTTCCCCCTGAATGGAGCTCACTCGTTTCAATGGCTTCGCATTCCGTGTTCACACCATCTCTCTCTTAAAAACTACATCATTTTCAAGCAACATAAAAAAAAGGTGAAAAGAAAACATAGCATACAGCCCTAGGTTTCAAGGTATCTACCTTTTGAAATTATAATTTGAGTTAAAAACCTCAAGGTCAGCTCTCTAGCTGGTGTGAGCAAATGCTGGTATAAGTAGCTAGTGTAAGTAAACTTTCATTGACGCTGGTATCTAAGATGCTGAGTCACCAAGAATTGCAAGTGGGAAGTAACTGAGTCTCAAGGACAAGATTTTGTGTAAATACAAAGAAAATTTTGTTGTTTCCTTTGCTGCAGTACCCAGGAGACTCTTCCAGAAGTCATCAGTCTACTTCAAAGCAAAACTTACATTTGATGGTTTTGATCCTGGTTTCTCACAACCTTGATGCCCAGAATAAAACCCAAGAAGCAATTCCTTGGAAGCTTCAGGAGTTTGCAAAGAAAACTCTTCGGATGTACTCACAAAGCCTTCTTGTAACACAGGAAAAGTAAGGTGATCAATGCAAAACACAGAGAACATTTTCTCATTCCCCTCTTTGAAACAGTAACAGAGCTGAAATATGGAGTAGATTAACACCTGTACATCTCTTTCCAAAAGGGAGCAGTTATGTGAAGGTGACATTAAAACCAGTGAAGAGTTCAGCATTACATTTAAGTTTCCAGAAGTGACTGCTAAAAGACAGGAAACAATAATGTTTTAAGAGGTCTGTGAAAGGATAACTGTGCTAGTGTTTCTCCACGTTAAATCACACATTTGTCAGTGCATGTGTAGATTACAAACTATCCCAAAATTATAAGAGTTGCAGCCTAGAGGCCTTATGGTAAAATTTCAGTTCCCCAGGAGTCCACTTCACACGCCTCTTTTTGTTAAAACAAATATACTGTTACATATTTTTTCCTTTACAAAACAAAAGTGATTGTTGTCTCCACAAGACCCACAGTGTTCATCTCAGGCACCAAAAGGTACGTGACAACAGCCTAGTTGAAGAACACTTCACTACAGCAAAACATGCACCTAGACATATTTCAGGTTGTTTTTTCAGCCTGTGCCATTCAATGGTTCACTGTCAATTTTGCTTGAAAACTCACTTGCAAGCCTTAATGCGTGGACAGGTTTTTTCCTAGGGGAAGCTGAGTTCTGAAAACGCAGCCTGTTTAAGATAACGAATTGGCAATAGAAGTAATCATTGAAAGGCTAAGCTATCAAATGAATTAATTTTCTGTACAGTGGACCAGTGCATAAAGTTTCATTATTTATTTGCCTAACTATTCAGAGGCAAGAGAAAGAATCATCTCCTCTCAGCTCCAGGGACTTGCTGCTCAAATTACAAGAATAAAATTAAGTGCAAGTAGCTGAATTCGTCCCCAAAGGCATCACCATCCCCTCCATGCTTTAAATACAGATGGCAATGAGCCCATGCAGACATAACCCCCTTCTGTCTACTCTCTTTAAAACACCTTCTGGTTTACTGACCATATTTAGACCCTTTGGCAGTCTATAAAAAGTGCTACATGATCTTAGTTGCACTAAAACCAGTTAGAGTTATACTCTATTTCACACTTACAGTGAAAAAGCCTTCATTTCCTGTGGAGGGATTTTCAAAAATGCTTGAGGGCTGGATATACAAAGTAATTTTAAGATCGTAAGTCAAATTTCCAGGCACAGCTGGCATCTACAAAAGGACTGGATTCACAAAGGGGATTTAAACTGAGTTTTGTAGCAGCTCACTTCTACCAGGACTCATAGATCTGGAGATGCAATGCAGGAGAAGAGTTGTCAAAATGAGAATGGGACTCACCAAAGCCAACCTGCTGAAAGGAGCCTGCAGCACCCTTACGACGTAGGACCAGACCTGCAGAGGAGCATGATGAGAGTGGCTAACTACTACAATAACTCTGAGCCCAAAACCCCAAGTTCTCAAATCTGTTGCTTGAAGCTGAAGATGCCCATGATTCCTATGCATGAAACAGTGCTGAGCAGGCAGGCAGGGACTACTCTGATACCACACCGTTTCTGATGCTGCTTTTCATTCCTGCTTACATTCACGGCTCAAGCCCAGCAAACATGCTCTGAGGACAGAAACCTTCAGTCTGTTCTGCTGATGCTCCCACTTCATTTCATTGGTTTTATGGACAAGACATAAAACTTCACAGGGCCTTGTCTTATGAGACAAGGCCCACAGTTTAAATGTCCTTATTAATTTTTGTTATCTTCTAGATGTAGCTGGTGACCACCAAAAACAATGAGCACAGACCTGAGTATTAGCTTGAGATAAGAAGAGTACAGACTATTATGCTTTTGCAACACCAGGGTGGGAACTTGAAAGAACAGTGAAAAATACCCATATTACTCTTTTCATCCATGGGTGCTGAGGGAACTGGCAGATGAAGTTGCTAAGCCACTGTCTATCATATTTGAAAAATCATGGCAGTCAGGCAAAATTCCCAACAACTGGACAAAGGGAAATATAACCCCCATTTTTAAAAAGGAGAAAGTGGAAGACCTAGGGAACAACAGACCAGTCAGTCTGTTCACTAGGAAGACCTAGGGAACAACAGACCAGACCTGCCTGGCAGGACTGTGGAGCAGATTCTCCCGGAACCCATGCTAAGACACACAAAAAACAACAAAGTGGTTGGTGACAGCCAACATGGCTTCACTAAGGGCAAATCCTGCCTGACCAATTTGGTGGCCTTCTATGATGG
This sequence comes from Pezoporus wallicus, assembly GCF_028554395.1. Lineage (NCBI taxonomy): Eukaryota > Metazoa > Chordata > Aves > Psittaciformes > Psittacidae > Pezoporus > Pezoporus wallicus. The sequence continues at coordinate 1,026,420 of NW_026641983.1, forward strand.
AGCCACAGAACTGATGGGTAGGGGCTAAGTAGCTGACATTGTCTACCTGGGCTTGTGCGAAGTGTTTGACACTGCTCTGCACGACATCCTTGTCTTTAAACTGCGGAGACATGAATTTGATGGACGGACCACTCGGTGTATAAAGAACTGGCTGGATGGCCTCACGAAAAGAGTTGTGGTCAATGGCTCAATGTCCAGCTGGAGAAAGGTAACAAGTGGTGTCCCTCAGGGATCGGTGTTGGGACCGATCTTGCTCAACATCTTTTTCAGCGACATGGATTGTGAGATTGATGCACCCTCAGCAAGTCTGCTGAAGACACCAAGCTGTGTGGTCCAGCTGATACACTGGAGGGAAGAAGTGGGATCCAGAGGGACCTTGGCACACTTGAGAGGTGGCCGATGCCAACCTTATGAAGTTTAACCATGCCAAGTACAAGGTCCTACACCTGGGTCAAGGCAATCCCAGGCACAGCTGCAGGTTGGGCAGAGAAGAGATTCAGAGCAGCCCTGCAGAGAAGGACTTCAGGGTGTTGACTGATGAGAAAATGAACATGAGCTGGCTTCAGTGTATACTCACAGCCCAGAAACCAACCATATCCCAGGCTGCATCAAAAGGAACATGACCAGCAGATCAAAGGAGGTGATCCTGCCCCTCTACTCTGCTCTCATGAGACCTTACTTGCAGTACTATGTGCAGTTCTGGTGTCAACATAAAAAGCCCATGGAACTGTTGGAACAAGTCCAGAGGAGGGCCACAAGGATGATCCATGAGCACCTCCTGTATGAAGACAGGCTGAGAAAGCTGGGGCTGTTCAGCCCAGAGAAGAGAAGGCTGCGTGGAGACGTCATAGCAGCCTTCTGGTATTTGAAGAGGGACTCTTCATCAGGGACTGTAGTGATAAGACAAGGGGTAATGGATTAAAGCTTAAACAGGAGAGATTCAGGTTGTTTATAAGGAAGAAGTTCTTTACTGTGAGGTAGTGAGACACTGGAACAGGTTGCCCAAAGAAGTTGTGAATGCTCCATCCCTGGAAGTATTCAAGGCGAGGCTGGATGGAGCTTGGAGTAGCTGGTATAGTGGAAAGTGTCCCTGCCCATGGCAGTGGGACTAGAACTAGATGATCTTAAGGTCATTTCCAACCCTAACTATTCTGTGATTCTATGACTCCATGATTCTTCATGCTTTGACCATTATGTACCCATAAATCTGTGGCTGTTGACAAATGAGCAACAGAGAACACTTGCTCATTTGCATGGCTAGGACTGTGTTGTTTTCTCTCACTGTTCATAAAACCTACATGAGACAATTTCCCTAGTATAAAAATGGGAAGGAAAATCACATATGTATTTTAATCTGCACTTTTGAATAGAGATGCCAAAAGCAGAATTCCACACTCTTTCAAATGTAAAACAGTCTTCAGAGCTGGTGGAAATAAGCTTTCAAACTTAACACTGATGCAGTTCTCCCTGTGCAGACTATCTTTATGAACGCCTCCAAATTCATCAGTTTCATGTCAGCTGACAGTCTTCCTAAACCTTATAAATTAAGTTTAAAAACCCACAAGATAAAACTCATCATGCTTTGTAGAAAGGAAGTATTTATTTTTTTTATGCACTAATGGCGGGGAAAAAAAGCAAAAATATACTTAGCACAGTTAAGATTCAATAATTTAACAGAAATAACTTGAAACACTCTCTTCACATCTGCCAAAAATTACCTGTTTTAAAGAATCTCAGAATTGCTTAACTGAGCTAATTTTCCCACAGAGTAGCTGCTTTAAAAACCCATGTTCCATTTGCCTAAATTCATCCTAAGAAACAAGTCACTCCAGGATGGGATTCCTCAACATTGTGGGGTTCTCAAGTACAACCAGCTGACGCAGTTTGCCTCAGATCCATAACCTCCTGCATCCCACTGTCCACTGGGAACACAAGAGAGAGGAATTTATCCTGCTAGCTTCTGTCACATGATGAATGACAACGTCAAAACACCTTTTTTTCTCCTTCTTAAGTATGGAGGATATTTAAAGTCCAGAATTTCATATTACAATCATGAAAAGTCAGATATGTCCTGGAGTCTTCCAGGCTAATTAAGTGTACATATTGCTGATGATGCATGTGTTAGGTTGAATAAACCTCTTCATATAATTTTCTGTATATATTGTTTGTAGGGGGAGCCCAGGAAAAGAGGCAAAGCCTTAATGGAAGTCTTAGGTTGAGGTCACACTAACTAAATTATGACTTAACTGTTGTGTGAGGACCTATGGAAACGAGCTAAAATAAGTAGGAGCAAGAAGGCAAGTAGCACGCCAAAGGCAGAAAGAGAATACTCAAGAGCTTTGCGTACCCTAGTTAGCCTGCGTTTGTTTGGCAGTTTGGACAGGGGAAGATACAATAGGTGCTTTTTTGAAACATGAACAATATTCCAGTGCCTTATTCTGGCAGAACAGAGCCAGCTGGCAGTCTGCAACAGCTAACTGAAAAACATCACATCTGATATGAAACAGCATTGTGGGGAGTCACAGATTTTAGCCAGAATTATTACATTTCATGTTTTAATCCACAGACACTATAAAAACAAGATATTGAGTTTTATACAAATCTGCTGAGTAAGTCCTATTCCAAGGCATTTCCGAGAGCCACCAGGCAATATCTTATGGAAGGGTTATTACTTTTATGAGGCTTAAAGCCACAAAGAGTGGGACATTTTTGAAGTGTGAGAGCTTCTCAGATGGGCTTCATTTCTCTAAGTGCATGAATAATCAGGGTTCACATGACGTGAAATTTAAAGGGTCATAAATTTAAGGTGCAAGATTACCATTGCACTGAAAACTCACAGCTGTTTCCACCCAAAAGCTAGCTTATGTTTTTTTCCCAATTTTCCCAGACCTACCATTGCATGAAAGTGAATCTTAAATGATAGTGCTGTTCTGAGGCATGCTAAGTAGCAGATACAGTTCTCCTGTCTGATCATCTGAAGTTTTATATCACTCAAGCCAGAAAGATGTCAGCCCTGCAAGGGATAAAATGTGTGCATTAATTTATTTCATGTTTTGTCCATTGCTAAATAAGGAAATGGAAGCAGCAAATACGTCTGCATTGGTGGCTGAGCAATTCAGCTCATGTAGCATGGTGCAGCTACCACAGTTTTAATAGATTGAACCCTGATTGTCTTCTGACCAAGCAACTACAGAGCTGTCAGACACACAAAACTTTCCTACTACTGTAGATTTTAAAAATACTTTCTAAACAGCCACTTCATATAGTAATCACATCAGCTATACAAAGTTAACTCAAAGAAAGAAAATTCACACAACAAAATAATCCTTGTTGTTTCATCTTGTGCATCAGTCAACAGTACATCTGAGGTACAACCACAAAAAGCATGAAAGATTGCTTGCAACCACTGGAGTGCACCCGAGACTCTAAAAATGCCCCCTAGTTCACCTTTAAAGTATTGGCTTCCTGACTGGCCCCAGTTTGATTCTCAGTTGCAGATTTCCTTGAACTCTCAGTCACTTTGTCTCAGGCTCTTTGTTTGCATTTGATGATGATGGAATTAATTTGGCCTGTGCACTGGGACTCTTACTTACTGGTTGAAACTCCAATGCCTTGAGAAAAATCCAACCACTGTACACAGCCTTGAACTCAAGGTCTGTTTTCACAAGGCACACAACAGAAGAGCTAACAAAAATATATGTAAAAGGGAGAAAATCAAAGGGTAATAACAACTGCAAATCTGTCCAACAGAGGGAAGGTTTGAAGGCTCCAAAAGCTTTTGTTTATAGTGTGCATGTCACCAAAACACAGTCCCCAGTGAAGTGGTTTATTAATTTCTATGAAAGGATGTGGATCAGCTTCAAAGTCGTTTTCTACCACAGCCACTTCAGGACCACTTTTACATTCAACTCTTTCCGTATAAGTTTTGTGTTCCTTTGACAGGTTGGCCAGTTCAGCTGTGCCAAAGTCTTGTCATGTTCGGTTCTTTTAATTTGCAGAATAGCAATCAGTGGACATTTAGGTCCTCATTTAGCATATTCAAGCCATGCTCTGAAAAACAGTTTGGTTTTCTCAGTTACTTTTCACAGTTTCAAACACTGAACCTCCTTGTCTATAGACTACAGAAAATCACTATTCAGAGTAGCAGTCATGAAATTGAATCCACTGCTTTACAATTAGAGGAATTCCTCCTCAGATGTCCCAGCAGTATAAGGGCTGCCCAACACACTAAGTGTAGGCTGGTGCTGAGATCTGAGAAGTAATTTGTTCTAGCTTTTGCTGGAATAAACAAAAGTAGAAAAGCAATATGTGGCTGGCAATGAGGAAGGGCAAATTAGTGTTCAAAGTACATTCAGGAACATGAGAAACAACATACAGTATTAAGAGTTATGTCAGTGTTTTGGTGTAAATACTTTTGTTTAGACAACCTGATTGCTTTGCAGTAAGCAAGTGGCACTGAGGGAAAGTTAATGCTGAAGTAAGGCCAGATTTGCATTTAAGATCACCGAGGTCAGGTAAATTATTTCTATCATATTGAGCACGATGAAGCATCCCCAGCAGACAGAGCTGTATCCAGCTCTGCCATTTCCCACAGCAACAAGGACTTTATGCAGACATTTTCTACTGTCTCTTTCGGGTTTTGGATTTGTATAAAAAACTGCAACCAAATCGAAACTGCTGCATTTCACCGGGCTTCTAAGAAAACCCTGGGGGATTATGGCTTCCTTACTATTTTGACACAGAATCATACCTCAGAGCAGCTTCTTTAGTCTAAAGTTTTCTCAAAAAAGCAACAAATGTTTTGATTAAACCAGTCTGACCTTAAAACCAAAGTATAAACTGAAGAAGTCTATGTAGTTTCAGATCTTGCATAAACATTTCAAATGGATTTTTAATTGAGCTCTCTATTTCCTGTCACTTACTTGAAAAACAGATTATTTTGCACTCTAGAAAGACAACTTAAAAAAAATTCACTCAAGGTGTTCACAGCCTTACTTTCAAAGTTTAATATGACAAATGCTTGTTTGCGTTCATGTCTACACTTGATTTACATGCCTATAGCAAGGATTTACACCTGCAGAAATGCACATTATATGCACACAGTGTGACTTTCTTCATCATTAAAGTGGTGGTGCTTTTTGCTTCTGATGTTTCTTTTCTCAAAAAAAAAAAAAAGCTTAAAAGCATAAAAATTATTTTTTCCCCACCATAACCTTCTGTAAGAAAAAACGGATTTGATTTCAGTGTCTGGTACGTGAGGGCCTTAGAAAGTTCTGCTGTGATAATGTGTGAGTTGAGTTTATATGGTCATATGTTATTCCTGTTTGATATTTACGTGCTGCTGTACTGCGGGGGAAATTAATCACAATGTGTGTACCAGAGAGAAGCTAATCCAACCAAAGTCAATGGTTTAGTACGCACAGAGTTTCAGAGGACGGCAATAAATTATAACTGGATTTGATTAAGAGGTAATTAACTAAACCTGTTTACCTTAACCTTTGCTGCAACTATTGTTTTTACTAGAAGGAGAGTGTCATTAAATTGTGTCAGGGGTACAAGTTAGAGAGCTTACACCACTTTTCACTGTCCAGTGTTCATCTGTTATTCAAGGAAGAGGTAGAAAGGTCAGGATCAGATTGCTATTGTACAACTCTCCTGAGATGAGAGCAGAAAGTTTCCTTGACAGAGACAAAATAAGACACGAAGAACAGTAGTTTATTTTTCAGTAGGATGGAGGCGGAACCAAAAGAACACATCTACAGCCCTAGACAGATTTTTGCAATAATTCAACTGTCTCAGTAGATTTGAGAGTCATTTGAACTCATAGAGCATTTTATAGAAACAGGGAAGAGCAGTACCAATTTGCCGCAGACTAAAAAAATAGTACAGTTGATAAAAGAACTGTGTGAATATTTTTTCAACTGTACTGCATTTTCATAAATTATTTTTAAATTTATTCATTTAAGAGAATTAAAGAAACCATAGGAAGTCAACTCTTAAATAGCTTTATAGTCATTTAATTGACCAGTTTAGATAAACTCATTACAGTAAGAGTTTAAATCCGTCTACACTCTTGGCTTATTGATAGCACTCAGCTAAATTGTAAGCACATTTGAGAACAATGAAGATTCCTGTTTCTTGCTTGAGGGAACTTCATTTTCATAACAGAAGACAGACAAGTAGGTGCCTAAGTAAACATGGAAGGACAAGAGACAAGTTTGTTATACAGTTTCATGGCTAAATACCTACAGATTTAATTCCCTAGTTTTGGTACCTAGAACTGTTCAAAAAGAGTAGCCACCTACACACACATAACAGATGTTACCTAGCTTGATATACAAGGATGACAAATGGATAATCACTGCTCTTTCCTGCATTTTCCACCACAGTTTTTTCCCATGATTTCCCACTATATCCCAGAAAAACAGAGGAGTTTTCAAGCAAGCCCACAAGGTCTCACTTCAGTCAAGGTGTTTCTGGCTGAGGAGAGATTGCTTAAAAGCTGTAAAGCATTACCTATTCAACAATTCATTTTTTGTTTACCCCAATACAGCTCAGCCTCAAAGATTCAGAGCCCTTATTGCAAGAAAGACAATTTCTCACACAGTTCAGACGTCTAAGGGCAGGAGTAAAGCTGCATCAGTTATACTTATGCCCATGTGAGCTCAGTAATAAAGGTGATCATTTAACTGCATTTTTCTGCTTGAGAAAAAAGGTTATTGTTTATCTTTTGTTTAGCCTGTCTGGATACAAAGAAAGACCTATACAGCGTAGCCTGATTTTTACTCGAAAGAATATCACATATTTTGTCAGCTGAAAAGTGCTGTGTGAATATCTTCTCCCATCTGGTTTCCTGAAATCTTGTTGGTACCAGAAAGAAGAACCACTCGAAATATGGTAGACTTGCAAAACAGAAGTTTGCCTTACTGCTCCGATAGTTACCTGTGTTGTTCAGTCTTTGTGTGGTCTGGGGAAAGCACTCCAGACCTCACATCTGCTGGTTTGTACAGTTACTGATTACCCCATTGCACTGAATGCGCAAAGGTTTATATCCCTTGGCAGCTTGGGCAGCCCAGTTTACATCTCCACTGGGTAATTGTTTAAGTGGTTAACGCTGATCTTCCAGGTAGGTGTAGGAACGTCAGTGCTTCAGGCCACTGGAAGAGGTTTATAGGCTAAAAATGATCTATTAATGGCATATGTTAAAGTTTCTTTGGAATAGGTAAATGAGTTCTCTATCTTTTCCATCTGTAAGTTTTTGCTGTATCACACTAGTCAGATTTGTTCTACAGTTTTGGATAAAGTAGAAGCCACTAGCTTTCCACTAGTTTAATGCTTTTTTAATGGGTAGTCTGCTCCTGTAAATCAAAGAGGCTAAAAGTGAGACAGAAAGTGTTTGTGTCTGTGTACATGCAACAGTATGTCTTCTAGACAGTAGCTTGATTTGCTCTCCAGGCAGAACTGCCTAAAAATGACAATGTAAGATTTTGGATATGAGATTTTAGCATTATAAAGGATCCCAGTGCAGCTCACAAAGTTGTATTTTTCCTAGACATGGGAATTTCACTTAACCTAGGAATCGTTTTTAACTTTCAAAAAGAACTAGAACTGTACATGACTCTCACAGGAGTCAGGTAAATTGCTGATACCTCATAGGCACTCTGTTCTTCTAAGGAAGTGACATAAAAGCCACTTGATACAAATGCAGTTGTTGAAATGGTGTGCTTACACTGCTTCCTGCCAAATAAAACAGCTTTCTTGTTTTCTTGCTGGAAGGTTTTGGAAAGAGGGATCATATTTTCATTCTTGGATTGGAAAGCACCCAACTCAAAAGTGTTCTTGCTTAGGGGGATGATTTCTGGCCACTGCAGTTGCATAAATAAAAACAGTTAAACAGTTACAATTATATTGAAACTGGCTAATAAAGGTGCACAGTGACTATCGCTTTGGTGTGTCATTTTGCTATGACCAGACATAAATAAATATCAGACATAGGTGCAAGGACAATATTACTTTCTTCCAACTCCAGAGATTAAACAAAATGCTAGCTCTGATACATTTTTTTTCCAGAAAGCAAATAAATTAATTATGACATCAGTTGTGTTTGGGTAAAATTATGTGTTTTTATAAAGGCTTTCCTAAGTCCTTGCTTCTTTATTAAGACAGAAGAGAAGACCATCCTAGTAAGACAATGTCAATAAATCCAGTAAAGATGGTCAAAACTTGATATCCCTCTCCCACCACAAATAGAAATGTTTAAAGGCAGGAGGGTAGATCTTCTTTATTGGAAAAAGTAAGGATTTAAATATGTTTCAAAATAAAATTTAATCATTTACATTAAGAATTTACAATTAGTGCACTCACATCATGGTTTCAATTGGCAGCTTCTGATTTTTTTTGGCTCAATAAAGGAGCTTAGTTTTCTTCACTCACATTCTGAGAGAAAAATTCTAACAAGTTTCAATAAGATAAACACAACAAAAATCCAGTAATAACTACAGAAGATAGGAATAGATTTTGTGGGTTCAAACCTATTTGTGTCTCTTTATCCCCAATGCAGGCACCTGAACATTCAGAGCACCAAATATTTCCTATTATGTCAGCAAAGTATTGTAAAATTACATATTTGGGCTGCTAATGAATGAGGTTTGGACTGGAAGCAGTGAGATATTTCATGCTAGTGACCATTTTTTTAGAGTGTTCAGCTTCCATTTTTCATTTAAGATTGTGAATTATTCCTCATATTGGACATGTAAAGTGCGTTTGCTATTGTTTAAGTCCTTTGAATGTATGTTTTTACAGACTCATGGTGAAATTATTTCACATTTTCCCTTGCATCAGCAACTTCATGCTGGGTTTCAAAATCCTTAGATGCTTTATATAATTTCTTTTTTATTTTGTAACTTAGTCTTGGGTCCTTTTTACAAGATTAGTCAAGGCTGTGTCTGTGCCACTGTTTTTTATTGCTAGTTCATGGGTATGTCTAGTTGCAGATTTGGTTTTGTCCTAGGTCCAGCAGTAGAAGTCATTTTTTCTCCTTCTTAGTAGCTGGTGCAGCACTGTGGCTGTTTACTTTCGGCCTGGGAACAGCGCTGATAACACCAGTGTTTTTTAGTTGTTGCTCAGTAATGTTTAGTCTGACCAAGGACTTTCTGAGTCTCATGCTCTGCCAGGGAGGAGGGGTAGGTGGGGGGAAGCAAGAGACAGGACATCTGACCCAAACTAGCCAAAGATGTATTATATACCACAGCATGTCACGCCCAGGATGTAACTGAGAGTTACCCGGAAGGGCTAGTGCACTGCGGGGTTGGGCTGGGTATCGGTCAGTTGTGAACTGTTGTATTCTCTTCCCTTGTTATTTCCCTTATCACTGTTATTACTGGTGGTAGCAGTAGTGGTTTGTGTTATACCTTAGTTACTAAACTGTTCCTATCTCAACCTGTGGGAGTTACATTCTTTCAATTCTCCTTCCCATCCCTCTGGGAGCCAGGGCAAGGAAGGTGGGTCTGATTTACAGCTTGGGCTTGGGCTTAAACCACGACAGGTTTTCCACCCAAGATTAGGAAGTCATGATCCTTATATGTCCTCTTATATCTCCAGTTTGTCTATACCATGTTAACGACAAGCCTCAATTTATAACTGCCACTGAATTATGATCTTCAGCAGTATGATATTGCATTTGGCACTGTTTAAGGGGCATCATTAAAAAACTCCTCCTCATAGCAAGGTACTTCACCAAATGCGTTATTTATCTCACTCTTTCTAGATCAGTGACTTCCACCCTTTAAAGAACTTTAGGGTCTTAAAAAAATCCACATGACAATCAAAACTCAGAATAAGGCAATGTAATTTTAAAGCAGACTATTCTCCCTCTGTGGTCACAGGGAAGACATAGACTTCTCACAACATATTCACCCCATCCTAAGCCAGGGTGCTAGGGTGGGTGTGATAAATCTTGTAGGTGCTTGTTTCTCTTCACAGGGTGTGAAAGGAGCATAGAGGAATATGGAGACAAGACACTCAGCTCTCAGCTGCTGCAGCTCAGCTATATAACCTCCGCTTGCACACTGGTAATGCCATATGGGAAGCATAAGGAAAAGGGACGAATTAATGCACATGACTAAGAGCTCAAGGAGAAATATTTTCACTCATGACCCTCCTTATACCCAGAAATGGCCTTGAAAATGTAGTGGGATAAAGGCACCTGTCCTGGCTTCATGCAAGGAAAGGACAAATCATATTTCTATTGTGGGATTCTAACTAGAAACCCTCTCATACCATGTCCCTGCTTATGCCCTCTGTATCCTCCCCCCACTGCCATTGCCACTGCTGCTAGCTGCCCTCATCTCACAGCATAGCTCACAGCCAGGGAATACACATGAGCAAACTGTGTACAGCCAATCCTGGCTGATGATGATTATTTCTACTGTTCAGACCTGCATGATCACTTAAAAATGCTTTGCAATGCTCTGTTCTTTAAAAACACAGTATTCTGCAGCACCACATTATGCAAACTTCAGAAAATCACTCATGAAGTGGAAAAGGATGTTTAAAAACTTCTCATTTGCTAGCGAAGGGTGAGTGACATTAATTCAAAGACTTGTCAGACTGAAGACTAGCTTTAGGCTTGGTTTGAAGATAGCTTGTTCACTGACTGGACTTTCTGGACTGCTTTGAACAAATATGTTTTGCAATATTTCTCACTGTCTTTCCTAGATGGAGAATTCAGAAATAAGCAAAAAACCTCCACATTTTCAGTTTGACACATAGTGATTGAATCCAGGCTAAAACTTTTCTCAGGATTTGTACTTGGACACATTGCATAAATGGAGTGAAGTTCAGACTAGGTATTTATGTCCCTGAGTTTCAGAGGTGTTAGTCAGACTCCTTCTCTGACTAATTAAATTGCCATGCAAAATTTAAGGAAGTGGGTTGGGAGCCAGTATTTATTGTTTTATTCTGTCTTTCCAAGGCATTTTCTATCCTAGCCTGGTCTCATGCAGAGATAAAACCACTGAATTGCTACATACAAATATTTGTGGTCTTTCAAGATTCTTTTCTTTTTATCCCAAACTTAACAGAAGAGAAAGCTAAGCAATAATTTTGGAAGATTTTCTTTTTTTCCTTTCTTTTTTTCACCCTAAAGAATGTAAAGACTCATCTGTAAGGATCTACCCACAGCTAATGTTTCTGAAAACCAGATCTGAGTGAGCCATGAAGAAAAATTACTCCTAATGCCACAATTAGGTCAGTAAGCTCTAGAGCACCCACATCCCCTAACTCAAATTAATCTCCCTTCAGCCCACTTCCCACTGTGTCCCGCCACATTCTTCTGAGCACCAAAGTGCTCACTGCAGCTGCATGAGAACATCTCTTCCTATGGGAAATATTTGTGCCTTCAGGAATCACCATAGCAGCTTTCCCTCACCCTGTCCCAACATAATCAGAAGAAAGAAAAGCAATCATTCACAGATCATTACTGCCCACAGTCATCCTTACCCACCATGAGAGCCCCAGTGGTCAGCAAACAACTAGATTTAAGTCAGAACAGACCTGGGGAGCTTTGACTTGGATCCAAGACTGAGTTTGTTCCTACCTTGCCAAAGGGGAAACATAGGTATGGTTTAAACCATGACTCAGCTGGGCTCAAGAGTTGGTCAAAGGCTCTGTTGGGGTTGCACAGAGGGAGCAAAGAGTAAAAACCAAGGAGTTTGCAGGCTCCTGTGACCCAAAGCTCCTCATGGTGTAACTGGAGTAAGAGACAGGAGCATATCTCACTACATGCCAATGAGAAGTGACTTCCCTGCTGTAATATACACAACCCTCTAACCTCCTGCAAAGGCAGTTCCTTGTTGAAGCCTGTTAAATTTATCCATTCTTATGACGTTCTTTTGCTTTTTACAGAAATCAGCTTCCAGAAAGTAAAGGAAAGAGCATTTAAATCTTCTCTGTTCTACTTGTTGGCTCTGTTAGCAATGTCAGCTGATCATACCTTCAGGCTCAAGTTTGGGCCACAGTCAGTTTTCTTGTGGTATTTGTCTGCTAACAATGATTTAGTGATACCATGTGGCACTCTGGGGGACTGGCACCAGGAACAGGGTACACTGGGAGGGTGCTGACCTGATGAATTTCTGTACACCTCCAGTGCACAAAGAAAGTTACACATGTAAAAATAATTTCATGATCATAAAATACATGGAAATCATACAATCAGTATCCCAGACTAGTTTGGGTTGGAAGGGACTTTAGAGCTCATCCAGTTCCAACCCCTGTCACAGGCATAGACACCTTCCACTAGACCAGGTTGCTCCAAGCCCTGTCCAGCCTGGCCTTGAGCACTGCCAGGGATGGGGCAGCCACAGCTTCTCTGGGCAACCTGTGCCAGGGCCTCAGCACCCTCACAGGGAAGAGCTTCTGCCTAAGAGCTCATCTCAGCGTTCCGTCAGGTTAAAGCCATTCCCCCTTGTCCTGTCACATGTTCTTGCAAAAAATCCCAATCCACTTTTCTTGAAGAATCCCTATCTACCTTTTAGGTAGTGGAAGATAGAAGATATAAGGCTCTCCCTGGAGCCTTATCTTTTCCAGACAATCTGGTTCCTACCTCCTCTCCCTCAGAACAGTTCCCTCCTATTTGTTCAGAGGAGGTTCACAAGCCCATTTTTGACAGTGCTACACCCATTTTCTAAAATCCTGCTCCCCATTGCCTGATACAGCTCTTACCTCCCTGACTGCATCTCCTGGTGCGGATCCTGCTGCCAACTTAAACTCTATAAAAGAGAGCTTTGGTTTTTTCCTCTCTAGTCTTCTCATCAGCTCAATTTCCTTCATCATCATGGGTGATTCCTCCACTTTCTCATCAAATGCTCAAGCATAATCACCAGTGCACACTGCAAGTCATGCCCTATAGTTTCAGAACATCTGAAGATTTAATCCTTCCTGCCTATGTCATATTAAAGACTGTATCATCTCGGAAAATGTCTACACAGAGGAGTAGTGTTAGGCAAGCACTGAATTTCCAAAGCAGATGGGCACAAGCCTGAAAACCATGTAATGGCATTAAAGGGATGTTATGCCCAAGTAACATGGCCTTCTGAGAGGCCTGAGAAACAAATTTTCACTCCTGCACAGACTCCTGTTACAGCTTTTCCTTTGGCCTTGGCATCAGTTGCATCGCTATAACTCACATTGTTCACCTCCGCTTACCATATTGCTGCTGGTGATCCTAGTGTGGTCCTTCAGCTGCAGCATTGTCCTCTACATTCTCCTCCTCCTCATCAGGCCTTCTTGCAGCCATCATGCCTGACACCTTGCCACACAGAGTGCAGGAAGAAGTAGTTGAAATTATAAGTCAGTCCTGCTGCCCTCTCTAGAAAATATGGGATCAACTTGGAAAGCATGAAATTAATCATCAGTTTCACAGCTGCTTTCTCACTGCTTTGGTCCTCGCAACCATGGAGAATTCAGTCTTGTTCACCAAAGCATGCCATACAGTGGATTTGTCAGAAGATTGCTGCTTCAAAGTTTTACCACTTAAAACTGTTTGATTAATTTAAGAGACTTTTTTACTTTTTTTTTAATATTACTAACCCTAACACTAATGTGTGCATGTAACATACAAGCAGCCACTCTGACCCACTAAAAACTTGTTAAACTGCAGTTTCTGAGTCTTCTTAGGTTAAACAGTTCACTAGACCATCTCACTAACCAGCATCGAAATTAAAACCAATGGGAATTCTCAGTAGCTCCTTCATTTTCTTTTTGAAGGATTAATGCCAACTGCTTTATTTGCTTACGAAGAGCTCCCACGTCTCTCAAAACTGTTAAGAAGAATAGAGTTTCTTTTTCTGATTCCTTTTCTAACAAGCACACACATACTGGCTAAGAAAGGGGCTATCACTGGATCTGTGCTGCAGTATCAAGTTCCAGTGTGTTTGCAGCTTGGCTGCAAGCTCAAGCTGGAACCAGATGACTTACTTACTTAACCACAGTTTCTCATGACATCTCGGTAATTAATGTCCCAGATCTCACTCCATCTCCTCTCTGAGGAGAGCAGCTTTTATTTAATTGCCTCATAATGTATACTCAAAATGAATACTTGCCTAATTGTTCCTAGACGGGTGCTTGGATGAAAGCCTGTGAGAAAGCATATAGGCTGTAACACTGAATAAAGGCACACAAAGCACAGTAAAGCAGACACTTATAGTTCTTTGTTATTCTCTAGTCCCATCAAAACAATAAATTTCTATTTTAAGATACTTAAGTAACAAGCTAAGAACAAAATTTTGCTATATGCTGTTTCCTCACCCCTTCTGCTATATAGAATAAGATCTTGAGACAGATTTCTTTAATGCAACAATTTAAAGAGGAAGAGATATATTTTCAAAGCACAGTTTCAATAGGTCAGTTAGAGAGCAAAAGCCTTAAGTGAGGGGAGTACATACAGTAGGGCCACAATGTGCAAATAAAGAATACATCTGTGGAAATCACACTGTAAATGAAAACCTGGTGAACACTAAGGTTACATTCAATTATTTAATATTCACAGGATTCAAAATTATTCAAACTGTATTTGACATAACTCAGTCCAAACATTACTCTCACTCAAAGATTCAAGACTTTCCTCTTCCTCCAGTCAATAATTGCATTAGGGTCATAAGATTATTTATTTCGAGCTGCCTTAATTTGTTCAAACTGGTAATGTTATTTCCACCATTTCTGTGTTACAAATGCTTCTGGACTGACTTTCCTCTCTGCCTTTAAGGTAGGACTGTCTGTCAGTCTTACACAAAACATGGACCCAAGTCCGTCCCTGCCCCTTATTGTGTTATTTTTGCAGTTGTGGACAGAAGCTTGTGTTAAAACTCCTAATCTGAAATGGAGGATCAGGCTAAAAAACATGACTAACTGTTGACTAATGTTTTTAGCTAAATAAGAAAAAACAGAATTTCGCATTTTCATTTCCATTCTTTGAATACTTTTTTGCTAGTAAAACACCTGATTTTTTTACTTTTAAATAGTTGCTTGCTTGCTTCCTCTTTTTTGGAGGGGAGACATTTAAAACCAATAAAACTGTTGTTTAAGCTAAAACACATTTTGATTTCTGATTTCACTTGAAATATTCAAATATATCAAGGCCAAATACACCCAGCCTCCAGCCCCGCAAAACAAAAAACCTGTGTTTGCAGCTTTTCAACCCATCTGCAGAGACTGAAGTCAACCATTCTCAGAGTTTTTCTTTGCAAAACCTAGCACGAACTGTAGTCCCATCTCACAGACATGTCATATTGAGTATTCAGGACACACAAAGAATTATGAGATTGCCAGAGCTGATCCCTTTTAATCATTAGATGGATGATGTAGCTCAGCACAACAGGTGCTGGATCACAGAAATAGACAAGAGTTTGGTTGTACTGTTCCAGGTCTACAACTACAGACAAGTGCAGGCAACAGGA
This sequence comes from Pezoporus wallicus, assembly GCF_028554395.1. NCBI lineage: Eukaryota > Metazoa > Chordata > Aves > Psittaciformes > Psittacidae > Pezoporus > Pezoporus wallicus. The sequence goes on from NW_026641983.1 coordinate 1,041,872, forward strand.
AAACCCATATTCAGCCCAAGGCTTGATATGTGATCAAGATTCTGATTTTGACTGCATGCACTTGTAGAAACTGCTGAAGCCAAGACACGACACGCTCAAATTGCCACAGGGCAGCAACTTTGGGCTATGGTACAGTGCAGAAATCAGACTCTGTTAAGATGAATTTGTTACACATGTCTCATAATATTCTATATTATAGCAGGTTAGATGGTGTTTTTCTCTTTAAACTGCTTGAAAATCTTATGAATTCCCTTATGATACAGTTCAAATAAATTTGTTTAAAAGTAAGGTTTTTTAACTTGCCCTTGGTAACTTTTCAGGGAATAAACATAGTACGTAATATATAGCAAGAAAAAAAAATATACTTGGCCAAGCACTGTTTTAAAAATGGAATAAAACTCATAATTTAAAAGATTTGTTGGTAATTCAAATGACAAAATATTATTCTGTCTGCAGTCCATTACGAGATATTGCATATGTTCTGCTGGGAGTTGAATTTAAAGAACAGAGTGTGTAACTTCATTTGCTTCAAAATGCAGTTCATGTAGAGTACGCATGTAATACGCACTTGCTCTGATGTTAAATGCTAGAAATGAGCTGTTGCTGTAACTTGGAAAAGTATGAGGAGGTTCTATTCCCACCCCTGCTCCCCCCTCACCTACCCTGCCTCGAAAATAAAGAATTTTGGCAGACATTTCTATTGTAGATGTTTCTACATATGCTAGAAGCTCACAAGAAAACCCTAGCCATTCTGTCATCATCATGAAATCAAAACAATATGTGAATACCTAAACTTTACTTCCTAAATATTAACATAGCGATGTGAACAAAAAGATGCTGAGCAACATGGACAGAAGAACATAGATGTTTTTATTTCTGAATATGAATGCTATATTTGAGTGTGGCTAAATAACACTAAGTCTGTCTCTGTACTACCTTTATCCCAGCATCAGATCACCACCTCATCAAAAATTGCTATTGAAAGGATTGTTTAAAAAGAAAAAGAAAAGAAGAGCTCCTTCCAGGTCAAACCAGTGTAGGCATTCTTTCTTTTGTCTCTGGAACAGTATAATTTTACAGCTTCCTCTGAAAAGTTGATTCCGTGTAGGAATTTCCTGTGGAAAAAATTATTTTGTGTTGTAAAACAATAGAACCATGTAGAGTGAGAATAATTCAGATGATAGCTATATTGACAGTTTGTCATTGACGATATTGCTAGCAGTCATACAGAAAAAAAAAAGAAAATGAAAATTAAAAAGTAGCAATGAAATATTGGCTCTGTTGAAATGTATAGAAAGGTGTACAAATATACGGAAAGGTGTACAAATGTACACCAGTCGTACAAGATGTAGCAGAATGCTACCTTAGATCAGCATAAAGACACTTTAAATTTTAATGTCACTTTCCTGAACAGTAATTATTATTTTGGGGTTGATTTCACTAAAATTTAGTACAAAAATATTAGGTTTTCAGTAAAAAAAAAAAGTGAGGGTTTATTTCAAGTCAGCTGTCACCCTTATAAGAGCAAAAGAAAATTGAATTTTTAATCTTTTAGCAAGTAGAAGCAATTGTAGGGTTGTGTACACTGGAAAATTACTGTTGCATAATAAATTGTTACAAGCATGCTAACCTTGCAAAGTAGGAAACAACAGTGTCTACTAGGATAAAGAGAGATTTGGCAAAACTGATGGCTTTTGGTCTGCATCACAGCTGGGCTTCTTAGTCTTCTTTGCTGTGATATTTTGACATAGAGGGAGGGGTGGTGGAGGGGAGTGTTATTTTTTTTTAATTAGTATCCTGGAAGCAGATTATTTAGATAATATAAATAACCTAACCAGTGTTTTAGAATTTAAATCAAATTTGTCCATTCTGAAGTTATCTAAAAGAACTTAAACAATTATATTAAAAGCTTTGGATTAAAAAGACATCTTAGACATGCTGGCCATTTTCTATCTCTTTGTCTCTCCTGAAGAATGTGGGTTCTGTCAGCTTTCTTCTCCATATCAAGAACTCCTCCCTTTTATTTGATGTGTGCTGCTGAAATCGCTTAGTTGTTGGAGGAGTTCTGCACTCAGAACCTCAAATAAATCAGGAGAAATTCCACCACCAATATTTGAGATGCACCTCCAGTACAAAACCAGCAAGACAGACCAGGAGTTGGGAAACTTCTGTAATATTTCACAAGGCAAAATAAATGCAACTGGATACTGAAGCAGTTTCAGCTCTCTGAAGAGGGTGGAACCAGAGACATTGAAGTTGCAGTTGTTCTGGCATCACTTCTCTGTTAAACAAAATTATTTACAGTGCACAGTAGTAAGCTGCAGACATTACAGTTCCCTAAAGGTCTTTCTTAAAATAAAATTCCATAATAAACAGATATAATTTATTTCACAACTCACACTCCAACACAATTTAATATGGAACATTCTACAACTTTTACTTCATTTTCTACTTCAAAACATTCAGTTTGTGAAACTTTGCAGGATTTCCTTCTTCCTTTTTCATTCAGGTCTGATTTTTATTCACAGTTGACAAACCTTTCTTTTGCCAGTAACTCATACATTCTGCCAAATGCAAATACCTTCTAACCCTCAGGTGCAGATACTTTGCAACCGGCCTTTCTATGGGCCACCACAGCCAATGAAGCTTTACACAAACCATCTACATACTACAGAGCCCACGCACTGATTCCTTGTTTGTTACATACCTTTGAATTAAGTCTACTTAAAATAACCCTACCTGTGCTCACAGTACATAGAAACTTAGTATTTCATTTGGAAAGGAATCTGTCCTCTTCTCTCTGAAAATGCTTATGTCATGAATGCCCCACCCCTGGCAGTGTTCAAGGCCAGGTTGGATGGGGCTTTGAACAGCCTGGTCTAGTGGAAAGTGTCCCTGTCCATGGCAGGGAGGTGGAGCTTTAAGGTCCCTTCCAACTCAAACCACTCTATGGTTCTATATAGTGTATTCCACATCTTTCTGATAGACCCCAATATCAATGGCATAAGACAAAAATATACTTTGAGAGAAATTACCCCAATTTGCCCATGCAATATATGTACAATGATACAATATATAATTTTTCACAGGAAATACCAGACGCTTCTGGTTATTTGCCAGCAAATAAACTTTCAAGAACATTTTTGAAGAAGGAGTTCAAGAATGGCAGAAAGAGTCAGAAGAAAAAAGCTGTTATAAATAGAGGCAATATTATTCAATTTTTTTTAAGATGAGGAACACTGCAGAGTTTCAGAGGGTTTGAAAAGCCTACCACTATACATCAACCTGGCAGATGAAAGACATGCAAAACAACATGTATTGCAAGAAATAACGTCTTGTACAGGAGAAAAACAACCCCCAAAAAAAATCTGGTGACACTATGGAGAGATCTGTGAAAGTATCTTTCGAAATGTGCCAGGACAGATGTGGTGTGTTAAGGATATATAAAGTATATGTGCATAAAATAACACCAGAGGTATTATAGAGTCACTCAGTAAATCAGTGGGGTACTCATCTAGAACTCTGGCTACTGTAAAAGGCATGCTGTAATAACAGAAGGGTCTCAGAAGGATAGCATAACAACATGAAAAGGCTTCTATAAGAAAAGAAACTGAAAATATCTCCCATACTTATTTCAGATGGGGTCAGGGTTGTTGTTTGTGTGTTAGGGTTAGGTATTGTTAGGATTAAGGTTATTAGGGTTATTATGATTAGGGTTAGGTTTAGGCCTAGGGTTAAATTAGGGTCAGGGTTAAGTTAGGGTCAGGGTTAGGGTTAGAGTATGGATTATGGTTAGTTTAGGGTTAGTCTTAGGATAATGGTTAGGTTTGTTAGTGTTAGGGTCATTATGGTTAGTGTTAGGTTTATTAATTTTTGGGTTAGTGTTATGGTTAGTGGGGTTAGGGGTTTTTTAGAATTATTGATGTTATTTTCAATGTTAGGGGTAGGTTAAACCCTTTGGTATACGTTTATGTTTAGGTTTTTGGTTAGAGTTAGTTTAGTGTTATGGTTAACTGTAGTGTTAGGTTAGTTTTAGGTGTTGTGTTTGGTTTAGGTTTAGGCTTCAGGTTTGGGTCAGATTTTGGGTTAGTGTTATGTTTGTTAGAGTTAGGTTTAATTTTAGGCTTAGGCTTATGTTTTGAGTTAATGAGGATAGGGCTTGTGTAGTGGTTAATCTTATGTTCAGTATTAGGTTTATGGCTATTGTTTGGTTAGGGTTAGGTTTAGGGTAAGTATTAAAGTTAGGTTTGGGATTTGGGTTAGGTTTTGGATTAGTTTTAGGCTTATTGTGGTTAATGTTACAGTTATTTTTAGAGTTTATGTTAGGGTTAGTGTTTAGTTTTAGTGTTAGGTTAGGGTCAAGGTTAGCATTAGAATTATTGTTAGGTTTCGGGGTATATTTTGTATGAGATATATGGTTTTGCTTAGGGTTAACATTAAGCTTTGCTTAGGGTCAGTGTTAAGATTAGTTTTAGTGCTATTAGTGTGAGTTAGGTTTAGTTTTAGATTTAGGGTTAGGTACTTAGAAGAGGAGAAATGATATTTGGATTTCATGACTCCATTAGCTGAGAAAGTCATTGCTTTGAGGTTTCCCAAAATAATTATAAATCCAAGCAGCTCCTCTGTTACCTGACTGCAACTAAACAAAAGCTATAGTAGATTTTTTTTTACAAGATAATAATAAAGTTGTGAAGCACTTTGTCCCAGAGAAGCATTGCAGCCTAAAACCTACCGTAGGTCCAAAATGCATAGGACTTCATATGAATAGTATGACCATCTCAGTTAAGATAATAAGTGAAGCCACTGTCCCCACAAAGTCAGTACCACCATGGTACATAGCTTCATAAAAATGCCACAGAAAAAATTGTCAATTGGTGATCCATCAAGGATAGGGTGGTCCTCAGCATCTTTTTTCATATCTGTCTATCCTTTAGCTCCTATCACAACACACACCACACTGTGGACACCACTGCCACTCTTTCCCACCCCTCCTTCCGAGTAAGAGCTGCAAGTTTTGAATTAAAACCTACATATCTTCACTGTCTATATCCTTACTACTGAAGTAAAAATCATGGCTCTGAGTCAGAATCACTTTTACAACATTTTTAACTGGGCACATAGCTAATTGTGTGCCCCTAAATGAAAAATATAAGCATTTAAGGTTAGATGGATAGTTAAGAACACAGCTGAACCCAGTTCTTCGTTATAATTTTCCAGGAAAAGTATTATATTTTCATTATACATTGCAATTAATAAGATAATGAAAACCTCTATCTTCTGAGTTAGGATTGTTAGGTGTCCCTGCCCATGGCAGGAGGCTGGAACTAAATGATCTTTAAGGTCCATTCCAACCCAAACCAGTCTGTGATTCTGCTATTCTATACTAAGTATTGACGCTCTACATTCACCACAACCGAGTATATAGTTTATAATGAGTTCTATATGGGCAAAGGAATTTGAGTAATGAAGTTGTTGGATAACTTCATTTTGTAGATACAAATTTGGAACAGCCAGATCTTAAATCTACAATTGCATAATAAAGTATAATCAGTTTTAATTTGGGTCTTGGTTTTTTGGTTTGTTGTTTGTGGGGGTTTTTTTTCTGATAATACTGCGCAGAAGATTATTTTCAAGCATTCAGCTTGACTATTTAGAAAACTAGTACCAACATCTGAATAATTTTTTTTTTTCACTTGGACGTGCATATCTCATGATATTGCATGTGTTCACTAGTGAAACATTATTTTAAATGTATATTCCAACAAGTTGGTCCTAGAACACTCCTCTTTATATATTCAAAATTACTTTAGGCAAACCTTCTCATAAACTGATTTAAAATTCACTGCTTTGGCAAATTATTTGCCAGTGTTGAGAAGCTGAGCAAATGGGTACAATATAGTCTCAAAGAAAATTCATTTTCCTCTAAAACAAACATGCCAGAGAAAATGTTGCAGTATTCACCTGCATGACATTGAGCTGTTACCAAAATCGTATAATTACACGAAGTCTTGTCCAAGTGACCTCCCATTGGGAAATGCATCTTTCCGTATTAAAGAAGTTCAATACAAAGTGTAACTTAGTCATTTGCATGTTAATGGAGCTTTGTACATGAGACTGTTTATTCAGCATGCAAGAAATACTGAAAAGAATGTGTTAACAGAAACCTTTAACCAGAATATGACAGGGTTAATTAGGACATACAGAATGTGATCTGAGTAACAAGAGACATTAAAATTAACCCTACTTATCCAGCTGAGCAGGACAAAGGAGAAGGTGGGGGAAATCTCTTCTTTGACCCACACAAAGGCTTTTTCTGCTACAGGATTCAAGGGCAGTATTTTCCCACTGGCACAGATCCACCAGTGGCTGGGGCATCTGCATGGATAAGATGATGTGTATCCACAAGTCCTTTCAGACCCTAACCCCTCCTAAAAACTAGAGAGCAGCGAAATACTGCTGCTGGGCAGAAATGCTTCTGGCAAGGTGAAACACCTCTATCTATAAAAGCAGCAGCAAGATATTTTTGGCAAAACAATATGAAGTTTGAGCCAAATTTGTCAATATATGTTCTGATCTGCACATTGTACAGACATGTTAAACGTTAAACCACTTGAGTAGATCTCACAGACTTTAGCAACTCTAGTAAAGGGTCTACATCCACATATGGGCCTTCCAGGAGACTGGGGACAATATAGCAGGAAGGTTATTATTATTAACCTGATGACAAAAAGAGACAAAAAGGCAAAATAAAAGGAAGAATTGGATGTCTGAGTCTTGTAGCAGAGTGTATCACCGTTTGATAACTCTGCATATGTTTTTCAGACTCGGTGGTATATCTTTGTTTCAGGACAGGACGTAAAATGAGCTTTTCATTTCCTTTTAAATAGATGATGCTTGGTGGCTCTTTTCTCATTTGATTTTTTTTTCCTAGATATTTTAAATATATTGCTTCTTGCTAGAAGCAAGATAACCATTTCACCCTAGGACTACAGAAGGAATACTTGATCAGTATTTCCACTAGCTCAGTTCTCAGATGTTGTTGTCCTCTTTTCTCACAAATTGATAATTGATTACTACAATCAAGCCAAGAACAGGGAATATGCTTTCTCCTTAGTTTGGCACTTCATACTTGTATTTCAGAACTATGAAAAGCTTTTTTTTGTGCCCTAAACCTTGTTTCTTTTAATACTTTACCAGTTAGTGCAAAAAACACTATAGCTCCTACCTATTTCTAATCCTAGACCTTCACACCCACAACAACAATATTATTCAGAGCAGATTTTAAAAATGTAGGTTAAGTTCCTGTTTCTAACAGAATAATGCTTTCCCTTTTTGGAAAAGCTCTTTTTTTTTTTCAAAATTTAGGTTTTATTTTCTCTTGGTTTTTTATACTGTAATGTGCCAATAAATGTATGGTTTATTCACTGTAAGCAGAACTACATTTGACTGATCGATATGAAGCTTCTGCTTGCTCCGTGGCAATGTATCTGTCATCCTGAAGGAAGCAAAAAAGACTGAAGTGACAGCCAACATGCAGGATATCAAGAGAGTTGCTGTCTTCCTTGCGCATAATGCTGCTAAACCGTAAAAGCAGTAAAGAAAAGAAAATGATTTAACTGAAACATTAAGCAGTAAAAAGTATCTATTTTCTCACCATATTAGCAACTGCTGCAGTGTTTCACTTCTAAAACTTAAAAATTCTGCAACAGCAAGCTCCTGGTAGGAATTAAGAAAGCAGTGAACACATTGCTCCTGACACTTCTTTGCACAAAGAGAGGCTGCAAGGTGGTGTGCTCTAATGGAAGGACTGACTGATGTGCTGTGCATCAAAAAGACTGCTGTTATCACTGCACAGAATGTTTTCTGGGCTCAGGTTTATTGAAACTTCACTATGCTGGAGCAACTAGAATCACATTTACACTGGAGAAACCTACGTGGCAATGAATAATTAGTATGTTATTATTATGACTATTATATCAGTGTCGAGAATTAGTGGCTAAAATATGGAAGACAAAGTCTCTCCATTACTGTCTCTGTTTCATGGTGGGTAGGATGAAAGAGACAGAAATGGGATAGAATAACTAAAAGGAACAGTGCCCAGCCAAACTCCCATGTAAGCACTGCCGGCTATACAAAACGACTGAACTGTACTACCTACCAGCCACTATTTACATGGCAGCTACTTCAGAGGAACCAGAAGTCTCGCTCTTTTTAGAAAACCTTCTGTTCTTCTAAGAACGAAAGGCATCTGTCATATGCTTCTCGTGATGTTGGGTGCCTCAGCTTATTACCATCAAGAGAACAAAGGAGGCATTTTGCCCCAAGAATGAAGCAACAATAAACTTGCTCCCATTTCTTCCTTTGTGAGGGACACATTTCCTTTTAATCTAATGAGCATATCACCAACGTGAGCAGACTTTGTTCAAAACTCTTGCAACCCTAAGGCGTGTAACTACTTGAACATAAAGAATTATGGCAACATTTGCAGGGACCTCATAACTTTAGGACTGCGGTGATTTACTGGCAGAACTGACAGTTGCCTGGGTTGCTTGCCATGATACAGGCCAGTTGCAGTCATGATAGTTTGAGGTTATTGAGGGGGAGTGGAATAGGTCCTGTCATATATCCTTCATCAGGTTTTCATTTGTCTGTGAGTTAGGGTTGTGGTAGCAGTGGGAAAAGGGTCTCATCTGAATGTTTATTTTTCTAGCTTGAAGGGCTGTGTGTTTGATACCTGAAAGGAGATATTGGCATGAGGGATTTGTGACTCAATTCACTGGCCTGTACTGCCAGTCAAATTTCAAAAGTAAAATCTAGAGCTTGGAAGTTAAAAACAAACAAACAAAAAACCTAAAAAGAAATAAAAAAAAACCAAACAAACAAGCAAACAAAACAAACTGGATAGAGCACTACAAGTATTTAAATAGTCACAGACAAGTCTTTGAAAGATGTGTGCCCACCACATGACTATGTGTACACCACCCCATATCATGTACTTCTCCCAGCTCACTGTTGAGTCTGTGTGAGTTATTCAGCAGTTCAAAATCACTTAGAAGTCCTACAGAGAATGCATCCAGATTACATCATGTCAACAATACTACACAGGATCTGCAAAACTGGGACCTTCACTTGCATGCTTCTGATGAATGGATTAATTTATTTGCTCCTCTGCCTCAAATCCACACAAAAGTAAGTACCAGGTTTCTCACAGATGAACATCTTGAATGAAAAGCCATGCCCAAAACTCATGACTCTTAAGTTCTTAAACATCATTCCCTCCAGTGTTAACTAAATAATATTTATCATATAAAGTGAATTTTCTAAAAAGCTGTATCCTTATAACTCATTCTGTTCTTTTACCAATCTGCCATCCAAGAAATGCATATATCGAGTGTGAAGATGGTACTTTTAGCTCAGCTTTCTCTAAACCAGCCTGGGAAAAACAAATAAATTTAGGAATCATGAAAATGGTGTACCAGGCCACCAGAGACATCATCACTCCAGGACCTGAAAACAAGAAATAGATGTAAAACATTTCACCACAGTAGGAATCATGGACTTTGCATTTCACACATTTATTACTGTGCGTGTGTGCACACATGGATGTGATGAACCTTTTGCAACTTGTGCCAGTGGAGAGCTGCTATTATCTCCCAGTGAGTGGCATGTTGCTGATTTTTGCCAAGACAAACCCTCAATGTGTATGCTGTAGGTGCAATAACCAAGTGAAACCCTCCTTACAGCACATTCAGTTGCAGAATAACCATTAAAATACCAGCCCACATCTAACATCTATCTATGTGGGTTTGTTCCTTCTTCGGCTTTTGTCAGGATGATGAGAACTCATTAAAATCAGTCTCTTTTCCACAGATCTCTAACAGCTCCTCACAGCCCAGGTGTGTTTCACTGAATATTAGTGACTCGGACTAAGACTAAGTAGAGGGGGTGGTGATCTTCCATTAGCACCACCTGATGCAGGAACATGGTAGTAAAGCTACCACACTCTTTGTACTGGTACTATCCAAACTTCCCTGTGCTTTCTGAGATGTGATGGATGATTTTCTCAAAGGACTAACAGACTGTTGCCATCGTTATTGCATTACTGACTAGCACTCTCCCAGTATCTTACTGAGGCACTGGAGCCCCTGAGGAGCTGGAAGTCTACTCCTGCTTACATAGAGACTAATCTAGAGCATCTCTGCCAAAAGCAATTGAGTTTCAGCTGCGCCAGTGGAGATACCACCTACCTACACCCTAATTCAAGAGTTTCTTTTTGCTACAGAATTAGGCAACTGGGCAAATATGAAAACAAAAGCAGTCAGGTATAAGTAGGAATTCTTTAGGTATTGAAGGAAGTAAGAAGGCCTGAACCTGCTCTCATTTGAGTTTTATCAGATAAAAAAAAAGGACAAATAAAAGAGACACACAGCTTAAACATATGCTTCCAATTTCCTCAGAACTAGTAAATGGAAAATACTGCTTTGTCATTAATGATTTTCATATTTATTCTGCAGTATTTAAGGTTAGAGGTGGGTCACATTTCTCTGACAGCTAATGTGGAAACAAAAATTCTTTGTGCTGTAGTCTTATGTTAATTAACATCCATAGCATTAAAAAAAAATCCCAAACAATTATTTAAATACATTTTTAGCTACTTAATTCAGATCCAGGATTGAGTCAATCATCCAAATCAACTGTAAACTGAAAAGCAGGAGAAGACAAGGAATCCCTGAAAACAAGTTACCTTTCTTAGTTTCCCTATTGCATAAAAAACATGAGTTACATATCTCTTTCACATTCAAAACCTTGCTGCTTTCATATTCAAAACCTTGGATATCCATTAACTGCAATGGATATCCAAGACTTCCCATGCAAGCCTTCAAGTTTTTTGTTTGTTAGGTAAATAAATCAACTTAAAATCATGTATTTCCCTTTACTTTAGAGACATCAGAACTGCTGTTAAGGAGTCTATTTTATTTTTGCTTGTTGTTTTTTTTTCTTTCTTGAAAATGAGAATCACATCCTACAATGCAAATTCTCTGTGCTTTATCCAACATCTTTAATAGCTTATGCCTTTTAACTGGTGTCTGAATCTCCATGAAATGTAAAACACCTCTAAGTTGGTTCGCAGTTACTTCTGTTGTCTAATCACCTGCTCACAAAGTCATCTGTCCGTACCTCCACTTTTAAAAGTCATTGCTGGATGATAAGCCTGATGTAACTCTATAGACTCTAAAGGATACCAGAAATATCAGTGACTACAAAGCAAAGAGTTCTGACTATAATCAAAAATCAAAGCTAGTTATTAAGGATCTTTCCCAGATTAGTTTTTGGTTTTGTTTTGCTTTGTTTGGTTTTTTTTTTTTAATAAACGTATCCATTAAATCAGGTGGACTTTGTGAAATTATGTTAAAAATTTTATGTTTGTACATTTTTGAGAATTTAGTACTCAGCAACAGATCTATATGAGAGCCTCATTGCTTTCACAAATTCCTTACTTTTAATTTGCTGTGCTAAGGAATTCTGGAAACTATTGTATTTTGTAGTTATGGGGAGCTGTATGATTTAATGTGTGTAATTCAGGCTACTCTAATCCTCAAGCAATGGTATCAACAGTAACTATGCCAGCTTTCATTATTTTCATAAACATGGGTTCAGGAAGCTGTTCTTGCAGAGCAAGGAAATCTTTGGCTTCAGACTTATCTGAGGAAAGAGCAACAACCTGCCAAGGGGAAACTTTAACATGTCCTTTGGATTTTCGCGCAGACCTATGAAAGGCATAAACTTCTGTGGACAAAACAGCAGCCTAATTGCTAATATCTGCCTGATTTTGTCAATGCACCTATCAAGAAAAAGGGAACAAAAAAGCATGTCCTGAGACTGAATTATGTCTTTGATTACTTTTCTTGGGGATCTTCTCCCTTTCTTTTGAAAATCTCTTTTGAAACCGGGAGATATATAACATATCCTTTGTAAACAGTAAATTCAGTAGTGATGTCACTCAGGAAAACTCCAAACAGCAACTGGCAGTTAGGTACCTGGAGCTACCCACTTTGCAGTGCCAGACAGAGAGATGTCCACGTGTGGTTGCTTTGCTTCAGATATTTCATGCATTTCTTATTCCACAAAGTAGGTGATCATCAGTTTTCAATGTCTTGCTTTAACCTTATTCAATGGAAAATGAGGTGCTATTTCTGGCATGCTTATGAACCTACTGTTTGGTCCTAAAAGTTTTGCAAGAAAAGGGATAATAAATAGTTATTCACTTCCACTGAATAGCTTTGTAGATTATGTGCTGAGGGCAGCAACAGCTGCTTCTCATTACCAAAAAGGCCTCCTACCATGTGTACTGCTAACACACCAAGCTAAGGTTAAGCCGAGTGGCAGGATTTTTTCCCCCAGCATTGTTTAGAAGCTTTTAAATAAAACCAAATTAGAAATACAGTCACCTCTGGTAACTGATTTTCAAAAGCCAAGTTAGAAGACCTGTAAGTTTTTTTAAATCTTCTTTATTTCTGATCTGGAAGGTATTTTCTTTTCTGTGTTAAAGGCTGCCTTTATGTTTACTAAACTCTGGAGATTTTGCCTTGCCGCTCTTGAAGCCTTAATTCATCTTGTGTTATATTTTATTTCCTTTTATTCCACATTTTTCTTCACAAGAGCATTATCATTATCCATGTTGATAACTGTTCAGAAAACTTACAGGTTGCTGTGTTTTCCTGCAATGCACACATTAGGGTTTACCCATTCTCATCCATGTGAAGTGCACGCTGAGCTCTGTGGTCTGCTCCTGCTTGGTGGAGACTGAGTTTAGAAAGGAGGAGATGAGCATCCTCAGAAGGCAGAGCTGACCCCAAATCAACACAGATAGTAACAAAGGAGGACAACAGCTTCCTTCTAAACCTTCTTGAGAGCAGAAAGTCTTTCTCAATGGATGGCTTGAGGAGGGATTAACACTTATGTCAGCTTGCCCCCTACTGTGGCTGCTTATTAAGGGGGTGGTCTAATTCATGAGTAAGATTGTGCAACCATTTGGAACTAAGAACCACACTCCTGACAGAAGATTCATCCTAAAAGATATGGCATAAAATCACCTCTGTTCTGGAGGTGGTCTTTTTTTTATTATTATTTGATTTGAAAGGAATGTATGAAAATAAAGCACTACCTGTAACACAGAAAGGCAAAGCTCTTTGTACAGATATGAAAGAGAAAATCTGAAGACAAAACTTTGCTGTGGTTTCTGATTATGAAGGGTCTTTTAGAGACTCTCTTTTAAAGTGTATGTAAGCAAGCAGAGATTCTTAACAAAGCTGCCAATTAGTACTACTGCGTTATAACCATAACATTTTGACCTTCCTAGGTCAAAATTCACTTCTTAGAGTACAAAAAAAGTGTATGGCTTTTTTCCCTACTTGTTCCCAGCTGGATCTCAAATGGGAGTAAAGAATAACAATTTTTATTGATAAAGCAGCAAACATTCAGATATAATCGCTACCTCATCCCATAATTATGTTGCATTTCTGTGGAAAAAAACTAACTGGATATCACAAAACTTTTCCACTCCTTATTTTTCTACACTTCAGTTTCCAAACTGCTAGGCCTTCCACCCTTACCAAATCTACATAATTAGTGGCATAAAGCCATAAAAAGTAGGACAGTTTTATGAAATGTATGTTGCAGTATTTGGTTTTAGCTCATCAAGTATTCTATACTTAGTCAAAGCTGACTCGGTGTTTTCTCACAGAACTGGCTGGAAGAGACGAGTACAGTAAAGAGACATGGATGGATTTGCCTCTGCCTATGGAGGAATTTGAAAGGGAACAACTTTCACCTCTGAGTTCAGTTGTAGGCAGCTCAGAGGTTCTGGTGAATTCATTTTCTGGTTAAAAAAAGATAAATAATTAAAATGCCATGAGCAATTTCTACACAGTGAAAAGAAATTTAACCAAGTTAATCATGCCATAGTGGCTGGCAGAAAGTTTCTCTGTGAGCTGTCTGGCATCTATCCCATGCTGAATTGTCAGAGCATCTGAACACAACAGAATTAGAAAAGCAGAGAAGATTCGTACTATGTTATGAGGTTCTCAAGTAATTTTCAGCTCAAATAACTTCTATAGGACTTTTGTCAGTTATCACTATGGTTTTTATCTGAATACAAAATTGTTCTAAATACAGTCCCAAATGGTTTAGTTTACCCAGCCATGACTAGGCTGGAAAATTATCATGAACTGTTGGATACCAAACAAAGGAAAGAAATAGAGAAACATGTTCTACTAAAACAAATGAAACTTAGAAAAGAAGAAAAACCTGCCCTGTTAGAGAAGACCTCTCAGAAAGTCAAAGTTTGAACCCAATGCAGACAACAGAAAATAAAAGTGGCTTTCAACATCCATGCTTTCCTAACACTGAAATATTTTTAAACAAGAACTGAAAAAGGAAAAGGATATTCCATTCTGGTCAAGAAAACTTGTTTGTGATAACTTCTCTTTAATGAAAAAAAGTGTGGTGTACTGTTATTAACTGCAGAAGTCAAAACTCACTTTGAAGTTCTTTCGCACTGGTTTGGTAGTCATCACTGTAAATCCCCACCATTCATCTCTGCCATCAACTTTAAATGAAAAAGTATCACAGACGGAAAGATGCACCAAAGTCTCCAGCCTTCAAAGTGTATTGTACCGGTGAATAGTCTCTTGTAGGATGCTGGACTGATCTCACTATGTTCCTTGGCTTCTAGTCAGTTTTTGACATCATTCAGCTCTTGGTGACATCTCCATCCTTGGCTTCACCAGTAAGCATGGTCCCACAGTGTACGTGTCTTTAGAGCAGTCACACAGACCACCATCAGCAGAACAGGAAAAAAGATCAGTGAAATGCAAAACATAACTGGGAATTCCTCAATAAATTCACATTCATGAGTTTCTCTCAGTGAAAATGACCCTGGTTAATAAAGTAGAGCAAGGTAAAAAGGTAATTATACCAAACGGAGACCTTAATAGCAATAGCTTCAAAGGAATAGCCAGGTAATAGAGGTGCATGATGGGAAAAACTAACAAATTAATGGATGGAAAGTAGATAGCCAGTAGGATTAAGCAAGATACACTTTAAATAAAATCTTACTTTATGACTATATCCAATCCCAAATAAGCATGATGCAAGGGGAATAGGTACCATATCATCTCACTGTGGAATTGCATATTACAAAATATCTAATAGATATTCTGCCACCAGCCATGCAGGATGTTAAAGTACAACTGTTACTTTTAAACCAAAATATTCATAGCATCATTGAGAGGATGACAGAGTTCTTCATGTACAGAGAAAATGGCCTTAAAAAAGTTCTGAATGACGATGACATTTCAAAGATCTAGGGAAAAAGGAATGTTGTGCTAGAATTTAGTAAGCACACACCACATACCATGGCAAATGATAGCCTAGTTAGCATGATTTTGATCTAAACAAAATATTTAGAAGTCTGATATGGGAGGTATTGCCTTAGAAATCACCATTTTAGTTGGTGTCAATGTCAATCAGCTTGATTTCATGAGAAATGCATATTTCCAGGAAAAGAAAGAAAATGATTTTTTAAGAAATGAGATTATAAATTTGACTGATACAGGAAAATACACTTGAGTTATAAAGGCATGCACTACTTAGGGCGTGCAAGCCTGTAAGTACAAGGGTTTGTTTTGTAGTAGCCATGCCAATATGGTCAGTTGGTTCTGCTGCTTTTCTCTCAGCTGCTAGGTATCTTCCTTCATACCATGATTTAGCATTTTTAATCCATTCCACAAAAGTTTGTTGCAAATTTGTTGCTCTATATTTCTAACGGCAAAGCCTTGTGATGAATACAATGCTCAGACCCTTCTTAATTCCTCCTGTGTACTTTATATCTGCTCATAAGCTTACTGTATTACCAAGGTACTATAAAGGGTTCTTCACATCAAAGAGAACTAAAAGTAGTAGTTTCACTATTAATAATTCTAACATCTCAACTGACCATAACCCTTTCAGTGCAAACACCTAGCCAATTCTTTATCCACCAGGTGGTCCATCCATCAAATTGATGTCTTTCCAGTTGTTGACAAGGATGTCATGCGGGACAGTGTCTAATGCTTTGCACAAGTCCAGGTAGATGAAGTCAACTGCTTTGCCCCTATCCATCAGTTCTGTAGCACCATTGAAGGCCAATAAATTGGTCAGGCAGGATTTGCCCTTGGTGAAGCCCTGTTGGCTGTCACCAATTACCATCTTATTGTCTATGTATATATGCAAAGCGTATTTCCAGAGCATATATACACACGTGATGTATCTGTTGGTGCTTTGTAATCAGAAGTAATTTCGTGCATTTGCTTTATGATGCAATGGAGTTCCTCAGCCCTGCCTACCCTTGCATCCTACCCCAAAATTGAAGACCCATACATAATTTTCTGGAATAATGAAAAGCTGCTAGGAAAAAAAATAACGAAGCATAAAAATGCATGGAAATCCAAACCACAAACCACAGTACATCTCTAAGTAAGTAGTAAGCGCATCAAAATAATTTTAAAAGTGAGGGAAAGGTTTGCAACCCTGTAAAGAATTTTCACAGTCTAAATCTTTTTTTTTCTTTTTCCCCCATGAAACTTCAACAGTAGGTAGTATTCTTCCAAAACTGGTAAGCACAGGCTGAGAAGATCAACTTCGCTATGATGAGCCAAGATACCTCAAAAACATTGTTAATGTTTTATATGGCTTGGAAATGCAATTTAGAAAGAGATTACTAATTAATAATTCTTGCATTCCGCATGTGTTTTTCGCTAAATATCCCTACTACGCTCTTAATTTCCAGACATACCACAGCATTCAGTTCATGCAACATGAGCTATATAGCTTTATTCCAATTGTATGAACTGTATGGCACTCATGCTTCATGTAGTCTCACCAGTCACTGTGTACCTCTGAATTTCTGCAAATTTATTATGGGGAAATGTAATACTGAAAATGTAAATATCAAAACAGGCAACTAATTTTAATTTTTTTAATTTTAGCAGACTGTAAGATTTTTGGACAAATACTTTCATCAAGTATAACTTTAGATGGACCAGTTCTAGAATCAAAAATCTTGTTGAATAATACAGGGATTTTACAGTTGCAAGAGTTACAGCCACAGTAATTGTTACATTAATTACTGGCATACTGTTTTAGTGTTTATTCATTGTCAAGATGAATACATTGTCTTACATTGTCTTGTCTTACAAGACAATACATTGCCTTCTTGCACATTGCTTTGAAGATCTGCTGATAAATTATTTTCCTTGAATATTCTGTGTCTCTGTTCTGCACCTGTCTTCATAAAAAAAGTACTCATAAGAAAATATAATTTGTTGCTTGCCTAGCAATTTAATTTTATTTATTCAATACTTTAATGAATTGTGTTTCAAGGTTGCAAATAGGATTCATAACTCTGGAGACACATATGATGCTAACTTATCTTACCAAATTGAATTCCAGTGAAGATTCTGCAACAGGAAAATGTAGTTAAATCAGTAAGAACATCAGAAATTCGACTGAAATTGGGCAAAGAGCAAACCTTTGGAAATGTCTGTCTCCCTCTCTTCACTTCTGATCGGAACTTGTCTGTTCTCCTCAAAAAGAGAAAAGCAACAGAGGGAGGGACAGGATCCACCTCTTGTTTGATCTCATAACAGGAGAAGTAAAAGTCTTCTCCTCTGGTACTCATTAATTATTTAGTAGTCCAGAAAAACTGGGCTCTGCAATTTATCTGTAATGCATGCAAGCCATGAAGCAGCACACAAAACAGCACTCCAAGGAGCTTCCAGAGAGTTCCTGAGTTAGGTCACCTTGCATTTTTTTTCACTACTGCTTGTGTGACAAGTTTGCCTCTCACGAACAAAGACAACAGATAGTGGCAGAGGTGGTGGGGATTTTTGTTATTTTGGTTGTATGACACATATACAACCAAACTAGGTTTTTTGGTTGTCATACAACCAAACCAATTTTTGGGTTGTATGACAAAGACTACTGAATACTGCGCAACGCAGAGATTTGCCCATGAACTACCAACTTTAAATCCCATTGCTGTTTTCCATGGCTCAGAGTCTCTTGAAGCTAGGTATTTATTTTTGGCAAAAACTGTGTCATAGCAGTAGCTCTCTGGCCTCGCACTGAATACACCAAATGGACAATTTCAAAAGCAATTAAGCAGCTCACTTCAAAAAGGTAACCACATGGTTGCTGAGCAGAGAAAGAAAGGACTGTGGGAAGAAAATTAGAAAGCACAGCTCTGAAACGCATTCCATGGCCAAAAATAAATGTATTTTAAATTCCAAACAATGTAGAAGTAATGAGTGGGCCACTGAGCTCAATGTTTAGCAAAGTATTCCCAGATCTGTATGCCAAGTATGCAACCTATCCCTGCTGTAAAAAAATATGACCTTTTCCTATTTCAGTGACATTCCAGTTAGCATTTTAAACCTACCAGAACACAGGCAGCCCCCACCACGCTCTGCTCTCCCTGTTAGCAAACAGTTCAGGAAGCACTTCTGGCTATATTTGACAATTGAGAAAGTCACCACCAAACAAAAGTTTATTGATTGTCATACAGAAAATTACAAAGGCTACTAGATTAAGCACAACATATTGTATACAACTGTATTTTCTCAAAGAAATTGGTGTGTCATGTTATTAAACTTGGAGGGGTTTTAAATGTGGATAAGGGAAGATTATCAGACATTTTATAATGCGTTTGGATACCTCTTTTCACACATAACTTACAGTCATCAGCTACATCCATACATAACTGCTCAGATTAATAGGCTTTCTTTCTGGCACAACTACTACAGAAACCAAATTTACTACTGAAAGTTTTAGCTGCAGGTGCCTAAGGCCGGAATATGAGTTGAACACAGGATAACTTCCAGCTCCTACCATCCTGACGAAAGAGACTTTCTTTTGGATCTAGAAGAGCTAGTGAATTCATATATACACAGTGCCAGATAGAATCTGAACATGAAATTATACCCACAAAAAATAAAGCACCTAACAGCACCATGGCCTCTTCCTCCATCAGTTAATCAAAGCTAAAGCTGCAGCCCTTCAGTCTCATTCCCTGTAGATACACACCATTCTCACAAGGAGGTATTGGTGTTGGCTAACTTGTCATGCAGAGGCTCTCTGCCTACCTCAGGAGGTTGGTTTATCGTAGGATATGCACAAGTCTCTGCCCTTGGATATACTCTTACCATGTAAGTGAAGTAACAAAGGTCTTCTTAAATTCACTTTAGGGATGTGGAGGTTGCATCTAGGCACATTTCTTCTCCCATTTATCTGCACTTGAAGGATGTACTCCTGGAACATAAGGGTGTTTGGTGTCCTGGAACAAGAGGGCTTGGAAGAGAGAAGATACTGCAGCCTTACAAGGTGTAAGACTGATTAATTTGGTCTCATATTTTTATAAAGAGGCACAATATATTTTCAGAAATAGCTTAGACAAAGTATATACCTGTGAAAGGAAATACAAATCTGTATATGCATTATGCAATCATGTTTCTCCCCAAACAGTGAAATGTAAATATTAAAAGGACCTAGGACAAGTCCATAAATATCAGCTGTGGCCTTTGAATGAGTGGTCTCAATGAAGAAGCAGTATCCACAGGGGAAGGAGTCAACTTATTACAGCTCCCAAAAAGCTAATTCACTACTTAGCATATATTTTGCACAGCTAGCTGAAAACATTACAGTCTGGAGTGTTAGTGAATCCCCCCTCCCCTCAATGAGTTAAAGAGTTGCATCCTATTAATTGAACCACAGATTAAAAGGAGAACAAATCTTAGCATCCAGATTTTTATCATGTGCCTGACTTTCCTTCTGTCAGAATGAACTTTAACTCTGCTCTATAATGACATTCTGCAGAAAGATTTGTACTTTTGTACAGGCACTCATGAACTGCTTGCTTTTTAAAAAATAAGCTTAAATTATTGGGATCTTGGCACAGGGTAACTAACATTCATGTTACCCAAGTACCTCATACAGTGTGATCTGTTGAAAAGGTAACAGAAGTCTCTGTTTCAGGAGTCCTTGTGACAGCATCGCCAGCTGGAACAGGTGAGATTCCCTGAACCTCTCTTCTGCTGAATTCCTAAAATATCAACTGCCAGTGGTCCTACGTGATTACTATAGCATATGCATGATATCCACCACTATTTAGTTTTTTTAAACAACATTCAAAATAACCCTAAATACCTTAACTGCATACAAACTAGTGTCCTACGGGACCATTTCTGCACCCCATGGAACAGTTTCTACAAACTCTTTCTGGGCAATTTATCTACCAACAATTTTCTCAGCTCTACAGCTGGAATTGTTTAGAGAGTCTCTGAAGTGGATCATCCTCCTAGGATGCTAATAGACACATTTAGGTTCAGATAGACACAGCAGGAGCTGCCAGAGGACATTTGGGACCATCTAACATCCAAACTTGGAAAGCTACTGCACAAATTAGCCACTGAATTTGGAAGACAGCCAGGAGTTCAGTCAGGCACCTTGGGTCACATTAGTCTATTGTTTTACATTGCCCATAATCTCATCTGTGCAGATGATTAGCTGGGGGCCTGGACCACACGTAGTATTAATGACTCGAAAGCATTGGATGTGTGTGCAGGCACAGCCCTGATACCTAGCTACACCACCATTATGAGAAACTTAATTATAAAACTCAAGTTTCATAACTGTTGCCATGGTACAAGTTTGTGGTACCAAATGAGATTAAATTTTATTAAAAGATCTGTTTTCACTTAACAGGAAAAAGCATTTTTCCCTTTAATTTCTCTCAAGAACAAGGTCTCCTTAAACTTGTCTGTACACAAGTTTGTAAGCTTGCACTAAAAGAAAACATCCATTCTGTTCAGGTCCATTTTGTCCAAATTGTAAATCTTGGATCAGGAGATGACAGCAAAACAAACACCTAAACTCCTTTTGAACTTATCTTACTTCACATAATATTTTAGTCATATTCCCCTTATAGTATTTTTCTGGCTTAGTTCCGATTTTTGTTTACTTTGCCTGGGAATAAATTGAAAGATAGCTAGAAATGTACATTAAGAATCTGGAGGCCCAGATTTTTTTCCCATGAATTTACCATAGACTTACTGTATGCTCTTGGTCATTTCATCAGTGAAATGGGAGTAATAACAATAGGAGAGAGAAGTGGTAACTTTCTTACGGTTGAGTTCTTTCCTTGTGAAAAAAAAGATTTTGTGGAATCCCAAGAGATTTGGTATTACATGAAACCACCATGTATCCACTAAACAAATACACTGCACTAGGGAACCCTTGGTTTAAAAAATACTCTGGTACATGTAATGACTAGCAGTTTGCTTATAGTTACTATTCTACAAAAGCAATAATTTTATACAACAAATGATAACCTACATTAGTAGTTTTCAGTAGGAAACACAGCAAAGCCTACATAAATTAAATGTATAAATTTATTTTAACTAAAGAATAATACAAAGTAGTCTAAATTATAAGCTTAGATCATTCACACATGGAAATTATTTTTACTGCAAACATCTTAAAATCAAATGAAGTTTTGACAGCCCTTTGCATGACCAAGTCACAGATCTTGCAAAAGATACTGTTGAAATCCTGAGGGTGGGCATTAAAGCTTCTCTTCTTAGACTACTCTTTTGCTTCATTTCCGTGTGCTTTCAGAAACAGAAAAGGGAAAAGATGTACTTACGGAGAGACCTGACATTGTCACAGAAAAAAAAAGCTGTTTTCCAGGATATAGTCTCAGTGCTACCTTTTGTGTCTGAATACATCTACATGGTTCATAATGAACAGTATGCCTGACATGGAATTACGGCAGTGTGCCTGGGAGTCTGCAAAATCAAGAACCAAAGATCTCTGGCAATGAAGGGTCACTTTCATATATTGCAACCTCATTCTTCACTGGTCAACTAGGGGAAGAAACACGTAAAATCAAAAAAAAAAAGCTGAAGGCAGGGTAAAAGTAACTGCAGAAAATTGGATTTAATATCAAGTAGCACTGCTAAATTCTTTTCTAGCTTAAGAAAATAATGAAATGAGTCCAATAAACTGAGTCTTTCCCTTTAATTTATTTTGAGACTACATCACATAACAGGAAAGGAAATACAAAACATTTGTCTGTCTGACATAAACACAAAACACATTTAATGGCTTCCATTCCTCTGAAATATAGTTGATGCAGTAATACTGGAGACAAGAAAATATGTTTAATTTTTTCATGTAGGTAAATCAAAGCTTGATGAATTGGAACTCAGCAATATTATGGGAAAAGCAGGAAAAGAGTCACAAAAGAAAAGTCTGTCTCAATGTTACACACCTGCTATCAAATGATATGTGAGAAAGGCATGTAAATCTGTAATAATGGCTGCAGCACAAATTAATCTTACTACAACTGTGATCAATGAAATAATATCTTTCCCAAATTTGAAGCAATGTCTCTATAAAAAAAAAAAAAAAATCACATCAGCTGGATAACTCCCAGAAATTCAATATATGGTGTTTGAAATATTGTTAAATTAAGTGTTGGCAGATACTATATAAAAATGTGTTCCAAATCTGCAGAGCAAAACAATATATTCCTCTCCTGGTGACTGCTGTGGCTTGAGAACATAATCTCTAAAAGTCTAAGAAGTTTTTAACCTTGGGGTGGAAGGGAATGAACTATCATCCAAAGCAACCTCAGCTCCAAGAACAATAGCGAAAGAATGCCTTTGCAAAGCAGGTACAATGTGGAAAGTGGCCAAAAATTAAGGAGGAATTATAGAGAACCTAAGTGACATGCTACAAATGGCATCATTTGTGTTATCTTTACAGCAAATGTATTTACAGTATGCATGCATAAGTGTGTATAAATACGCATATCTTTACATGTATATCTGCATATTCACATACCCCAACACAAAAACA
The DNA here is from genome assembly GCF_028554395.1 of Pezoporus wallicus. Lineage (NCBI taxonomy): Eukaryota > Metazoa > Chordata > Aves > Psittaciformes > Psittacidae > Pezoporus > Pezoporus wallicus. Next base: position 1,064,828 of record NW_026641983.1, read on the forward strand.
AGGGGCAGAGAGAAGGAAACAAAAGTCAGCTCCCTAGGATCTGGAAATAGGATCAGGAAAACAGACCAAAAAGCACCTTTATGGCACCAAAATGGAAATATTTCTTTAGAAAATCCACTGACTCACATTCCACATCTCTTTTCACAGCACTTTGCTGCCTGTGTCTCAAATAGAGACAGAAGGAATTTGAACTTTCAGAGAATTTCAAAGAGGGAAAGTGAATTTAATTTTTGCTCTTGGAAAAACATCAGACCAAAAACATCCCTGAGCTAAAAACAAGGACAGTTTATTCTAAAAATTCAGAGCAGCAAGACAAATGTGAGTGAATAACAAAAGCACCAGCTGAAAATAAATTATGAACCTACAGAAATTACATCTTAAAACCTAAGTGTTTGAGATCTGTTTCCTTTTCCTGCATTTAAACACATTTATTTTTAATGGGGCTTTTGCAAAATATTAAGTATTTTACAAAATCTGTACCATACAATTTTATTAAGGAAGCCATATTGGCCTCTAGTGATCTTTTTACTACCTTCATGTACTACGCCATTCTTATTATTTTCAGAAACCCCATTATACTACTGATATTTGGGACATGCCAGCTGGATATCCAAAACCAATAAAATATCTGAACCACCTCACTCCGTCAATAACTGAAAATCACCCCAGAGTCTGCAAACATATTACTATACAAATCTCAGTGCAAAGATGTTGGTCAGCTGAAGAGTACCAGATTGCACAAGAACTTGCGGGTAAAGAACAGCCTGGCAAGATTATATAATACACCTGAGGCTTCTTAAATAGGAGGAGGGAGTGTAAAATCACTTTCCTCTTTAAAGCGTCTTATTTCTTGTGGAGTCATTACTTTAAAGAGTTTAATTACACTTGTGAGTAGCTTTCAGAAATTACTAGCTCTTGCTAACACTCCTTCATGCTGAATGTTACAGGTGGGTGTTTTATAGTAAGATTCATCTTTTGCTTTGTTATATGTAAAAAATGTCTCATTAGAACCAACGTGTTCATAGGAAATGAAGTGTGATAAATGTGTATTTCTGAGCTATTACATTGAACATTCATCATTCTTGTTCTTAGCACACAAACAAGAGCAGTTGTCAGTACATGTTGTTAGCATAGACCTTAAAATAATCTGATGATCATTATGATCAACTAATTGCATGAACCTCTCTGCAATAGTGTGCAACAGAGGAAGGTCCAAGCCACATCCAGAAGAAGCAGAGACCACATCATTCAAGCAGATTTCTTTCCTCTTTGGTCTCCTCCCCCTTGGAAGTGAAACAACCCATGACTAAAAATTAGCTTGGAAACTCTTACAAGACCCTTAGAGTTTTGTGCCACCTTCTCAGCTTGCAGTGTTCCTGCCGTGGGCTTTGGTGAGTGAAGAGGTAGAGACCCAGCTCAGCTGCCAATCTGATCCATCTGCGCTGCTGCGGCTGCATAAACCATCAGTCCCAGGACCCCCCCCATCCTTCACTGCCAGAAGGCAAGGCTGAGATAAACTTTTTCTGCAACTCCAACTGTTTTGGAGTTTCCTGTGTTATCCTTCGAAGCTGGATTCAAGCCCTGGCACTTAAATTTAGATTAACTGTCTCACATTTTATTTATTTACTGTTTCCTGAGTTATTAATATAATAAGCCTTCCCCATTTCAAGACACCCCACCCACGCTGAAAAAAAGCACAACAAAGACCTCTTAAAGTGGTCCATTTCCTGTTGGTGTAATTGCACCTTCACTGCATGATATCCTCAGTTTGCATAAAATGATTAATTATATGTGCACGCATTAGAGAAGGCATGTGCACATTGCTTTTCCTCTTTGTTAATTTTTCAGTGGTACCCAAGATATAAACTGCCATAAAGTAAACATATTAATGCTAAGCACCAGGACAAAGATTTTCCAGATCCAACACGCACTTACAATGTCCAACTCCGAAGATTCCTTTCATCTCTGTCTCATTCTGAGGTCTTGGACTTGGACAGCCTTAGCATGACACTAACTTCATTTTCATTGCTACAGCAAATCTTACCCAAAACTATTGAAAAATATTGGAAACATAATGCTTAATTCTTTTTAACTGTTTTTTAACTCTTACCACACCCCTGTGAAGCCATTACCCCTTGTGCAGCTGGGCAAAGGGAAGGCTCACCTTCCTCCCTTCCAAGGCATTCCAGTTTTAATAGATTTGTGCTGCCAGAAAATGTGCCCCCCAGCTGGGCTGGATAGCTGTGGTTAGATTGATTTTGGCATATGCAATATGTTTCTTCTGACAGAATTGGCTGCACTCGAACAGCATTTATACATACATTGCAACTGCAAATTATGTTACAGTCTAAGTAATCTTAGCTAGATGATAAAGTCTAGTGAGGGCTTGCTTCTAATATCCAGAGGAATCCCCAGCAATGACCAGTAAGCAGCATTACTAGCCATTATTTGGTTCAAATGCAGAAAAGAATGTTTTTTTCCAGATTCTTCCTCTGTTTTACTTTAACTGGTCTGTTTCTCCTGCAGTCCCTCCGCCTGCAGCAGGTTCACCCATCAAGCTGCTCCCTCTGCAAGAATTGGGCAACTCCCAACAACTAGAGACAATCAACATGTCCCTGCTCAGTGAAAACACTTGTGATAAGTAGTTAAAGATTGCACTCACACTCTGGTGCTGGAAGATCTGTGATTTTACTTCTGGATGAGCACCAGAGAGAGGATGAGGCATTCATTGTAGGTACCACCCTGTGAGGAGGCACTAGATGTGCTGTGAGGCATTATTATCTCCATGGATTAATACCTGGATTTTTTGCAGGATTTTGTATGCCCTGGAGAGAAATGTTGAACAAAAAAAAAGGAACAATGCATTAAAAACATTTTCTCTTCCAAAGTACTAGGCAACCTAGTAAGGGTGAGCTCAAGGACTGCAGGAGAAAGGAAGTTCAAACCCACACTGATTTGTTTGCATTGCTAATATATAAAGCTTATACACCGAATAAAGCAGACTGCATATCAGTTAATAAAGAATGGATTATGTTTTTATTTAAACCTGTTAATTTTTCAGTCCATATGTTTCTGTTATTATTTCAGTGTCTGTCTTGTAAACAAAACAAGCAGATAGATGTGAATGGCTGTCTGAAGAAAAATATTTATTGTCCCACTCCTTAGTTCCACCAGGAATAATCCTTTCCTAATAAATCAAAAGAAAAAAGAAAAACTGCCTGTTATCTTCTCCTGCAGGTACATAAATGAAAGTCCTTACAGAGAAGGTAGACTACTACTGACTTTCCTTAATAAAGTATTACGGACTTCATGTCCATCTGTAGATAAAGCAGGTGCATTTACGCACATGTAATATATACATATGTAAGTATACAAAAAGAAGGGAAAAGTCATTAGCCCACCCAAACACAACAGGATTTTTTACAATTACCTCTTTTAAAGAAAGGGGATCAGAAGTATTGCTGCAGGGCTAATAGCTCAGATATCTTAGATTTAGATAATAGATCATGGTCTGCTTTTTCAAATGTACTTATTTGCAGCAAAGTACTGATAATATGCAAGTCCTGATTCTTTTCTTATATGGACAATTTTATACCATTTTAATTCAAATAGCATCAGTATAACTCTTTCACATCACCAAAACTGATGAGAAGAAAACAGATCATGCCAATTTCATAAAAAATGCAAAACAAAGTACAGCCAAAATTGTTGTACCAAAATGGTTGATTATATGAGATTTACCTGCAAGCTAGTATGGTGATACAGACTGCCAGAATTAGAGTGATATAGCATCCTTTGAAGATCTCTGCCACACTTACATGCCACTGGATAGAAAACATGCATTTCTAAGATCTTAGATGAAAGTCAATTAAAGCAATATTATTGCTAATAGCAAACTGAGGTTTTACCTCTCTGGTAGACCCAAGATTATGGTCCCAGCATGGTGCAGCCCAGAATAAAATCTTTGCCCTATAACTCATGAGGCATCACAAGATCGAACTCCTCCCTTCAGATCATGATAAATGTCAGTATCTGTCTTCCCATAAATTGAAAGTTGTGAGTAAAAATCAACTGCAGTCATATCAAAGAAACTGCAATCCACACTTTCAAATTAGTACCTATTAAAAATTAGTTCTCTTTTGCCACCTACATGGGCCCTGAATTTGTAGTGGAGTTCCTTATAGTATACTTTTACCATTTAAGTACATTGGGTGCTCAAAGGTGTATTGTTACTGAAATTTAGGAATCTTCCAAAGCCATTAGATATTGCTTTGAGACATGTCTCATTTTTATGAGTGTTAAAGTGCTTTTTAAACTAGGAATCACAGATGGTCTACACATTTAATAAATTGATCTCTCCAAAGTTTTAATTTATGCTTTGTTAAGTAGTATTCCCGGCTTATGAAGTTCTCAGTCCTAATGGCTCACAGATTTGACTGGCTCCAGGTCAGCAGATCTTTCTCACTCCCTGGAGCACACTTCTGCTTTTCATCCTCATAACAGATACATACTTGCAGAACTAGGACTGCAAGATCTGTCAGAGGGATTGCACTGCAAAGCACAGACATGCCATTCCTCTTATGGATGCACAAACTGTACAAATGTATTAGTTTTGAATTTCAAAACAGGTAAGTCTGCCTGAGGAGAATAAAACACTTCCTCTGAAACTTCCAAAAGAATAAAACTGTAAGCTGCAGATGAATAAACCAACGGCAAAACTTGTAACAGAAGCTTTATGTATTTTGAGATAGGTTATTGTCTTTAGTCACTTTCATGATCATCACTGATTAGATAATTACACTCAAGAGATAACTTTTCAGTGAAGAAAATCACTTTAATGTAGTCTCAGTACAAAACTGAAGTAGTAGATTGCATCTAGATTTTTTTTTTTTTAAATCATCACCTGGAACAATGTGTGTAGGGAGAATTATTTTCAGATAAATGCAGGGCTGATGAGACTGCAGGCATCTGACTGAAAGAGTCCTTGACTGCTGTACTTTTCATGCTGCACATGCCATTCTCTCTATAGATCTTGTCAATCTACAGAAAGCAGTTTCTCACAGGTGAGCTGACAGCAACAGCTTTGTCCATCCCAGAAGAGGGAATAAATTTGAAAGACTTAATTTTATTAAAAAAAAAAAAAAAAAAAAGACACTGATTGGAAGTAGGGCAAAACCCAGTTACACCCGAGTTCTGAAGGTTGATATTTCTTTATGTTTTACCCCAGCAGGGCACAGCTGCATGCAAGCAGCTAAGGCAATGAGCATTTCTCTGCACTACTAGGGTACTAGCAGGAGGATGAAAAATGTTGCACAAGCACTAAGAGATGGAGATCAGTCCTCCCATTCACCTACCTGAGGCAGCAGTTCAGAAGCCATTGTCTCTGCCCCACCTAAGTTTCCTCCTTCCCTCAAACCTATCCCATTCTGTTGCCATTGTTTCAGGCCAGCAAGTTCCAGGCAAGGTCCAGGACAAGCTCAGCTTGCCCAACTCTATCTTCTATGTGGTCAAGCCATTTCTCTGATAACCTCCAGACCTCTCAGTCTTATCTCAGCAGAAAACTGGCAGCAATTTACATTTCATATCTTCCACCAAGATCTTGACTTCATTGTTTCTTGCTTAACCTGGTATAAATCAGGAGTAAAGGTCCTGGAACAGAATTATATGGTAGTATTAAATCAGTAGAAAAGAGGAAGTTAAGGAAGTTTGTTAAATAAGAAATAGATATTGTCAGGTTTTCTTAAGACTGTTATAGTTGCAAGCAGGAAGAAAGAAGTCTTAATTAACATCAATATAACTTGTTTTGCTACTCACAAAACTTCAGTTATTCCTTTTTTGTTTGGTTGGTTGTGTTGTGTTGTTTCTTTTTTGTTCATTCGTTTACAGTACACTTGCAGAACTACTAGCATAGTACACCATTTCTATTACCACATTATTTTCTAGCCTCAGGCAATGCAATTTTCTCTCTCCCCTCCAAAACAGAAAATAAAATTATTTTCTGGAGTTTGCAGTAAAATGGTATGTTCTACTGTCTTTTGCTGAGCCTTAAACTAGCTCCCATATGCACTAGCTCCATCCCTGAATCCCATGTAGCAGGGATGTCCTGCATGCTGTCACGTACTCTGGTCTTTCAAGCATGCAATAAAGGAAAAAGCATTTCCAAGTCTCTAACAATATAACAAGAAAATAATCCTAATAAAATGCTTAATAATCAGATACTGGGTCCAGCCTGCCTCAGGGGAAAGGATGGAGACCATAGCATAGTCATTTACTGTAGATGCCTCCTCCAAAATTATGACATTGGGTCCCAGGAGGAGCTTATTTAAAGACTGAATCCTGTTCTGCCCAAGTTTTCCTGACCCCAATTCAGAATATGATGCTCAAAAATGCACTAGGTTTCACACACAGCCATGAAGGGAAAACTACTAGCTCTGTCACGCTAAAGCACAGAGTATGCAAGGTCAGGCAATGCTGAGACCCTTTGCAAGAACTTATTTCCAGATATGAGTGAGGTTCAGAAACCCATTTTTGAATGAGCCTAAAAACCTCTCAGTGATGAAATTGGGCATATGACATACTTCAGCTGGAGAGTGGGACCTCCCATGAATATAGCTCTGTTCCAGATGACCAGCCCCCATGGTTCCCAGTTAGGTGAGGTTCATCCTCAGAATCATTTCTCCAGAAATGATCCAGTGTATCATTTGCAAACCTGAAAGTGTTGGGACAAGACTAAAAGATATGAAAATGAAAATTATTCAGACTTTCATGATCCTCAGGGTTTTCAGGAAGGAGCTTCAGCTATCAACATATTTCGGCCTATGACATACTGAAAGCCAGGGCTGTTTCCTGCAGTCTCCACTTCCACAAGTTCTGTCTCTTTTCCTTTCAGTTTCCATTTCTTTTTCACACATTAGAAGGCCAGTAAAAACTTTCAAGTATCCTAGCCCAGATTGTCTTTTTTAGACATAAATACGTCTTCCCAAGCAGTTCCTAAATTGTAATGTTTAGCTTGAGATATACTTTGATATCAAAAACTGAAACTCAGGATATTGTATCCCACCATCCTATTCCAGAGACTGACTTGCAAATCAGAATAATTGATGTTATAATTTTGAAGATAAAGATGGTTTTATTAAAGTAGAACATCCCATTTTAAATAAGAATCTTCTTTTCTCATCTATAAAAACAAAGATGAAGAAAAATGTGTCTTTTATACTGGAGAAAGAACATGTGCAGGGAAGAGGATTATCTCTTTTTATTGACGTATTGTTGAATCTTCCACTTATAGTTGAAAATTTTTCTAAGCAGACTGCCAAAACTGTGTGATGTTCTTTCTAAGACAATGCAAATGGACCTTATGACATTGAAAGGGAAGTGTAGGAAGTGCATTCATCACTGCAAAGGTCATGTTTGAAATAAATTGGTCTCACTAAAATGAAACCAAAGAAAAACATAAGTTTTCTTGTAATCAGTGGGTTTTTTTCATTTGTTCTTCTTTCATTTCTGAATCCATTTACTCCATTAGGATGGAACTACTCTGTGGTTACCTACCATGGTCACATTTATTCATAATCTGTGAATATATGTTATTATTTGCTGCTTAAAAGTTTTCAACACCAACTATTCGTGTGATGGTTTATATCAGCCCAGTTGTGATTTCCCGAGTTCATTGGGCTTTGTCATTACTGGGGTCTCCTCAACAGAAATCAAAGTACAAGCAACTAAAAGCCTCAGGTGACGTGTAAATGTGGACAATTGTTGTAGAAGAACAAAATTTCATGTTAAAGTCAATCTGATTATTTTAATCTGACTAGGCACAAAGTGGCCATGATGTTTGACTGTTTCTATAATCTCTTTATTTCTGCTTTTAAATATAACATTGGGCAATAAAGATTCCCATTCTAAAAGTAAACACTAAGATTTTACAACCTTTATAACTCCAAGGTTTTATTTCAAGAAAGGGCAAAGAAAAGCCTCTCAACACCTCTGAAAACAATGAAAACTATTTTGAAAATTTCATACTAAATTCAGGAAGATATTAAAATGTTTTCCCATTTTTTTTGAGTTAAATTTATTTACCATTTTGCTTCCACAGCAAATTCTAGCTTTCCTTTCATTAGAGGAGAAAAAACACTGCTTACCTGGAACTTCAACAATGCTGACAGTTGGCTTAAAAGAGAATGCACCTGATCCTGCTGTCGTTGCAGTTCCAAAGAAAGTAGATAATTTATTTTTTTCTTTTTTACTATTTATCTTCAGTCAAAGGCTCTGGTCCCTGCACACACCTGACCAGAAGATTTTTCCATTGTTGGAAGAATAAATAACATTCAATGTTTCATTTACTTCAGTAGATATTGTCATCAATTCAAGCCCACATATGGAATAACTCAAATAAAATATTAATATTTGTATCTGTTGTGGTTTAAAACCAGGCAGGGGGCTCATTCACTCACTTCCCCCCTTCTTTCCGTCCCCCTACTCCCAGAGGGACGGAGAGGAGAATCGAAAAGAATGCAACTCCCACAGGTTGAGATAAGAACAGTTTAGTAACTAAGGTATAACACAAATCACTGCTGCTACCACCAATAATAATAAAGGAAATAGCAAGGGAAGAGAATACAACATCTCACCACCAGCCGACCAATAACTTGCCCCCCCCACAGCCCGACCAAGCACCCACCGATACCTCCTCCAACCCTGCAGTCCCCTCCAGCCCTTCCGGCTAACTCCCAGTTACAATACAGTTGGAAACTTTTAGAGAAAAAGAGGCTTGTGAGAATAGGTATCGAACATGTCCCATCAAATTCAAGGACTCTTCTCCATATTACTGAATAAAGATACTCAGAGTGCAGTGCCTGTAGTCATATGTGTCAGAATAATGTTGGTAAACACAACTTGATTTTTAAATACGGAGGTCTATCTCAAGTAGCCTTCATACTGTTATTTGATTTTAAGTACTCCTGCAGATGAAGGGATTAATTAAGAATGATCTCTTCTCAATTTCCATGCAGAATAAAACCACTAATTGGCACCCCCAAACCCAGGTAACAAACTCAAGTTGGCAGTATACAAAAAACAAAATCAAGAATTAAAAAAAAAAATTTAAGTTTCTTTATTTCTACAGTGGAGTTATCTCAGTGGCTTACAGCCTTCTACAATTCAATACTCTGAGCATCAGCCTAAACATGGTTTCTTTTCTCTGTTTCCCCTTGACATGAGTGCTGATTCACTCCTCCAGATCCTCTCCAGCAGAATGATCAGGATCATTCCTCAACTCTTCAATCACAGGATTTTAAAAATAAATACTCCTGCTTTGTTAGCATTTCTCTTCACCTTTTGGCATTTTAATAGAACACTATTCTAAGTGTTCTTAAGATGATGAAAATCAAATCCAGGTCAAGAAGTGTTCATCTTTGTTCCTGGGGTGTTCTTTACCTCCAGGTTTTCTCCACATCATCTTCACCTTTAAATTTCCTTTTTGCCATCTCCAGGACGTTTTCAGAAGTTTCTACACCTTCACTAAATCCCTTCCCTGAGTTACCCAGCTGTCCAGCTCTGCTTAGAGTGGCTCCACCATGGTCTGCCTAAATTTTCAGTGCCATACTTAATAAAACTGTTATTATGGCCTGGGCTGTTTCGTCTCCAGGACAATTATTTCTGTTTCCAACCTGCTTCAAAACTGACAAGACATTGCCTTCAATATCTTGTGCATAATGAAGATTGCACAGCAGTGAAGAGCTAATTGGGGCCAAGTCCTTTATTTGACTTGTAAATGCCTCTGGCGATCTTCCAAACTCAGCACAATTACCACAGATTTACAGCACTTTAAAGTGAGAGGTACAGTTGGTCTAGTAAATCCAGTAACACATAAATGCAGAAAAATCACAAAATTGTCACCATTTAAGTAAGTTATGCTAACTTCAGGGCTTCTAGCTGTGCTGAGAGAAATGTGGAGCTCTATATGTAACATCAACTGGTTTAGGGAGTGGTGGGTTAGCTCCTTTTACCAGTGGAAACACAAGAAAACGGTATTGTACTCCCCACAACAAAGTAAGTTTTTGTGCCTCCCAGCTATGATCTGTATCACATCAAACTTCTTCCACAGGGTCGTATCAAGTGTGCTTGGTACCTGACCTCTATCTGCTTAGGAAGGAAATTCTGTCAACAAAATTTTACCTTGAATTCATAACAGTTTAACTGGAACAGTGTGCTCCCACCCAAGCAAAATCTGACCCTCATAACTGGGTCTGTTTCTTTCTACATTTTGGAGACAGAATTGATGCTGTCAGTAGAATAAAAAAAAAAAAAAAAAAGAAAAGAAAAAAAAGAGGGAAAAATAAAAGGTAAAATGTAAGAACAGTGCCAAGCTTTGCCGGAAAATTTAGCAGATTGTAGTACACAACAGCTTGGACCGAGTATGTGTTAAAAATGTGAACAGGAATCACTACAAAATGAATAGCTGATAGAGAGTTTTTGGGGAGGTGGGGAAGCTAGACTCGTGGACTTTATAAAAATGTTATGCAAAATGCATATTGTATTGAGCTGCATACCATCACACCAAGACTGCTTCTAGTAGTTGAGTTACACTTCTCGTGAAAATTTTCCTATATCAGTGGTTTGCAGTGCACTTAGTACCACATGCAGAGATATTACTCCTTCTTCATCCTCGCAGCTCAGGTGTGAAATCTGATGGAAATTAATATCCCCAGAAAGGTCAAATAACCCTTTGGCTTTGTACATTAAATGCCATTTAGGGTGAGAAATGTAAAGACTTAGATTCCCTACCTTTGCAGTAATCACCTTAAAAGGGAAAGTCTTTGGTACCTTACTCAAATGAAATAATTTAGCTTTAGAAAGTGGGACATAAAGCACTGTGGTTTTCACCTTAATGATTTGCTCAGTTCATGATTCACTCAGTTCTTGCTCCTTTTCGTAATGGAGATAAATAAGTATGTTCAACATCCTTTATTAACTGTTCATTCTGGGAAAGAGTGAAAAGGTTTTTTGCAGCTGAAGTCTAAAACTTTGGTCAGTGATGTTCTTGTTGGGAAAGAACAGTAAAAAGAAAAGAGTATCTGATGGTAGTGTTGTCTTTTTTTCAAGCACACTTCTTGAAAACAACAGGCACAACTCATTCATCAGCTATTTCAAGAGCTGGCAAAATTATGCGGCTGTTGTGCTCCTCAAAGTGCTGCTCTTAGTGTCTTCTGGTCAGGAAACCTCAGCAATGGTATAGATCTGGTCTGATTAAGGAAAACTTTTTCCTGCAAAGTCAAAAACAGAGAGAGGAAAGAAGACAAGTATGGTCATGGAAGAAAGAGAACAAAGACAGGCTGTCACATGATCACTACTCATCTGTTTTTTAAGATGTAATGACTTAGTTATCCTTCCTGAACTGGGTGGTGAAGTCCCAGCAGTATCATACTGTAACACAGAATAAATCTGATAGAAATAGGAGCAACAGTGGCAAAATTTACCTCTTCCCTAGCAGACTAGCCTTTGACTACTGCCACAGCACAGATGTCTACCACACATTAAGCCATGCAACTTGTCCTCAAAGCCAGAGCGCAGGCCTTGGCCAACCTTATTCATTGGTAAAGGCAAAGCTGTCTTCTTTTTCATAATAGTTAGGAGCATGCTATGTTTGGTTCACTTGTGTCTCACCTCACGCTGTTTTTGCATCACCCTTTAATAATGCATAACCCTTTAATAATGTCAGTTCATAGTTTTGTTGCATTTTCATACTTTTTCCTTGTATATTGAACAAATTGTTTGCTGTAGTCCTAGTCAATGTTTTGTTACCCTTGACAACAGCTCAAAAACTCCTTTTCCAAATGTCCTAGCATTTTCCTTCCCTTTAGCTCATCAAAGCCCAGGTGATGTTCTGCAAAGCAGAGGGACCATTTGGCAAGAGCGCTGAAAACAAAAGTTGGCAACCAACTGCCAGCAACAGAATGGATCTTTTCAGTAAACATTTTCAATAAATTAATAAATTTAAAAACCAAAAAGAGACGAAAAAGTGCAGTCAGAGTTATAATGCTCTGGAGAATAACAGTTTGGTTGTTATTTACAGGACAAGAAGGATGTGGTTCAGCTTTGTTATGGAGCCTCTAAAGTTCATTGCTTTTCTCCCCAGGATCTCACTTTAACATGTTGTCACTATAGGCATTCACATACTAACAAACTGATAGCAAGCATGTAGTTCTTTCAGGCAGCAATTGTTGCAACTTTTTTTTTTTTTGATACTTCCTCAGAGTGAAGAATTTGCTCTTTATTAAAAGAAAAAAAAAGATCAACATGGTTTTGAAGCCTTCTGTACTAAACATATAAAGTTTATATGATCAATAGATTATTTAGTATGTCAGATACAAAACGTTGCTACATGCAGTTATCAAATCTCAGCTACATTTTAATCAGAACAAATACTGCAACACCAATTGTATGGGAGGAGAGAAAAATCACAATTTTCAAGCTAAAATAGCTTGTTCTCATTGAAGTCTTGAGCTTCAGGCTTATAAACCAACAGTGATGTCAGTGCAGTCACTAAATTACCAAGTGACAGAAAACTTCAAAACTCAGCAAGAGGCCCTTAGGAAAGGGATACAACCGCCAAATTAAATCCTTCACTTCCACTCTCTCCGCCACAAAGAAAGCAGGATGCTTCAGCTCACTAGTCACAATGTTTCCACAAAAGTACTCAAAAAAAAAAATTAAAACACTGCAACATTAGCTTCTGATATGTATTCCTATCTCCACTCAAAGATGGCTCTTAGGATCATTTTTCCCTATGAAGGAGCTGTAACAATAATTTTAATTAGTCTGTCCTTCAACCACAACAGAATAATATTTTTCTTGCATTTCAAAAAAAAAGCCACAACCCATCTAAAATTACCGCCTGTCCAGCAAGAAATAATTTGAGACTACTGAACTGTGGCAAAAAAAAAAAAAAATTCCAGAGCGGATTTTTAAATTAATAAAAGGGAGGTAATGCTGCTTCTAAGATATGAGAATGTACAGTCCAGAGATGACAGAATCTGTCCTTTTTGGGAAGAAATCATCAATAGTGTTCAGTTATGATCCCATTTTATGTTGTTTCTATTTAATTTTTTTTTTCCTGAATAATTTAAACTGTAACAATGGCTGGCTCTGAGGAGCTGCAATGCATGCCAGAAGGTTAACTCTTCAGAAAAGAAAAAATCCAACTCCTCTGATAAAAGGAGAGGCCAAATACAGGAAAATTTTGGCAGATGTGAAGAATAGGCAAAATTCATCTTTGGTGTAACAATAGTCTACTTTACTAACATAACCACAGGAAAAAATATGAATCATTATTTTAAACATAATGAATAAAATGTGGTCTCATTTCAATGAATTACAATTGATTCCACAGCACTTGAGAAATTAGGAGGAGAAGAGGGGGGAAAGTCCAGCACTCTTGATTTTGTTATAATGTACCTCACTTTCACTAAAGACAAATGCAATGATGGTTTATGTTTTGAAGATTTATTTAGCCATGAACATTGGCACTGGAATGTAAACCCAAGTGAATACCCCCAAATTGTCACACCATGTATTGTAAAAGCACCAATCTGGACCCAGACTGAAACTTCACAGCAGCTCACTTCTCCACAATAAGCCAGTATTCTATCCCACCCCTCAAGCTCTGGAGGCAAACAAAAGCCATAGCTGCAAATGAAGGGTAATTGCAAACAGAAATTTCCAGAGAATCTGGATCTAAAAAGTCCTGAAATTCAGTCAGAAATATTGATGCTTACAAGAATAAATTTCATTTCATCTTAATACTGTAAAACTTGTTTAAAAAAGGGTAACCCACAAGTGTAGACCTGATTTTATCTAATCAGCTGCTAATGCTTTAGCTGCTCGAGAGGTTTAATCAGACATACATAAAACTATTTCCTGGCACTTTTGGAAAGCTGCTTTGGTGATGATTCCAACAGTATGAAAGGTTTCAATTTTGAAGAGTTTCTATTGGCCTAAAGTGTACTGAATTTTATTTTATCACACCCTGTGGGACACATTCACTCAAAGTCTTTTTTAAGACAACTTAAAGCAGATCTAGCAACCAGTCTGCTCTCATCTATGAACATTGAAGCAAAGATTAGTAAAGAATAAAGCAATGAAGTAGAAAGAAAAACTTAGAAAAAGTACCTTTTGTAAAAACAGCACAAGTATTTATTTTGCACATGCTTTATAGGGAGCTTTCTGATCAGGACAAGACAGCTAGGAGCATTGCTAATTCCAAGGAATACTGTACTAAGGCAATCAAGCTTCCTCAGGAACACACAACTGGAGCAGAGTTACCAAGGTCCAGTATCAAAATCTTGAAGTACAACAAAGAGCATGGTGGGCAGGAGACTTATGTCATTGGGAAGATGCAAAAAGCCCAAGGTTTCTCATGCACAGTCCCAGCCACTTTCTCAGAAAAGTTTTGCACCAAGTCCCATGTCCCTGTGGTTAAACTGCTTGTAGTTGCTCAACATGAGCTTTGGTCTCCCTGTGTAACTAGAAAAAGGCAAGCAGAAGTCAGTGGCAGTAGAGTAATAAAAGCGAGAGGTCCGTCAGACCAGCCCAAGGCTGCTTGCTTGGCTACTCCAGCATCTCATCCTTAGCCACTTATATTGCCTGAACAGCAAAACACCTCTCCTGTACTCAGAAATCAATGGAACCACAGGAGGCATGATGCTGGGCCAGATGGCCACTTCTAATGAGAATATCACAACTGCTGTTGTAATGTAGAACAGCTTTAAAATACTTGTCAGTCATCACTTTTATACCCACTTTATGGTGGATTTGTAACTCCAAAGCAGAGTATGAAGAAGAACTGATATTCAAGTTCTCAATTCCACACTAGAGGCCAAGACTATATGTGTCTTTTGCAATGAGCTTAGACACTCCTAGAAATAATTCTTTTCAATGACTGGGATTTTACACATTCTATTTTTAGATTAAGCCTGAAAAAGATAACCAACTATACTGTTGGGAAGAAGGTGAACAATTACTACAATTCCACATTTTCTACACACAGACGTAAGGCTGACTGCATAAGTGCCCTATAGGGAAAAATATAACGTCTTAGAAATCTCTTTAAAGCATTTTCTTCTGCATAGTCACTTGACTTTTACTTGTTTTAGTGAACAGCTCAATTGGGCAGTTACCCCAACACACTAATTAGATTTATTCATTTACAGAGTAAATTTTATTTCTCATTACTTAGTAAGTTGTAAAAAGATTACAAAGCACTGCCCTGGTGTTGTTACATGAAAGGACATAGATGCATTGCCTGCAGGTTAGCATGTTTGAAGCAGGTGAATTGTGGGATGCTATGGAGATAACCAATTGATCATTTCATCTGTGTCACTCATTCCCCATGGCCAGCAGAAAACAGACGGCACAGAAGAGTGAAGACTTTTATATATGCCTGGCTGCTGTAACACCCATTTCCCTGAACTGCAGGTATTCCAAACGTACTGGGGGGGGGGGGGGGGGGGGCAGTTCAAGAAATGCCAGGAGCCTTTCCTCCTTTCCTCACTAAGCAGTAACAGTGGGATGACAACAGTGGAAGAGCAACTTCACTTCATTCTGTGTCCTGACTCATCCAAGTCTCAGCCCTGAACCTGGTACTTCACACTAGCAAATCTGAAGAAAGAAGCATATACTGTTACGTTTTATGAAATATACCCCCTGATGAACACTCAGACCTTAAGATACTTTGGCTCAGCAACTTATGATGTAAGGTAAGGACTAGCAGAGCTTGCACTGACTGCACAATAGACTATACACAGAGCTGTAATATGTACAACGTTCTTAAAGAACCAGATTCAATCCAAAAGGTATGGCCTTTGTATGACTTTCTTAACTCTCAATCTGGCAAAAAGTAAACTCAGTATAGTTAAAGCACTTCCTTTCCATTAAGCAATACAATACCACTGCATTGTCTCATAAATGTTTCTTCTGAGCACCTAATCTCTAAACACTTTCAGTTCTTGATCTGTAGTATAAAATGTGCTTGGCCAGCTGCCTGCTTTGCAAATCACTCTCCAAAACTGCAGGGATCATGCTGTAGAGAAGAAACAGGTGATACTTTCTCATGAAGAGACATTACACAGTCAAGTCCAAGAAGGTGAATTAAAATATCCATACAGGTTTGAGCTGCTGTTGTCAACCAAGTGGAGAGAAATCAATGACAGAAATTCTGCAGCTGTGGAGAGAGTGATCTATATAAGCAGAGATGACAGCTTGTCTTTATCAAACAGTTTTATCAAGCATCTGGAGTTGTAATCTTCTACTTGGCATAGATAGGAGTATTCAACTCTCTGATCTATTATAAAGACATTTTCCCAATAAGAAGTAACGGGCAAAATGAAGCCCATTGCCTTTCTAAAGCCTCTAGAAATAGATATGAAAGAGAAAAATTGCCTTTTAAACTTTAAAAGTCCTGTCAGAAACTCAAACCTTCTGAAGCATGAATTGTTCCACAAGCAGAAAGAGGGTCTTTCTTTCATGTATGCGTCCCAGCTACAGCTTTGCACTGTTTCAGCTGCTGCTAAGACACTGGCATTTTATTTATTCTCTTTTAACACTCCTCCAAGTTTATACTCATGGCTCTCTTGTATCCCTGGTACATGTAGCAGTTATGGAACAGTCACCTTCCCAAATTCTTGAGTCAGGTTTCTAACAGTGAAGTTTAATTTTTTGTTTTCTTAAGCTTATGTTGGAACGCCACAGCTACCATTTGGGCTCAAACAATAAATTCTGCACTTGGAATCAGGGACTCTGGCTCTTAGACATAGGATCTGTCACCAAAACAAAATGCATAAGGCAGTAGATGTAGACTGTTTCTACTCATCCTCAACAATATGACAGTCAGAGGAAATAAGCCCCCCTGGGCTTAGGGAATAAGAATTGCTGCTATACAGAAAGATGACAAGAGAAGTGTAAGTGATTTAAATAGGACTTGTGTTTAATAGGGATCCTGATATTCAGCATTATGCAGCTGCATTTTTTTCTTTCAATGTACAAAAGTATGAATAAATTTCTGTGTCAAAATGTATCAGCTTCTATATATTATTATAAAGGTCTTCATACCTGGTGTTTTTTTCAAGAAGACACCTCATTTTTATCTTTTCTGAAAATCACGAGTTGCCACGTGAAAAATGTGTTCTTTCTTTGTCTAGCTGGCTCCAAGAAAAAAAAAACAAACAAACAAAAACAAAACAAAACAAAACAAAAAATATAAGATGATGTTCTCACCGAAGACTTTCTTTTCTGCTTTGGAAAATGTTTGGTTTTTAACAACTTGTCCTGTGCAAACATCTCCTTTTGTAAAGTCAGAATTGTCTTAGAACCCCTGGTTATTGCTAGGTAGCTCACAACCACTATGAAAACATTTCAAGTAACAGACTGGTTTTCTGTGAAAGAAATTTTAGTCTCTCAGATTGCATTACAGAACTGTTCCCAGGAACAGTGATAGAGGAATATTATGGGAGTTCCAGTTCTTTGTCATGAAAGAATGGAAGGGTTTGTGGTACCTCTTTCTCCAGTTACTCAAGAGGAAGGTAGCCAGGGCAAACAGCTCAGATACAGCAAAGGCACAGACACAGGAGGTTATGTAAGCACAGACAAAAAAATGTAATCCTGTTACTATTGTGGTGTTTTCCAGAAGGATGCAGGGAGATTTTTTCCCCCTTAATATATGGTTCCTGCCCTACACTGGGAACTAAGCATAGTACGCATTTTCACCTGGTGTGCAGAATAAGAAAATTCAGAGTTAGGTGCTATTTCCAAACCCTTCAGGTCTACCTCACGCGTGTCAAACCATTTCCCCCATTGTCTCTGGGCTTGATGTATCCTGGCTGAGATGAGATAACAATTTACAAGCATTTTCCATGCAAGTCTTGTACCATGGAGAGGAAACCTGAAACTATACCTAAAACAGTTAAAGACATCAAGTACATAAAATACTACTGTATAAAGTTAATTTGTTATTGCAGGTCAAATCTAGAGTAAAAATAAGCCTCAAAAGTTGAGTCCTATTGTATTTATAATGTGAACGTACAAGCTCCAGAACTCAGAAGCATTCCCCCTGCAGCTTCAGCAAGAGAGATCAAATATCAAGAGATTATCCTGTCTAGTCAAGTCAAGGCTTAGACAATATTATCAATAACAGTTCTAACACTCATTTCTTGCATGGAAAGGGAAAGATAATCATACATTATAGCAATAATTTTTGTCAGTATTATCCTCAACACTTAGCTAAGCCCTCCCAGGCAGAATGTGTTTTTTTGTTATATGTTCAGGAAAAACAGGGAGCAACCTTTTCATTGAAGGTCTATAAAACATGATCTGCAAGGAAAGAATGGAAATAAATGAAGTTTTTCAGTCCAGAGACTGCTGGAAGACATGGTAATAATCTTTAAATGTAAAGCAGACAAATGGGAAAAGAATAAGATTTTCTACATTTCCTGATGGACATGGCAAGAACTAATGCACTTGAAGTAAAGCAAAGAAGGCTCAGCAGGACAAAGCTCTAGCTTTATTTGGAGGTGGAGATTGAAATATCTCTAGAGCTGTGCCTACATTAGTAAATAAAACTGTGCTCAGTAATATTCCAGACATTAGAGTTTCATCACCGGCACTGTCAAACTACCAAAGCAGGTTACCTGGCATGCCTCTGTGCCAGCCAAGATGCTCACAAACGGCTCTAGGAGGCAATGCTCATGAGAGAGCTCATCCCCGGGCCATTCCTACACAAACCCCCAAGGAACACTGCTCATAGATTTTTTCCACTGCACTTATTCTCAGAGCCCAGCAAAGTTTCTGAGCAGTTTTGTTGCCATTGTAGCCCTATGCTCTTTATTTCAATGACTACCTCAAATAGTGGGATGATGTGCATTCAAGCTCTCATAATAATATAGTACTTTCATTTCATAAAGTGGTTTCCTCTACCAACCAAGAAGAATGTCAGACATGCATGTTGTTTGCAAGGAGTAATCACATAGGGGATACAGTTAAGGAAGAATAAAGACTGGACTTACTAACATACATATGCAATATAATGCTGTTATGTTCCAGCATCATCCATGTCTGAATTCTTCATTTCTTTAGTTATATCTGGTACTGATTGCTTTTTAGAAAAAAAGTGAGTCTAGATGGTTCATTAGTCTATTCAGGGAGTTGTAACAAGAAGTCACATTATTTAGCTAAGCTTCTGAGCACATGTATTGTGCAGATCCCATCCAGATTCTTTTGTGGATTGTGATTTTGCAAGCTGCTTTTTCTTTTCCCGCTAATAATCCTCTTTCTCAGCCACCTGAGAGTCAGTCATTGTCTTTCAACATAACAGCCTCAAATGAGGAAGGATGGCCACAAGACAGCCAGGTTAACTGCTCTGTCCAGATCCTGGCCTTCCAGCAGCCATGCCCGGGGTACAGATGGAAGGAGGAGAGACATTCACAGCTGACCTTCAAGCCAGCCAAGAATAAAAGGAAATCTCTCTCTTAAAACTTGAGTGCCTTTTAATTTCTGGCACATAGCTCTCTCAAACATAGGCTGTGTGACTCCTAAACAAAAGTAGACAAAACCAATGAAGAAAAAACAGTTATTGCTTGCTAGTAGATGAAAATAATGTCACTCCCTCCTGTTTATTCTTACTTACAATTTCTGCTTATTTTATCATAATATTTCGCATTTTTATTTCATTAGCAAGTGCACAAAAAGAGTATCTTCTTGGAGATGGAGTTACTCTGAAATCATAGAATGGTTTAAGTTGGAAAGCTCATCCAGTTCCAACTCCCTGCCATGGACAGGGACACCTTCCTCTAGGCCAGGTTGCTCAAGGCCCTGTCCAACATGGCATCTTTAAGTATCACTTCTTCTTCATAAACCCATTAAACTTCTTTAGCATAAACCCGTGCTAAAGTGGCCCTGCTCCAAAAGCTGTTATATCAAGGAGCTATAATTCTAAATCACATGGCCTTTCCTGATACTCTTCATTAGTAGAAGACATACTAATATATAGCTGACCAGACACAGAAAAAAAAAAAACAAACACCTCTTTCTTATCTAATAACATTAGCATTTTGGATTCTTTTACCTTCTTTTTTTTTTTCAGGGAGGAAGGGTGGATTTTCATAGAAAAAATAAAAAAATGGAAAAACAAACTTTCCAGATAAGCAGAAGCGTATGTATTGCTCACCACTTTTACAACTTCAACCATAATCCCACCATGTTACATTTTTAAACAAAACTTATCCAACCTGATTTTTTTCCATTGGAAAAATGCTGGTTCCATGAAATCAACACGTTCCCACAGTACTTTTTGATTTCATCAGATACTTAGAAGAAAACCAGCTGCCTGGTTCCCTGTCCGTTGGCCTGCTTGCCCAGCAGCCCACCTTGCAGGCAGCCGTACAGCCAGGATCTAAGAAACACAAGCCACGGTGTTCAGGGCTTCTCCATTCTGCTCATGAAGACACTGAGATTCGGGAGATTTGCAGCCCAATCTCCTGTTTGCACACCAAAAAGCCTCAATCCTCCTGCAGCCAGGGTTGAGGATCCTTGAGAATACTGAGGGTTCAGCATCAGTTTTGTTTTGAAAAGATGTGGAAGGAAAAGTTCCATCCAACAGCTGAATCTTTTAAAGGTTTGTTCCAACACAGAGCCATTTATTTATAGATTTTCCCACAGAGTAGATACTCCAAATGCCATCTGACGCTGCATTACAGTAAGTCACTACCAGATACAGTCGTTACTGCTTTTGGGTTGGGAGAAGATACACACATCAGATTTATGAGAGGCAAGATTTGGAGAAAACTCCAGGAACAAACTCGCCAACAGAGTTTCAAGTTGACAAGCAGGTATTCTTTATTGCGCCCCCGGGAGACACGGGGGATAGCTCCTCCTAACGTGTGTCCCCGAATTGCTATACAGGTCATCTTCATATGGTCACTGAGCATATTACATCATTTTTCAAAAAGTTTCCGGCATGCATACAAAAATGTGGTGGTCTTTAAGGGTCGTTTACTTTTCCCAACAAGCTTAATTAACATTACAGACATCGCAATCATCCTGGCCTTCTGCTTATCAGTTAGTTTAACTGCTCTCATCCTGGACATCTGCTAGTCCTGGATACTCCCGAGTAGATGCTTACACCAGCTTAATGGGTTTATTAACACCCCAAACATAGCAATCATCCTGTCCTTTTACTTATCAGTTAGTTTATCTGTGCCCACCCTGGACATCTGCTAGTCCCAGATACTCCCCATCCCCAGGTCCTGTCCTTCTATTCTGCTTTTCTCACACCTTTTGTACTGAGGTCCTGAGGGCCTGAAACTATGTCAACTACATTCAAGCACAGCAGTTATTTTCCATTACAAAGCCATCAAACTTAACATTACTTAGAATTGATAACATTTTGTATTTTTGTGCTTCCTTGTCTCACTTAAGAAAAAATCTCCTGAGGATCCACTATAACAATATACATTGAGAGCATGGCTGACCCATGCTGAGTTTTACACACTCCCAAATTCTGAAAGGTCCCTTGAAGATTTCCTTGGAGGAGTTAGATACACATACTGTGTCTACATTAATACATTCAGATTAATGTAAATATTATATGTACATTACTATATGCAGATTACTCATGAAGATAAGAAATAACAATATATTGCTCTCATCATATGCAATATTGAGTATTCATCTCATCATGGGGTTGCTCTTTATGTGCGGGAGGAACTACAGTGCACCGAGTTCTGTCCAGGGACAGATGATGAGCGAGTTGAGAGTCTGTGGGTGAGAATTAAGGGGCAGGCTGGCAGGGGGGATACTGTTGTAGGTGTCTGTTACAGACCACCGGATCAGGGTGAGGAAGTTGACGAGGCCTTCTACAGGCAGCTGAGAGCGGCCTCACAGTCACAGGCCGTGGTCGTCGTGGGGGATTTTAACTTCCCTGATGTTTGCTGGAAGGACCACTCGGCAACCCAGCCGCAGTCCAGGAGGTTCCTCCAGTGTATGGATGATAACTTCCTCCTGCAAATGGTGGATGAGCCGACCAGGAGAGGAGCGCTGCTGGATCTCATCCTCACTAACAAGGAGGATCTGGTTGAAGCAGTAAGGGTTGAGGGCTGCCTTGGTTGCAGCGACCACGAGATGGTGGAGTTCAGGATCTTGTGTGGCAGGACTAGTAGAATACCAAGTAGAATTGCAACCCTGGACTTTAGCAGGGCAAACTTTGGCCTTTTCAAGCAATTGCTAGGGGAAATCCCATGGGCAGGGCTGCTTGAAGGTAAAGGGGCCCAAGATAGTTGGTTGACATTCAAGGACTGCTTTTTCCGTGCTCAAGATCGGAGCATCCCGACACGTAGGAAGTCAAGGAAGAGGGCCAAGAGACCTGCGTGGCTAAATAGGGAATTGCTGGGTATGCTCAAGTGGAAGAGGAGAGTTTACAGGTCATGGAAGGAGGGGCTGGCCACTTGGGAGGAATATAAGGCTGCTGCTAGAGGATGTAGGAAGGCAGCTAGGAGGACTAAGGCATCCTTAGAATTAAACCTGGCAAGAAGGGTCAAGGACAGCAAAAAGAGCTTTTTAAATACATGGCAGACAAAACTAACACCAGAGGCAATGTAGGCCCACTGATGAACGGGATGGGTGCCCTGGTGACAGAAGATAAAGAGATGGCAGAGTTACTGAATGCCTTCTTTGTCTCTGTCTACTCTGCTGCGGGCAGTCCTGAAGAGCCCTGTACCCCTGAGACCTTAGATGAAGTCAGGTCGACGGAGCGGTTTGCCTTAGTCGATGAGGAATGGGTTAGAGACCAGTTGAGCAATCTGGACATCCATAAATCCATGGGTCCAGATGGGATGCACCCGCGGGTGCTGAGGGAACTGGCGGAAGTCATTGCTAGACCACTCTCCATCATCTTTACCAAGTCTTGGGAAACGGGAGAGGTGCCTGAGGACTGGAGGAAAGCAAATGTCACTCCAGTCTTCAAAAAGGGCAAGAAGGAGGACCCGGGTAACTACAGACCGGTCAGCCTCACCTCCATCCCTGGGAAAGTGATGGAACACCTTATCCTTGGTACCATCTTAAGGCATATCAAGGATAAGAAGGTTATGAGGGGCAGTCAACATGGCTTCACCAGGGGGAAATCATGTTTGACCAATCTCTTAGCCTTTTATGAGGAAATAACACGGTGGATGGATGATGGCAGAGCGGTGGATGTGGTCTACCTTGACTTCAGCAAAGCATTTGACACGGTCTCCCACAGCATCCTCACGGCTAAAATGAGGAAGTGTGGACTGGATGATCAGGTAGTGAGGTGGACTGCGAACTGGCTGAAGGAGAGAAGCCAGAGAGTTGTAGTCTATGGGGCTGAGTCTAGTTGGAGGCCTGTAACTAGTGGAGTGCCTCAAGGGTCAGTACTGGGACCGGTATTATTTAATATATTCATCAATGATTTAGATGAGGGAATTGAGTGTACTATCAGCAAGTTTGCTGATGACACTAAGCTGGGAGGAGTGGCTGATACGCCAGAAGGCTGTGCTGCCATCCAGCGAGACCTGGATAGGCTGGAGAGTTGGGCAGGGAGTAACTTGATGAAATATAACAAGGGAAAGTGTAGAGTCCTGCATCTGGGCAGGAACAACCCCAGGTTCCAGTATAGGTTGGGGAATGACCTGTTAGAGAGCAGTGTAGGGGAGAGGGACCTGGGGGTCCTAGTGGACGACAGGATGACCATGAGCCAACACTGTGCCCTTGTGGCTAAGAAGGCCAATGGCATCCTGGGGTGTATTAGAAGGGCGGTGGTTAGTAGGTCGAGAGAGGTCCTCCTTCCCCTCTACTCTGCCCTGGTGAGACCGCATCTGGAGTATTGTGTCCAGTTCTGGGCCCCTCAGTTCAAGAAGGACAGGGAGCTGCTGGAGAGAGTCCAGCGCAGGGCAACAAAGATGATTAAGGGAGTGGAGCATCTCCCTTATGAGGAAAGACTGAGGGAGCTGGGTCTCTATAGTTTGGAGAAGAGGAGACTGAGGGGTGACCTTATCAGTGTCTATAAATATATAAAGGGGGAGTGTCACGAGGACGGAGCCAGGCTCTACTCAGTGGCAAACAATGATAGGACAAGGGGTAATGGGTACAAACTGGAACACAAGAGGTTCCACTTAAACTTGAGAAGAAACTTCTTCTCAGTGAGGGTGATGGAACACTGGAAGAGGCTGCCCAGGGAGGTTGTGGAGTCTCCTTCCCTGGAGACATTCAAAACCCGCCTGGACGCATTCCTGTGTAACATTATCTAGGTGTTCCTGCTCCGGCAGGGGGATTGGACTAGATGATCTTTCGAGGTCCCTTCCAATCTCTAACATACTGTGATACTGTGATACTGTGATCTGTGTAAAAGAACAGCATATTACCCTGTTCATCATGGGGAAAAATCAATGGCAACAAGCAAGTCTCAGGTATTTTGTGGGACAGGCACGCTACTAGAAGATGATAATACAGACTTTCTTCTTCATATTACAGGGGTCTGCCAGATGTTCTATGGTTATAATTGATAACTAGTTGTGGACTGCAAGGGTTACAGACCACATACTTACGTAGGCGTCCTTAGAGCAAGATTTGCAGCACTGAACAATAAAATAAGGCTCCAAATGTAAATTATTTAAAATGCAGGTTCCCAAAACACATAATCCCAGGGAGATAAAGAAGGAACAAAAGCATGAACAGTAACCTAAGCATTCACTGGTGTCATGGAGGTAGGTGAGGGAGAAATAAGAACCTGAACTCCACTGGAAATAAAGACACTGACTCCATTTTCTACCACCAGGTAAGCTCCACAGACTCCTCCAGCCCTCATGTGTCCTTGTGGTCAAACTCCCTCTCTGCCTGCCTGCCACATGTGGTATATAAAAGCAATGCATGGTCAACACTGGAAGACATAAAAACCTAGGAAACGTAAAATTGAGATATAAAGTGTGAGGAGACGAAGAGGGATTGCCTTGGGGCTAGGAAGAGGGATCAAGACAGCAGGATTGCCAGGAACTGAGGGCTTATTTCAGTATAAAGCCCACATCATATAACCAAGGAGAAAAAGAAAGAAAGAAAAAAGAAAAAAGAGGATCTTATCTTGTTCTGCGTATTTCTTGTTATGATAGCCCAACGGTCAAGACAAAATATGTAACAGCACTACTAAACACAGAACTGGTAAGACCACGCACTCATTGCTTAGCTTGTGCTAATGACAGGCTGAGATAAATGATTAAGAGGATCCTTTGAAGGCTCAGGCTTGTTTGTGTGTTGTTTTCACAGCGCCTTCTAGAGAATGAAGAACTCTAGGGTTCAACTTTGCATACTTGAGTTTTGGTTTTCAAGGTGTTCACAAGGGGAACTGATTTACTGATATCAAAACCTCTGTCAGAGCCCATCTTCATTAAGCTGAGGACTACCCAAATTTCCACTCCCTAGCTATGTGATGTGATAGAGAAGCTGAAAACAATGTCCAAATTTCTATGTAGTAGGTGACATTGGGTGTTACAAAAGCATAAATTAAGAAAGAGTCTGTTTTAAAAATGACCAAAAAAAAAAAAAAAAAGCAATCTATGGTAACTGATAAGTAGTAAAACTCTCAAGATGCTGGAAAATAGACCATGTCTGCAATTTCTCTTACCATACCCTAAGATGCCTCTTAGTCTATTCTTCTGCACAAAGGCAACAGCCCACACTGATCTCAAGCCTGGTGATGAGGCTTGCATAATCTCTCTATACATGCCTTGCTTCTCTGGCAATATTCTGAAAAAAACTTAATGTTTCAACCACATTTTCTTTGCTTCAAACTGATAGTTGTCCTGTTCTGCTCCTTCTGGCACAGAGAGCCTTAGCACCAAGTAGCTGTGTGTAGTAGGTTTTCTTAGCAGGTTTACAGTCTTGTATTAACTTTTGGTTCCTCTGCTGCCACGGTCCATTGCCCAGTTGTATAATTCTTTCCCCTTAGCTGCTTATTACCGTTACCACAAAGTGTTTTATTACAGAGGTGTTTATCTGATAACTGTAACAGTGAAAATGGTAGATCTGGAGTTCAAATGCATCTACCGTTAAGTAAAAGGTGCCATGTGGTTCCTGAATTCCTGTAATCCCTACTATAACCTTTGTTATAATGCGATGGGAATTGTGGTCTTGTTGTGAAATGTTGGAAGGTTTTAGTAATCAGTCAAGATTGCAAGAGACAATGGGGAAAAAGAAAAGCAGGGTTGATGGAGATTTCATAAATGATGGGTGAGGAGTAGAAAGGTGAACAAGAACAATACACTTGTAAAAAAGAAAGTGCAAAAACCATGCAAGAAGCAGAGTCCGGAAGTCCCTTTCTCTACCTTATGAATTGTTAACCTTAGCAGTGAGCAACCATCTGCGAACTGGATTCCAACCAAGTAAAATAGAAAGCAGGGTTGCAATCAAACCCTACATGCTAATAATGCTAGGTAAAATACTGAGAGAGATATACAAACATAATCTATCATCATGCAAGTTCCTTTTTTTTTTTTTTTTTTTGCTTTTTTGCTTTTTCTTAAGGTGGGTTTAATGCTTATGAATGTTTTTAGATTTATGACCCCAGACTGAAGTTTTCTGGCTTTTCCCCATATAGTGACAGACAAAGCAACCTGGTCTAGTGTGAGGTGTCCCTGTCCATGGCTGTGGAGTTGGAACTTAATGTCCTTTCCAACCCTAACTATTCTATGATTGTATGATTTACTGAATCTACATGCAACATCCACTTAGGTGTCTGGAAAACCCAGAATACAGCTGGCCCGAAGGCCAAGAAGTTGAAAGCCCTGCATTCTCTGAAATAATCATGTTAGTTCTGCATTGACAGTTCAAGAACAGTTGAAAGAAGTTATGGTTCACTACTCGAAAAGCAGACCTGTAGTTTGCAACAGCTCAGAGCTGAAACAGGTATTTTAGTTTCATGTATAGTCAGAAAGAAAACTAAAACTTCCGTTTTCAGCATATTAGCAGGAAGAACAGAAAGCAATGTAAAGCACTGAGTTTTGCCAGCTAATTGATCACACATTTTCACCATATGATCTTGTCTTTAGAACAAACATTAGATGACCTGTAAAAATGTCATGTGAAGTTTTGGTCTAGCCATGATATGAGAAAGATTCTTGATCAATGATGTTGTCATTTAAAATAGAGCACATCTTCAGTGACTGTTCAGATCAGAAAGAAAACAGATGGAAATTCTGAAAGAAAAACCAAGTCAGGCTAAAAAGTGATGAAGAAAACAAAAGCACCATGAAGAATAGTGTTCCGTGCTGGCAAAAGAAACTCATAATCACCTCCCTTCTGCAGATGGCATACTGCTAGGAGCCACAGTTCTTCATCAAAACAAATGGGACAGAGCAGACAGAAATGAAAACAGGGTGTTAATGTTTTGAGTTAAGAAAATGAAACAGTGAGTATCAGCATAAACAGAAAAAATGTTTTTTACCAGTAGAGGAAAGTAAGTAAAGGAAAAAGTAAAGTAAGGAAAGTAAAAAGAAAAAGGAAAGTATGGAAAACTAAATGAGCCCCAAAGAATGCATTAAAAAAAAAAAAATGACTATAATATGAGAAATAAAATCTACAGAGACACCATAGATACAACCCTTTCAATAAAAGTAAATGGAATTTTCCTAGAATGAGACTTTATAGACAGAGTAATAATAAACTTAACATAGGAACCGAAGCCTAAAGTTTGATGCCCATATTTGGAAAGATCACAAACGTGGAACAGAGGATACTACAGATATTAAAAACATAAATGACACAACACAACTCCTCAAGCTATTAAAAGACAGAAGATATTTCATGAAATATCTGATGAAAATTTGAAAAAGTCAGTTTGTTCATACATTGTGGTAGAACTGTGTAAAAATGAGTGATCTCATTTTTAAGGTATTCGATAATTTCCGATATCCATTCAGTCAGTAGAAAACCAAAGCATCCTGCAAATGACATTGGCTAGAAGTAATTCCTTAGTACACAATATTGTGCAGCTCTTCTGGTAGACCTTGGTTTTGAAACATGGGTGAGGCTGCCATATGCAAGACACAGGTCTCCAGAGCCCTGATACTGCACGTTATGGCAAATCCTACACTCCTGCTACATCTCTGCCTTTGTTTGACTCTCTGCTGTAAACAATCAGTGCATGTAAGCTCATCATTCTCTTAGTTAGAAAGCCTGAAAATTGCAGCAATAGACCATTATTACAATAATTATGAAGAGCATTTTGGAAGTTATCTTCCTTTTGATATAGGCCCTTTCCTGCTGTGCTTCAAAGAATGCATGATTGCTGAACCTAGAAGGGTAAATCATCTTAAGGAAGAAATGACAGCTAGTTCTTTGAAAGAGGAGACAGCTTGTTCCAGCATACTGCTAATCTTTGTGATTTCATGTCACAGCTTCCATGTAAAGCACACTGTAGAACAGACACCTGAAGAATTGTGAAAGAAATTATTCTTTTTGTAGCTTTAGAATTTTTAAAGGTCTGCAGTGATTCAATAACATATTTCTACAGTATTTCAGAGAAAAGCAGCCAAACCAACCTCATTAAGAACAAAATTATTTAAGTGAGGCACTTAAAACCTTATTTAGGACTCCATATAGAAGTGCATGATGGTGACCTCCAAATAACCCCTGAGTTAAATACAAACCTTGGTCTCAGCTGTTTTAATAGCTCCATAACTCCAACACAGCCAAGTTTTCCTCCTGGAGTTGACATCATAATTTTCCCAGTGCAAGACTCTTTGGAGAGTGTCCTAGCAGCTCTAGCTAGATGTAAAATAACTAAATGAAACTGTCACTGCTCGTTAGGGAGAAACTGCTCTGGTGATTTCAGTTTCTATGTTGTTTGTTATGTTTCCCAAAGAATAATCACCAAACATAAAGCCAGCACTATCAAAGAATAATAGGAAGAGGGAAAAAAAGCTTCAGTGCTCCTCAGAGAAGTCACAAAACTCAGGCTGGCAGTGGTGGTACACTGTTGTCCATACAGCAGATAATTTGTCTTGTAGCATATACTAACCAGCAATTGACAGATAAATTGAAAACCATGTAGAAGACCTTCCCCTTGAGTGACTTAATGGCCTGAATGCTCATTTACAGGTCCATTACATTCCCTCTGCTGTTTAATGCTGAGCTTGATTATAACAATGTCTTTTCTAATTCCTTGTCAATTGACAAACCTGATTAGCCCCTTCCCCTATCAAAACATGAGATGTCCCCATACCCTACATATCAAGGGAAGAAGAAAATAACACAGGTCAGCAGGCTGCTGATGAAGAGATGCTAGAGGCAGCAGGGCTAGGAGATGAGAAGGCTGAAAGCAAATTGCTTCAACAGCAGCAGACTTCCTGTAACTGCCATCAGGGGACGAGGCACAGGGCACAGGAGCTGCTGCACAGGAGAGACCTTCTGGCCAGTTTCCCATACCAGCAGTGTCATGCTTAGGGATATATGAACAGATTCCTCTTTCCATTATTGTATCCTTCTTGTTTCCAGAAACTCATTCTCTGGGGACACCCAAAGCTGGAAACTGCATCCACTGCACCAAAGACTGTATTTTTGCAAGATTTGGGTAATATTTGATGTCACATACTTTTTCCAGGATGTGCACCTCCCAGAAGTGAGTACAATAGTGCATGGGCACAGTGCAACCTTCTCCGTTTGAGATGTCCACAAACCAGTTCACAGAAATTGAGATGAGATTCCTCCTGCCCCTTGCTTCTTCTCCATGAAATCAATGATTTCATATATCTCTCATTTCTTACTTCAAACACCCAGCTGAAAAGTCCTCTTCAGATTGGAGTAGGATTATGTTACCACTGCCTGTCTATAGCAGTGGGCCCATAGAAATGAGATCAAGAGGCTTAGGTCATATTGTACATGTATTTTAACTGTTATAACAATTGGATATGAACTTTTTTTTAGGAAGGGCTGAAGTCTTTGAAGGTTTAATGATAATTGTAAAATTAGTTGTCCACTGCACAGTAGTCCAGAGTACTGGTAGAAAAGACAGGGGCTTCTGTAGAGGCCAGCACTATGCCTACATGAAGTTCTCCCAGTAGGGTGGAGAAAGTAAGAACATGGGGAGCCTATGACCAAACAAAAAGCCACCAGAAAGCAAAATAAATGATTGCATGCAGCCTTGAGAAAGAGCCAAAATCCTGAGCTAAAGAACACGGGTTTGGTTCTCTGAGCGAAGAGATTATCAGTTTCTACTCTATTAGCGAGTCAGGATTTGGAGATAAACAGGACTGGCTGTCTTGGCTGAAACAACCTGTAAGTTCCCAACACCACCTAATCTTTTAATTTAAAAAAACACAAATATACTTGTACCTTGTAGATGATGTATCTGATTTATCCAGCTCCTCACGTGTATCAACACACGTCTCAGCTATTAACAAAAGGCGTCCTATTATTCAAGAGAGGAGATACAGGAGGTATGCGCCACGGGGTACCCTATGGTTTTACCTGCTGGATCACGGAGAAGACATGACAAAGTGGGATGGAAAACCTACTTCAGCTTTGGAGGAACGGGTGAGTGAACTGAAGAGGGGAGCAAGGGCCAAGACTGATCGTCCCATGAGAGCTATGGCTTCAGTCTTTGGTGAGCTCCATGGGCCTGCGGTGGCCAGTTGTCCCTGCCAGGGGACAGCAGGGAAGGAAGAATGTTCTCTGCCACTCCCAGCATCCTTGATACTGGAAAAAGCTCCCAGAATGGATGTCAAGTAGCTGTCCCTTCAAAGCATGGCAGGCATATCACCCTCAAGTCATGGAAAAGATCCAGTTTGAATTGATCTCTGCTAGCTATCCAGGTTCTGGGCTTCCACCCTTGGGAAACTTGTTTCTTGCGTAAGCCTGTAGTAGATGGGCTGCTTGGGAAGTGTGGGTAACCCAAAACAACATAGGGGGAAGGTTTTCCTATCCTCTGATGGAAGACGAGGGATCCAAAGGGCCCAGGGGGAACCACAATCAACAGAAACTGCAGTCTTGGCGAAAGCTTGGAGTGATGTCCCATCTCAAGGCTGTTGAAATGTCAGATGGTAAAAACAAGCAAGAGTTCCAGATGGGGCAAGTGGAAAAGAAACGTGACAAAGATTTTGGAATGTCACCAAAGGAGGAAGTGGTGCGCGCTGAAGAGGCCCCACCATATAATAAACTGTCAGAAAGTGAAAAGCAGTATGCCTTGTTTACTGATGGCTCTTGCCGTATTGTGGGGAAGCATCGGAGATGGAAGGCAGCTGTATGGAGTCGTGGACGACAAGTTGCAGAAACTGCTGAAGGAGAGGGTGAATCGAGTCAGTTTGCCGAGGTGAAAGCCATCCAGCTGGCCCTGGACATTGCTGAACGAGAAAAGTGGCCAGTACTTTATCTCAATACTGACTCATGGATGGTGGCAAATGCCCTGTGGAGGTGGTTGAAGCAATGGAAGCAGAGCAACTGGCAACGCAGAGGTAAACCCATCTGGGCTGCTGCACTGTGGAAAGATATTGCTGCCCGGGAGCAGAACCTGGTGGTGAAGGTACGTCATGTAGATGCCCATGTACCCAAGAGTCGGGCCACTGAGGAACACCAGAACAACCAACAGGTGGATAAAGCGGCTAAGATTGAAGTGGCTCAGATGGACTTAGATTGGCAACATAAATGTGAATTATTTTTGGCCCGGTGGGCCCATGACACTTCAGGCCATCAGGGCAGAGATGCAACGTACAGATGGGCCCGTGATCGAGGGGTGGACTTAACAATGGACACTATTGCCCAGGTTATTCATGAGTGTGAAACATGTGCTGCAATTAAACAAGCCAAGCGGTTAAAGCCTCTTTGGTATGGAGGACGATGGTTGAAGTATAAATATGGGGAGGCCTGGCAGATTGACTATATCACACTGCCACCAACCCGCCAAGGCAAGCGCCATGTGCTTACCATGGTGGAAGCAACCACCGGGTGGCTGGAAACATACGCTGTGCTCCATGCCACTGCCCGCAACACTATCCTGGGCCTTGAGAAACAGATTTTGTGGCGACACGGCACCCCAGAGAGAATTGAGTCAGACAATGGGACTCATTTCCGGAATAACCTTATAGATATTTGGGCCAAAGAGCATGGCATTGAGTGGGTATATCACATCCCCTACCATGCACCAGCCTCTGGGAAAATCGAACGGTACAATGGGCTGTTAAAAACTGCACTGAGAGCGATGGGTGGGGGAACTTTCAAGCATTGGGATACACACTTACCAAAGGCCACCTGGTTGGTCAACACCAGAGGGTCTGCCAACAGGGCTGGCCCAGCCCGGTCAGAACTTTTACATATTGTAGAGGGGGACAAAGTTCCCGTGGTGCATATGAAGAATTTCCTGGGGAAGACAGTCTGGGTTATTCCTGCTTCAGGTAAAGGCAAACCCACTCGTGGGATTGCTTTTGCTCAGGGACCTGGATATACTTGGTGGGTAATGCGGGAAGATGGGGAAGTCCGATGTATACCTCAAGGGGATTTGATTTTAGGGGAAAAAAGCCAGTGAACTCAATTGTATGCCGTTGCCTGCTGTGTAATGCTTTTATAGCCCATCAACTAGATGTCTCCAGGTCACCAGCGACTGGCCCTGACTTTCCTCCAGCCATCATCCCAACAGAGAATGAACTTTGAACATCATGGACCAAATGGACTCGGCATTATAGGGATTGGTCCATGCAGTAAGAAAATGATCTTTTCCTCTTGGTCTGTATGTATATGGATGTATATATGTGGGAGAGAGATGGTGTATTGAAAATGTGGGATCTGAGCACGACGTGAATGGTATGGAATAAGGGGTGGATAATGTCCTGGTTTCAGTAGTAGCAGTCATGTTTTTTCCTTTGTGGTAGCTGGTGCAGTGCTGTGTTTTGACTTCCAGCCTGAGAACAGTGCTGGTGATACCGATGTTTTCAGTTGTCGCTAAGTGATGTTTACCCTGACCAAGGACTTTGTGAGGCTCATGCTCTGCCAGGGAGGAGGGGAAGCTGTGAGGAAGCAGAGATGGGGCGCCTGACCCGGGCTAGCCAGGGAGGTATTCCAAACACAGCACGTCATGCCCGGGATGGGGGGTAACTGGGAGTTACCCAGAAGGACACGGGCGTCCGGGTGGAACTCGTTTTCTTGGCCGGTGGTATCGTATTCTCTTCCCTTGTTATTTTCCCTTATCATTGTTGTAGTTGATAGTAGCGGTGGTGATTTGTGTTGTACATTGGTTGCTGGACTGTTCTTGTCTCAACCCGTGGGAGTTGCACTCTCTCGATCCTCCTCCCAGTTCCTCCGGGAGTGGGGAAGGGGAGAGCCCCGGTGGGGGGGGGACACGGACCTCGATTGTTGTCAGCTCGGCACCACTCACTGGGAGTGAGTGAACAAGTTACCTGACTGGGTTTAAACCACGACAATCTGAAAAAGCAGAATTCAAGAATGACTCTTTTTCTGGGTGCTGCTGTCAATAAAAAAAACAAAACCACATTTGAGAAGTACTGTCTACATCTTCATAAAGAGTCAATGTCTTTGCCCAGAAGCCTGCCAAACAAAGCTAAGCCCATTTCATAAACATGAGTATGAAACCAACATTTCCAAAATCTGAATTTAAGATAACTTTGTTGAGTGAGAAAGGAAGGCATAAGAATATGCAAAAGTCAACAACAAATATATCAGTAACATCTATTAAGTAAGACTCCCATACCCCAAAGCATATTCGTAATAGTCCTAGCCCTCATCCCACTCCTTCCCCCATGGAAACTAATGAGATAACACCTTCTAGCACTTGTTCAGACCTCAGTTTCAAAGTTCCTCCAGACAGCTTTATTCTGTGCATCACTTCCAAGCTGCCAACACATTACCCCATTCTCAGAGTATGGCAGCAGGAAGGATCCCAGACGTCCCTTGCCCGTGGAGGAACACTTCTGGCAGGATGCATTCCCCTCTCATCTCAATTCACACACACAAAATTGCATTGATCAAGATGACCACTCACCTTAAAAACAAAAGTGCAATATTACTGCACCTCAAAATGGTCCTGTGTTTTAAACTTGCTTACTTCAAGGTACTGCAAAGCCAAAACCCAACCTAAAAATACCAGATGAGTGCCCCACTCCATGATGTTGCTCTTTCTCCCTGTTCTACTAAAAGGAATATTGAGTTTCCTTTCCTCTAGGGCTTCATGTTGCTGGAGCTACATGAAAACATAATGGTGATAACAAACATAATAGTAAGCAGATTTTGGAAATGTTTTTTCATTCTGCATTTGGCAGAAACCAAAATTTTTCAAAACACCCATGAAAAACAAAAGGTATTTGCTCTGGAAGTGGACACTTATGCTACCCTTTTGTTCTCTGTCCCTTGTACACATCATAGAATTACAGAATGGTTTGGATTGGAAGGGACCTTAAAGCTCATCCAGTTCCAAGCCCCTGCCATGGGCAGGGACACCTTCCACTAGTCCAAGTTACTCCAAGCCCTGTGCAACCTGGACTTGAACACTGCCAGGAATGGGGCAGCCATATCCATATAAAGACATCTATGGCACTCTGCATTCACACAGCCTGCAGCAGAAGTGGGCAACATTCCTGAGGCAAAAAGCCTCATTTATTAAAAAAGAATTGTGCAGTGCTAAAAGCCAAATATCTTCCCACCTCCCATAAAAATTTGCTAAATCATTGCCCCATAACCACAGTCGTAGCTTCACACAACCCATCTTCACAGCCCCAGACCAGAACAGCCATATCCTACTCCTCTGAGCATCCCTTCGTCACCCTTCAGCCCAAGGTGAAAAACTATCCTACACATCCATCTCCAAGGCATCCCTAAGAGCTCACAAAGCTGCTGCTGCTGCCCTGCACCCAGGGTGTACCAGCGGCAGCAGAGCAGAGGCAGAGCCCCAGCCTGCAGGCAGCAGTAGTTGTTAATTTGGCCCCATAACTTCTCCACGTTTATGAGACTGGATATGCGCTTGCTGTTAACATCCCATGTGCACCATAGTCTTTGCTGCCATGCTAAAAAAAGCATCTGGCCTTGGATGGCAGGTCAAAATGATGGTGAGATATTTGCTTTATTCCCTGCCTTTTCATGGTCTTGGAGAACCAGCAGAGCTCTGGTGACCAATCCTGCAAGGTGGGCAACTGCTGGGCAAGCCATCTTCTAACAGTATGCAAGCTCTGTAGCCTGATGGACTGCTCTGAGCTGCCTCCAGCATTGCTGTTGAACTTGCGGGAAACAGTGCAAACAGCGACGCATTCTTTCATTTCACCACGTCCCTTTCTGTCCTGTCCCCACATCCCACCTGTCAGCATCACTGGGGGTGATAAGTGCCTTCCCAGTGTGCAATGCATAGCATCTACACTGTCCTGAGAAGCAGCCACTCCAGTCCATCTTGCCTGGAAACTTGTGTCCTGGTCTTGTCATGAATTTCTCAGCCTGCAAGGATGTACTCATTTGCATGCTCTCACTCCTCTATGTGCATGGTGTCTCTCCATGGATGCCAAATTCTGCCTGCACCAGCTCACAGCCCCGGTGTATGAGCTGCAGAGAGCTACCTGTGGTTAAGGTCAGATAGGCAGCAAGAACTGAAGGGAGCTGTGGTTTCTCGTTGCTCCACCATTGGCATGTTGCTCTGTAAGGGCACAGGCCAGCACAATATCTGGCCTTTTTGGCCCAATCACTCTTCTCTGCATACTCAGCCTTGATAACAAAACTTCATGGGCAACAGCTGACTGCCAGTGACAGAGCTCTGATTTGCACTGAGATATCCACATAGGTACTCCACTGGGGGGACAACAGGTTGCAGAGCTGAGTCTCTCACTGTGCTTGTCCTTGATGCACTTACACCTTTGACCACCTTGCTGCCTTCTTCAACCTCGCTTTTTGCTGCCCAGGCTTAAACTCTAGTCCTTCAGCAGCTTTTAGAATTTCTTTAAAGACTTATTCTGCATGAGATGTAGTTTCAGTGCTGCTCTGGAGAATTAAGATGCAGAGATATTACCTTATTTGAACTCCAGTCTCTTAATAATGCTTAGTCCCATATTTGTTCAATTCAAGCCGAAATCTCTTGATGGTACTACAAATCACTGCTTTCTGCATAGCTTTCTTCAGCCTATTTTCTCTGTGACCTATTTTGAACACACGTGTTAGCAGAATTGGTGCTTTGTCTCCTTAATACACTTTCTTACTAATACACTTTTTCTTTTTTTTTCCTCAGATGTATGATGGTTTCTCTCATTGTTTTTTTGTAAATATTTAATCTCAACTCCACAAGAAACTGGTCCCTTTAAGTAATATATGTTAACATTTCCTGAAGTTCATTATTTATTTTTTATCATTTACCTTTTACATTTTATGTTTACATTTCTTTTTTCTTTACCATTTTCCCACTGTTATATGAATGAAATCTCTCCTCTATTTTTTACTTCTCTTACATTTAAAAGAAAAAAGAATATTAAGGATTCATTCACACAGCATAAAGCTAAATCTGCAGGTACCTCCTGAAACAAAATTTTATTGAATGCCACTTGTGGAACTTGAAAAATCAGTAGATTAGACAGTAGCTCAAGGTTCAAATCAGGAGGCTTATAAATTGCGCATCTTGACATCCAAATGAACCCGTTATTCAACTTTTCTTGTGACAAACCAGTATTTTTTTCTCTTATTTAAGCTGGAGAAAAAAGCAATAGGGCAGAGTAATTATGTCAGCTATTCTTTCCAAGCACTATTACAATGAACTTATCTTCTGTTGTTCTTGTGACTCATTCTTGTGATATTTGAACCAAAAAGGTGCTGACCTGCATCAAGAGAATCAGCAATTAGGAACAATAACAAATATGCTGCAATCTAAGTAATTACTTAGGAAGGAATATTTCTAATTAGAAACAAAAGTTCTGCCTATTTATAATCTCCTTTGACAAAAAAAGAGATAAAATCAAAAAACCACAAGAAATAACAATCCAAATGACTGAAAACAAGTTCAAATGATAAGCTGAAATTTATCAATTTCAGGTGAATCAGGCACACAAACACTGCTGAATTAATTTTTTAAACACCAAGCCAGGAAGACAACAATATATGTATATTATTTGTAAACAATTATTACTAGAATATCCTGGGCCAAGTAAGTACCTTGTTCAAGTTAATGTGGAGTTACAGTAGCACTAGAAAGCATAAATAACAAAAAATTGGGGAAGACAGTGATAAATTTGAGGAGAAACTTGAGCTAAGGAAGCATGGCACATATCACAGTACTACAGGTTAGGAAGGAAATAAATATGGAAATAGCCAGTAATGTCCAGTGCAGGATATTGTGCTGCTTATTCCCTGTTTTTGCATGAAACATCCAGCCACTCATGATGGATTGAGGTAGTTGAGGCAAGGAGCTGCCTCAGAAACAACGTTTCTTGACCTTTTTGAGAGCAGCCCTGTCATCAGTCTATGGGAAAGGCTGCCATAACACAATAATGATCAAAACATTGTCTGATACTAAAACTAAAAGGGGAGTGCAGTAAAAGTGGGAAAAGGGGGAAAAATTTGCACTTCTGGCATAAAATGAGCATTAGAAGACATTCAACAGTTTTCTACAGACAGCAGAACTTGGCACATTAGTGTCAAATTCTACCTCAACAAGTTACTGGGAGTTTTAAAAAGAGCCTCATACACTGACAGCCCATTAGTGATATATCCCATGTAGTCATATGAACAGTTTTAAGTAATTGTTTTCAATTGACTCACTAATGTTCTGCCTGGAGGGTTATCATCTCTGTTTATCAATGATTTGGGATTGATAGTATCATCTCTGTTTAGGATGTTATTTTTCACATGTCACTGCCAAATTAATATTGCTTGTATTGCTGCTTAGGAGGCAGTGCTTGGGAAAGAAGAAATTCCAAACAAGAATCAAAGTAATGGTATTCTATGCCATGTTTCAGGGAATAAAGCAGTTACAAATTATAGTTATAACACTCTGATATCTTTTTACAAACCTTATTCTGACTTGGATCACTTACACACACTGCAAGCCTTTCACTCCATCAGAGAACACCTTTCATTACAAATTACTTCCTACTTCAAAGACTAACAAATTACTTCAATGCATTTTTAAAGTCAGCGTTTTCAATCCTTCAACATTTTTGCCTGATGGGAGATCATTAAATAGCTAAGAACAGCTTGTTTGCATTTACAGCTGTTACCTCTTCAAGCAACCATTAGCTCCTTTACCATCTAAAATAGCCCTATCAGTAGCACCCACATCAAAGAAGCCCAGAATAAACAAGCAGTCTAAACTGCACCCATGCCTGTATTTTTCCAGCAAGAGCTCAGATCAGAATGGTCCTTCCTTTCTTCTCATCTATCACAGAGTTCACCAAATCATTGAAAAATCGTGGCTATGAGTGCTTTATCATCAACAGAACGAAAGTGTCAAAAAAGCAAACTAACGGGCTATTAATCACATCTCTTTGATAACCCTGACCCTCCTAAAGCACGGAATCTGTCCTGTACTTTTTGCGGCTGAAAGCCAAAGCTGGGATCAGGAAACAATTATTTCACTGGTCAGATGTCAACATAGTACAGCATGTTGACTTTATAATCACCCTATGAGCTCAGAGAATTTAATGTAACTGTCTTTTATTTGGCTTGGTCCTATTTATTAATATTACCAGAGTGAGTAATTCATACGACCAGACATGCACTTAAGAGAACCACGTCTAGACAGACCCAGAAGGCCTGCTCTCTTTTCCACAGTCAGGCAAAATCTGAAGTTCAGGACTAGTAAATCTGGAATAGTTGTTTGAATTCACACTAAAAACTTTCCCATCAGTCACTGTCAAGGTAGATGAAACAGCAATTACTGAACAGTAGCAGTCAAGGGCTTTCAACAGTGAACCAGACAGTAAAACTTAGTGCTATTTATGCCAACTTAACGATTAGGCAGGGAAAGAAGTGATTATCAGAGAAGTGATACCACCACAGGAAAAAAATAATAATCATTATTATAATACATGAAAGTGGAATTAGCTGGTAACTAGTAAATCCATCTGGGTTAGGAAAGTCAGCTACCACTTCTTAGTACCACTGTGGTTACTGTTTGATCAGCCATGGTCATACAGCCAAGATCTGGTTGTCAGCATGGTTCAAAGTATAAACAATCCCCAAAACCTCACAAGATTTTGCTTTGTTGTTACAAAGACAGAACCTTAAAATCCTAATAGTGGCACATGCTTTGAACTGTGGATGGTCAAATCTCATCATGGACAAGTGCAGCACATTGCCTACACTTATCCTTTTAGCCTCAGCAGTATCAACACTAGACTTAAACAGCAACACACATGAACCATGTTTCACCCTTCCAGTCGTTGTGTTACTGAAATCCTCCACAAGAACTATGCCCAGGAATCAGAATTTTCTCTGTGACTCTTTTTACACTTGCATGAAATTATATTTCTGATAACACTTTCATCAGTGATTTTTTATTTTGAAAAAAATCTAGAGCAAAAGTAATGACAGAATGACATGGAACAACGCAGCAACATCTCTAGCACTTGGCTTGGTAATTCTCCTGTCCACAACCTTCACGTACTCAACTTGCAGCTCCTCTTTCTCCTACATGGAATTAGTCCTTGCATTGCTCTTGTTATTACTGACATTTTGTTTTGCATGAACAAACTATGCTTTAAGCAAACAACATGGACAAGAAGGTAGCAGCTGTAATGGAATCAAAGGAATGTGATGAAAGGTGGGAAAGAAGCTAAATCAAAGCCAAAACTGACATCTCAGGTATTAAAGCTGTATAGAAGCCAGTTTGTTTGCTAAATTGAACTGCCTCGTTAGTTGATGGAAAAAGGTGTGCTGCTGCTCCAAAAGCAATTCCTCTTACCTGTCCTCCAAGAGGTGACTTGGCCACTGTCTCCAATGAATATCAAGGACTCTAAATAAGAAGATGAGGTTCTTACATTCCTTTTAAGATGGCTAAAATTCAGACATTCACGCATCTGTGCTTAAACAGAAAAAAAACCTACTCTGTGTGAATGCTGGCTTTACTGCAAGCTTAAATAGACAGAAACCAGGTCTTCATATGCTTGAATGTATACAGGCTCACTGTACCATTCCTAGCATTTTCATTCAGTTCACATGGAATTAGTTGTTCATGCCTGAACATAATATGCCTATTAGAGTAAATTGGAAATTTGAGAAAACAAACACATCCTGCAAGCACTTGAAAGACTGCCAGGTCATTTACCTATGCTGCCTAATATGTGCTGCTTAAATTTCCCTGAGTATACCTTTCTTTGTTTGTCAGAGGTATTTGTCTGATTTTCTTCTTTCTGTTTTCTATTCAATAAACTTTATTACATCATTTTAAATAACACTGGTGTAATCCTGAAATATGTATTGATTTTAACAGAGGCAGGAGTACATACCTGAGAATCTTGTACTCTTTATCATTTCTCTATATAACCACAGTCACCTACAGCTGACAATGTACTTCTATATGGTGTTAATTCCCAGATCAGAATTACTCTTCTGAACCACAGTTATCCTCTTTCAAATATGCAAAACCTTTAAGGGTTGTGATTAATTTGAAGCATTTGTGGCTAATGAATGTTAAGCATTCTTCTAAGGCTGTGTTGGATGACAACTTTACTTATTCAAATGGGAAAAAAAATCTAGCAATTCAGCAGCCTTTTGGTCTGGGGATTGATCCTTCCCCCTAATAGCAGGATAAATACACATAAGGAATCAAAAGCTGGTTTGTGGGAGGGGACAGAGGGGGTTAAAAAAAGAAAGAAAAACCCAGAGAGGGGAAAAAAAGAAACAACAAACAAACCAGGTTACATATAACATTTGGGTCTACATTTCAACACTGAAGGCTCTCAAAATCCTGCAAAGAGAGTGCAAATTAGGGACAAGTTGATATCACAATGGCAGAAAAAAAGTAGTTAACAAATAACTCAGCCCACCACCTCAAGAGGTATTTGAATATCTCATTTAATATTGCAGTATTGATTTCTGTAGAAGCTTACCAACAGGTACTTTTTGATGGCATTTTCAAAACATTTAAGATCCTAAAGGACCTAACTGAAAATAGAAATCACAAGATAACTATTATTTTTATTGAAAACAATAGGGTTAAGAGCTATTTTCCTTCCTGCTTCACCTATTTTAAGCTCTCTATGCAGTACCCACAGTGGGACATCTTAGTGGGGAGCAGCATGGAAAGCAAATGAATGTCAGAAGAGTTTTTAGATTAAATCTGAAGTATGTAAGACCACAGTTCATTCAGTCTGTCAGCATCCAGTCTGGCAACACTTAGTATGATACTCAGGTGTGCATCTCACCCATCACCACTCCCACAGCTAACCAACCTGTCAGCAAAAGCTCCCTGGCATGAAAGTGGAAATAAAAAGGCAGGTGGGCTCTTTTCTTCTTTTTTTTTTTTTCTTTAACTTTTTTTTTTTCTTTAACTTTTATTCCAGTAGAGAGAAATCTATAATTATGTTGGTGCACAAGACTGGAATTCATCGTGGGCTTTTGTTCTTTCTGGCCATATAGCATTGTACAAGGAACCTAGGCAGAACTGGACTCCAAACTCCTCATAAACTCAGGCTGAGACAGGGGGATCTGGAGTGAAAGGACACACACACATGCACACACAGAGTTTCTGACCACACTAAAGTATCCCACTTGATATTATCAAGTGCAATTACCTGAAAGAAAACCAGCTAGGAAAAACAGATTGCTTTAAACTATCGAAGATATAAGACCTTATAAGAGTCTTCCAATACCTAAAGGGGGCCAACAAGAAATCTGGAGGACTTTTGACAAGGGCAGGTAGGACAGTACAAGGGGAAATGACTTTAACCTGACAGAAGGGAGATTAAGATGTGCTCTTAGGCAGAAGTTCTTCCCTGTGAGGGTGGTGAGGCCCTGGCACAGGTTGCCCAGAGAAGCTGTGGCTGCCTCATTCCTGGCAGTGCTCAAGGCCAAGTTGGACAGGGCTTGGAGCAACCTGGTCTAGTGGGAGGTGTCCCTGCCCATGGCAGGGGGTTGGAATTGGATGAGCTTTAAGGTCTCTTCACCGAAACCACTCTGTGATTCTATATTTTTTCTAGCATTGACCTGTACAGAAAAACTTCAGTGTGGGTTTTTGACTCACAGTGAAAGGAAATATTTAAAAACTGAGGTCTTTTATGAAGTGGAATGACAATCCCCTGGGTACCTGTAGCAGGGACATAGATTTTAGGACAGTAGGGAAAGTGGCAGAGCTGCAAAGAGCCTACGCCCCTGCTTCCCAAAGAACAAAAAAGGACAGGAGGGCACTTGCCAAATCATAATGCATAGGCTGTGCAATTAGCATGAAGCACATTTTCATGACAATAGAAGTTCAACCAAAACTGTGTTTAAAATCAATCTGAGAATTTTCCTTTTCACTTCTTCCCATGCCATCCCTTTGAAAGAGCATAAGTAAGTGCATGTGAACCTACAGCCAGGAACACCATGTTTCTGTACTGTACTTTATGCTAACACCTCCAAAATAACTGAGGATAAAGTTGTTTCTACACCCAACCCTGCAAGGCTGATCCACCCCTAGTCTAGCTTGGGACTCTCCATGCCTTGCCACTGGTGCATCACACCAAGCTGGAGCATGGGCCAGTGCAGGCACTGCTCATGGGGGCTGCAGACCTTTCATGTTGCCATCCAAAAAGCTGAGGAGCACCAGGAGCTTGGGTTCTTCTCCTATGCCTTTTTAGTCTAGCATGGCTCTATTAATCTCACGGGGCGTGCCCCTGTGTTGATCCACTGTAAGCAAAGAGGCAATCCCTGGGCTGGTCCTTGTGAAAAGAACTGTATTTCTGTGATACAGCAAGACCTTGAAGTATTTGCAAGTGAGGAGTTTCCTTACAAGATAACATGCTGTCTACCCTGATGAAGTAGGTGGCTCTTCCTTGGCAAAAGACTACTTTAAAAATGAATGTGTGGCACCTGAGGTAGCTTTCCACAGTACACAGCTTTTGTATGTCTAAGGGGTCCTTTCAGTACACATTTTTAAATGCTAATGGGCAAGCAAAATTAATAGAAAGGCTTCAAACTCTCCAGTTCGTAACTCCCATCCATGTCTCCAAAGTCAACCCCCTTGACAGCTGCCTCAGCTGGCAGCAAACATATATAAATACAGACACAGTTGAGTTTGGGGTATCTTTGTTAATATTTATATAGCCTGCCACCGGGTGTTTCAGCAGCACAGCTGCTTCCAGCTGATAAGTCTCTGTCTCCAATGACAATCGTGCAGTTTTATTTCATGGGATAAATATGTATAATCATAAACATGATATGAATGTCCTGCCTGTCTTATTGGTCTGCATATCTCTAAGGATCATTTGGACATTCCAGATACACTGTGTGTTCAAGAAATTCTTCAGGGGATGCTGGATTTCAGAGCTCTCCTACAGTATGTTTTAATGAAATTGACAGTGGGCTTATTACTGGGATACAACAGTCATAATGCCTGAGCATTAGGCAGAGATGATTGTCAGTCTCTAAGCATACATAAGTCAGCAGTTTGACAGGCAAATTAAAAGACAGAAAGTTAGTTATATACATATATACTCATGAAGATACATATGTAAAAGGCGTTTCAAGAAAATATAATCTATGGGATCAGAAGCATCTAGCATCAAATACAAAAGGGATTTTTTTTCTTCCCCTCTCCTTTGTGGAAGTCAAGACCTGTTGAACAACCGTCCACCACCAGTGAAACAGAAGCCTGTTCCTCCTCTTGCCACGTTGGTGCAGAAGCTGGGGAAAGAAGCACAAGGGTGAAAAAATGAGATGAAAATCTGGGCCCTGATCTGAATCTGTTTCAGAGGTTTCCATCCCCTGTTATCACCCAGGTAGTTCTATCTGTTGCATCCACTGCCTGGTGACACTCTGCTTGAATGCTTCTGGAGGGCAAACAGAAGCAAACCTGTTGTTACAGTGCAAGGCTGGACCACAGCACACCAGGACAAACCTTTACTTTTTTGCATAGTCCCACCAATTCCATTTTGGTCACCAAATGACTGGTTACATGAACAACATATTTTTTCCAGAAACGACCCCAGAATCTTTCTGTCTTCTTCCTATTTCTGAAAAGTGGGGCAAGTGCTCATCTGTGGAACAAACCAAAATATAGCTTGGATGTGGAGCTCAGCTGAAGACACCCTGATGATAATTCATTTATGCAGGATCAGACAGAACCTGGTGTGTTATGTGCACATACTGTCTTCTCAGGCACTGAAATTTCATCTTTTTTACACAATAAATCTTCATCTTCTGAGTCAAACTGAGGGTTTTCTTCTAAATAACTGAACTGACAATGATACTTTTCAACACAACTGGATTATAAAGCTGTCAACCCCAGCTCTGCTGCCCAGTCTCTATCCCTGTCAACAGGAGTTGGCTGTGGAAATTTCAGCCTGCAAATCAGTCTACTGTTGAGCAGGGTTTTGCAAGTCTGCAAAGGGAAAGGGAAGGAGTGAGATGAGAGTGAACCTCTGTGTGGCTCCAGTCCCAGCCCATTAATTCTCTTATACAGCCAATTACCACTATGAAGAGCATCACCACTTCACTGCAGCCAAATTGGAGGCATGGACCAGGATAATCAGAGCTAGAAATTGTTAATTACCTTTTATGACATAAACCGCATTTTTGTATGTCTTGGAGGGCTGTACGTTGTGTA
Organism: Pezoporus wallicus; assembly: GCF_028554395.1. Classification (NCBI taxonomy): domain Eukaryota; kingdom Metazoa; phylum Chordata; class Aves; order Psittaciformes; family Psittacidae; genus Pezoporus; species Pezoporus wallicus. The sequence continues at coordinate 1,109,592 of NW_026641983.1, forward strand.
TATGCTAGTATATGATTAATCATCACTAGGCAGGCTTTGACTTAATCACATATCACAACCCTGTCCAATAGGGAATGGGTTTTCACTGTCAAGGAAACTCTAATACTGTTTTACCTTTTCTTTTAATTGCAGATGAAGCAAGGTGACCTGTTATATACAAGAAAGCATCCTTGTAACTCACCCACAGCCAACCAACCCTTGTGCTGCAACCAAACCATAGCTACCAACAGCTTATGGAACTCAAATCATATTTCAATAAGTCAATTGCACAACTTGAAACACAAAGCGAAGTATGAGGGGGTGTGGAAGTGAGAAGTGGAGACATAAAGGCAACCCATCATTTGTGGCCATATGTAAACTCATTCCAGTAAGAATCTGCACATGGGTATGCATAATAGATAGAACTACAGTATAAACACATCTGCTCAGTGAATATAATCCATAAAAGACTCCAAAACAAAGCAGGAGACAATATTCAAGCTGCTACATTTAAAAATTATTAAGTGAACTAGAATCCAATTAATCAACTTCTTCAATTAAAGTGAAAATCCCACTGATTTTCCAAAGAGTTCAATCAAGCCAGGAGCACACAGTAATACATAAAAGACCAGAAATTTTCTTGTTATGAGGAATTTGACAAACGCCAAATGCTTAAAAAGAAGGTTCACAGTCTGTTGCACAGAGCCAGGATGGGTCATTTGCTGAGTATAAGTCTCTTATTAATTATAAGACATTATTTTAAAGCTTCAAGAGACTTTACTGTCTGTCAGAAGCATCTGGCTCCTCAAGGCATCTCAAAATGACCTTTGAATTTTTCTGATTTCTAGACTTAGGAGCATCCAGTGTCAGTGATTGTACAGTCAGAACATGTGACTGGACAAAGTATTTATTTTTGTGTGTGTGAAATTAAAATCTGAAAAAAAGTCAAAATTTAAGTGAAATTCTTTTCTGTGTTACAAGAATGAGAGAATAGTGATTCTTATCTCTTCTGAACATCCTTCTCCAAACTCCTGGTCCCATTATGACCTTTTACCATTTCCTTCTTTATTCATCTCCTTCTTATGCAAACTACCTCAAACTTTTCAGTCTCCCATCAGAGAAACATTTTTCCAAGTCCCTGAAAATTCTAGTCACTTTCTTCTCAACAGCTTGTAACCCATAAAATGTAGTCACACTTGTCCCAGAGCTGCAACCAGACCCTGAGAAACAGGAAAAAATGTTGATAGAATCTGTGAATCACTCTTCTCTAAGTACTGCCCAGTCTTGCTTGCATCTCATCCAGTAAATTTATTTGTACTCTTGTACAGAAAATTTCAATAGTTGTCTTTGTCAGCCTAAGTTTTTCCACTGCAATGGACTGCCGAAATCTGGAGCTCCAATATTTCTTACTGTTAAATTTGGGCATCTAATCCCATGGAAAGAGTTTTATTCAACTTTCTACATCAAGCCAATTGCATGATTATTTAAATTTGATCTTTTTCCTGTGTGAAAAAAAATGGAGGCATTCATCTCAATTATTCATGTGGGGTTAAAAATACACCAGATTGTAAAAAAAAAAGAAGTGTCCATTTTAACAGATTTTTAGTAGGTGAATTCCAGCTGGAAAAAAAACTAAGAACATGTTATGTATCCATTTAAAACGTATTTGATTCACCCCTGCTCTGTAACACTTTTAAAGCTCTTTCATACAGTCATATCACTATTGGCTGGAAGGAACTTCTGGTGTGTCTAAGCCCAGCCTTCTGCTCCAGCATGGACTGTCACTACCACCAGACCAAGTTGAAAGAGGCTTTGACCACTCACTTCTTGACAATCTCTGTGGAAAGAGATTTCACAGCTAATCTGGGTAACCCAATACAACACTTCAACACCCTTCTGGAAAAGAAAGCATTTGTGAAGCTGCAGTATGTGGTGTTTGTCCCAGTTATCTTCTCTGTCACGGCTGCACTCTCAAGGACACCCTTAGGAAACACCTTTAAATCACCACACAGACATTTCAGATACCCTGGGAGTGATTACCCTCCTTCATGCTCCCCAGTTCCTCTCCTTGCATCAGTTTCTGGGGCTGCATCAGGTAGCTACCAGCAAAACAGGGACGTACAGGTGTCTTGGATCACTGCAGAAATACCATTTTCATGCCAGCCCTCCCAGGGTGATCTAGACACCCGTTGCCAGCTGATAGATGAATGATCACCTCTTGGCTGGAGCTGACATACAGCCAGCAACAGGCTGAGGAGTCACAACTGCTGCTTTGATCACCCCAATCTTTGCTGTGGCCATAGACAATGAGGGAAGTTGGGCTTTTAGTTGCAGTGTTTCCAAACGTTGCATCGCTGTAATTTCCAATAACATTTCTTTGTCCATTAACAAGCAGCATCACAGTTTCTAAGCTAAAAGATTCAGAGCAGCTACAAAAACAAACTACTGACAAGTGAAAACACTAAAATAGATATATAATCATACAGATGGATTTTCCCATGAAAACTGAAGTAGAAAAATAGATCTGGAAAAGAGATTGGAAGAAAACTCATGTGATTCTTCTTCTTTCTTCTTTCTACTCCCCCACCCCACACACACACACACTTTTTTCTGATGACAATAAATTTTCCACAGGATTCAACCATGTGAAAAGTCTCTAGGCAAGCTCCTCAGATAGATAGTCCCTGAAGCCTTAAAAAAAAGAAAAACACAAGAAAAAGAAAAGAAAAAAAAAGAAAAAAAAAGAAAAAAAAAAACATAAGAGCAAGAAAAAAACCCTCTTAAAACTCACTAGGTAGCCATTATTAGGTTTTGCTTATTGGCCAAATCAGATCCTAACAGAAGAAAACTGCCTTTCACTCCTGGAGCCTAGAAGGATCAGTGTTCATACATCTTTTGCTCTCTCTAATTAGATCAGCATGACAGATCTGCCTATTTTGCCAGCCCCCTTGGCTTCACAGCACATACATGACTAATTTCTGCTTTGCTTTTTGCTGGTTTATGATCCTGCACCTCTTAAACACACACATTTTGACCTTCATCTTTCTAAAGGGAGACAAAACCACTGTTTCATCTGTTCGGCTAAGCAAAATGTGTCTCCTCCAACTGATGCGCAACTATGCTGCGGCATGTATCTCCAAAGCCACCAGTGACCACCCAACCATGTCAGATGCTATCTGTGGTTTAACAAGACCACTGATCTTCTCAGGCACATGATCCTGAGATGAAGAGTTTCAGCAATACCACAGAACTCTACACAGGGACAAATGTTTCTCCTACTTCCTGACATTTGTGGTATATCATTCTTATATCAGTATGATATAACATCCAGCTTTAAGTGTCCCAAAAGCCATGGATTTCAGTACTTCCCTTACAGCTCCATCCCACCACCACAGTGACCTTTGATTTCCTTTTTTAATCCTATTGCTCTTACTTATATGTGCAATACTACTTATATGTGCTCTTACTTCCCATGTGCAATAGGGAAAGTATGGAAGATGCCTTCAATTTCCATTATAGCAGTTGCTGAAGGAAAAGCACAGTCAGTATCAGCGTGTAGCTTGCAGACTGACGCTATTGTTGATGTCAGCTAGGTTTGCAGATGAGATCTGCAAAATAACACTCCAACTAAGTAAGATTGCTGTCCTCTTCTTAATCTTTTGTTTTATTGTTTTAGCATGAAAGACAACTGCAGAAGAAAGCATTTAATATGTCACCAAAGAAACTACCTTCAACTTTTGCTGTCACTCTTAGACACCAAGGAAAATCAAAGTGTCTGATTCTGATTTCATGTGTCTTTTTCATCTGTGTGGCTCTGTTGCAGCGTTGCTTACGATTTAACTTTGAAGTAAAGAATTACATCTAGGAGCACAAAAAAGATACTAGCTGTCCTGGGTTCAGCAATAGCAGTCATTTTTCTCCTTCTTGGTAGCTGGTGCAGTGCAGTGTTTTGACTTTCAGCTCGGGAACAGAGCTGATAACAATGATGTTTTGGTTTGGCCAAGGACTTTGTGAGCCTCATGCTCTGCCAGGGAGGAGGGGAAGCCGGGAGGAAGCAGAGACAGGACACCTGACCCAAGCTAGCCAAAGAGGTATTCCATACCACAGCACGTCATGCCCAGGATGTAACTGGGAGTTAGCTGGAAGGGCTGGGAGACTGCAGGGCTGGAGGAGGTATCGGTCAGAGCTTGGTCGGGCTGGGGAGGCGAGCTATCAGTCGGCTGGTGCTGAGGTGTTGTATTCTCTTCCCTTGTTATTTCCTTTATCATTGTTATTATTGGTGGTAGCAGTAGCGATTTGTGTTATACCTTAGTTACTAAACTGTTCTTATCTCAACCCGTGGGAGTTGCATTCTTTCCGATTCTCCTCTCCATCCCTCCAGGAGTAGGGGGAGGGAAAGAAGGGGAGGAGTGAGTGAATGAGTTGCCTGACTGGGTTTAAACCACAACACTAGCAAAAGCTCAAAGGACTTTAAGCAATATTTCTAATGGAAGAACTTACTGTCACAGTGCAGCTATTCTTAAAGCAGAACTAAAGAGCATAGGAAAAACACCAAGCTCATTCTGATAGATAAGATTTTCAGTACAGCAATTTCATCACCTTCACCACAGCCACTTTTAGTCCATGGTCTGATAGTCCTCGCACTGATGTCTCCTGTAGCCATTTAGCCTCTGCGAAACAGGAATGTTGCTACTTATTAAACATCAGGCTAGGAATTCATTAACATTTCTAACACATTTGGAGTAGAAACTGAATATGAAATCAGATTTCACTGTGAGTTACAATTTTTGAGAGTCAGTGAAACTACTGTCATCTATTTCAATACAACCAGGAGTAGGAAGGCCCTCAAAATAATGTGCTAAGTATTATTATCATAGTTTAATGATATTATTTTACTTCAAACCTCCAACTTCAATCGAATGAATTCAGACTGGCACAAAACAAAAGAATGGGACAACTAGAGTTTGTGTCACAAGACAAAACCCATGATTCTCCACACTTGTTATTTCAATAGCCATTTCTTTGGAACATATTCTTTTTGTTTGTTATAATCGCTACCCATTAATGGGCTTTTGTTCACAGAAATGGCTGATAACCACACTGATATGCACAATAACATGAAATGAAGGAATTCCTATGTCCACCATTTACTACATGTTATCAGTGAACTGTAATCCAGGACCTATTTATAAAGGCAAGTTGTAGAGATCTATGTACATCATCTTGGAAACAATTGGTCAAATAGGGTCAAATAAACAATTTTAGGTTATAATTATTACTTAAACAGAGATAAAACCTCTGCTTGCTTAGGCAATGAAAAAGTATATAACCATAGAAGACTAGGTCTTCTTCCTAAAAGCTCTATTATTCCAGTCAAGGCAGGCCTCTTCATTGACTTCACATTTATTTCTGATTTAATGTGTGCCAAAAGACAACAACTGTAAACCAATCTGAGAAACTCTGCAAAAGGTAGTTTAATTAAGATTAGTGCATTCTGACTGAGTTAATTGAATTAATTCAGCTTGTACATCCCGGAAGCTTTAGAGCTTTACCTCTCAAAGAGTTAGTGCATCCAGTTCTTTAGCTTGGTAAAACTAACTGCTGACTCAATTAAGATACCCAAGTTCTCCATTTATTTGCAGGAAAAGTTATGAAAGCTCCAAGAAGTGGGTTTTCTATCTCTGTGGGTACACTTTATCCTCTAATCATGGAACAGTCCTAATTGGAAGGGACCTCAATAGATCATCAAATCCAACATTTTGTGGGAAAAGGAGCCTCAATGAGACTATCCAAGCACTCTGTTCAACCACGTCTTGAAAACCTCCAGTGATGAGGTGAGCTCCATTTTATCCTTTCCAGAGATTACCATCTCCTGTCTAGAAATAACCTTTATTTTATGTAGATACTACAGTGAGAAGATCCAATGAGAAAAAGTCCTGCAGTCTCTCTGACCAAAAAAAGATGTTACTTTTCTTAAGGACCATGAACCTGGAAAACTCTTTCAGAGGTGTTTTCTATCTGAAAAAAAAGACCAGAAAATTAAGGCTCAAAGCACATGGGGTTAGAGTAATTCAAAGGGATGTGAGAGATGCATGTGAGCCAGTGCTTGAAAGATGTATCTTGAATTCATATCCTGGATGAGTACCTAGCTGTCTCTTGGGTTGGGGTTTTCTTTGTTGTTGGTTTGTTTTGGTTTTTAATACCTCTGTCTGTTGGAGCTGTTCAATTCTGCTGAGTTATAGCCGTAAGCTTACATGCCTAGTCGTGGGATTTCTTCCTTTAGGCAGAACTGACTCTCTCTGCCAGAAGACAATGAGAGAAACCCACTTTGAATAACCAGAGTCCAGGCATTAGAGCATTAGCCAGGGATGCAGAACACATTAAATGCTCCCTGTAAATGAAGAAGAGAAGGGACTAGGACCTGGTCACTCACACTGATGACTAAGCACTGGTATTCTCCAGGAGTAGACGTACAGTTCCTCTTTGGTGGTTTCAGCATGTTTTAAATACAATGATAGTTACACCCTTTTGTGAAAGAGTAAGGAAAGCCTACTTAAACACTTCTTGTTTCAAAGTGACTGCTGCTCCCCCTTGAGTAATAGAAATAAGGGTATTATATAGAGAGAAATTATTATGTGTTGTTATATATAACAGAAACCAGGGTGTTTACAGGATTAAGTAGCATTCCATTGACACTTCAGAGGATGCCTATGGTTCAACACGGGTAGATTTGTATGCCTGCAAATGCAGAAGGGTACCATACCATACAAGATGAGATTTTTCTAGTACTTTTAAAGGAAGACAATACCCAAGTTAAACTAGGGATGGGAAAGGAGCAGGGGCCCAGCTGCATCCCAAGACACAGTAGGAAGCCTTGTGCCCTCTTACATGGACCCAGCAGAGCTCTGGAGAGGTATATGAAACCAGCTAGACACTTGCTGATGCAGGACTCACATCTGCCCATCAAAGAATATTTCATATCGCCTAGTTGGAACCATTTTCAGTAGAAGTACATGGGGATCAGGTTCACTCACTCACTTCTCCCAGAGACGTGTGCCCTAGGCCACTTGACAGGGCCTGGGAGAATCATAGGACCAGAATCACAGACCAGTTTGGGTTGGAAGGGAACTTAGAGATCATCCAGTTCCAATGCCCTGACACAGGTAGGGACATCTTCCACTAGACCAGGTTGCTCCAAGCTCCGTCCAACCTGGCCTTGAGCACTGCCAGGGAAGGGGCAGCCACAGCTTCTCTGGGCAACCTATGCCAGAGGGAAGAAATTCTGCCTAAGATCTCATCTCAGTCTCCCCACTGTAAGGTTAAAGCCATTCCTCTTCTCCTGTCCCTACAGGCCCTTGTCCAAAACCCCTCTCCAGGTTTCTTGTAGCCCCTTTAGGCACTGGCAGCTGCTCTAAGGTTTCCCTGAAGCCTTCTCTTCTCCACACTGAACAAGCCCAGCTCTCTTAGCAGTCTCCAGGCCATCTCTGTGGCCTCCTTTGGACTCCACTCTTGCGTTGGGGGCTCTTGTGTTGTGATCAGGCTGAGCCTGTGCAGCACTGCTTGCTGAAACCTGCTGCAGACCATGGGAAATCACAACATAGTGATTCAGCTTTGTGAACCCGACCACACACTGAACTTTTTCAGCAAATATTTCCAATAACTCTCTCACAGGTGGAAACAGGATCAGCCCTGAGTTGTTCACAAACAGAAAGAAGAGATGCATTTATCTGAGAATTTCATTACAAAGGATAACTCTATCGAACAATTCCTTAAATCACCTCTTTTTGCAGTGACTTAAAATCATATGTCGAGATTCCAAACAGAAACAGAAATGCCTCCAGGAGTTTTCAGGCAACTACCATCGTTGTTGAAAGTAGTTGGAATTCACAAAGCTGCCATTTAACCCCAAGTCCTTAACAGTCTTACTTCTCTAAAGGTTTGCTTCCTATGCATCTTGGAGAGCCTCAGCACTCACAGCATTCAGTTGTTTATAACTATTTCCCATAATCCTGGGGCAGGTTCACAAAAGAGGTGTTTTCATGCCTTTGGGCAATAGCTTTGCTCTCAGAGCTACAGAAAACACAGTGCACAGTGATCATCTTGCATCTCTGAGATACGTCCTAAGACAGGGTGAGGGCCACCTCTTCTTTGCCCAGGAGAGAGACCAGCTTCTTGGAGTGGGCTCTGTCTGCTCTCCCACTCCCACAGCAATGGTATCACATTGAAAAGTCCTTCTCAGTTAGATTCAATGACTGCTTTTATGCTGCAATTGGCCTCCTGAATCCCACCCAGAACTGCTCTCTGAGATAAGGAGGTCTGGAAAGAGAGAGGATATATATCAGTTTCCTTCCTTGCAAAAAGTGCTCATCTTTCACTGCCCTGGCTTCTTGCTGGCTCTTTTGAGCATGACCATGCCATTAATCTCACACCCTGAATAAATACCTACTGGTTATTTGGGGTTTTACCACTCACTATAATATGGAAAGTCCTTTCTATCCCAGGAGATACGGTTGTTTATTGACCAGCTGGTTTACTTGAGATTTTAAAAATTCTTGCAACATATTCAATTAACTTTGAAACAGTCATGTTACATTTTTGTAACAATGACAAACTACTTCCTGAGCAAAACAATGAGATGTCAGCATATTCACAATATTTCAACATTATGTGCTAATCCATTTGTATCCACTCAATGTTGTTTCTAGAAAAAAAAAAAAAAAAGTAGGCCAGCATAGTGCAAAGGACACTTTGATTTATTTCTCTTTCTATTTTTCCTTTTTTCCTCTTCTTTTTTTTTTTTTTTTTTTTGTTGTTAGAAATATTCCAGGGCACACTCTGTGTCAGTCTAGATAATTCAGAAATGAGACCAATTTGCTTCTCAAGATGGGAGGTCAGAAGAGACAAAGAGAATATCCATAATTAAAAAAAAAAAAGGCACTCTTCTTCTTCTGGGAAGAAAGCATCTCCAGCAGAGCTCTGGATGTGAGCCTTGTTGAACTTACGCTTTTCTACTGTATTCCAGATTGTTAACACCTTCCAGTTATTGATCTGGCCCTTAAGTCCATGAGACAGATTTATTCCACCCAAAGTTTAGGAGGTATACTTACCCTCCAATTTTCTTCCAGCTGGGTGGTTACATTAAACTATGAAAGGGCATCATGCAACTATGCCCCTGCATGGACTTGCTGTGTGTTTTCTCTAGCAGAGGATCCACAAGTCGATGAAGACTTTTTTCCCAGCTATGGGCTGCAGCACACTCAAGTCAAGTTCCTCTCCCCATGTACCGCTAGAGAAATAGGAACTGTTGAAAAGTCAGTCTCCTGGACCTCGACATGCAGCATCCTTTGGAAGCACTGCAACAAAGTATGCTATCACCTGAATGGCTCTGCTAGACCTTACAGTCAAAAGCACATGGGTCATGTAGGTCATGGTTTTGTTTCAGTTCTGTTTCTACCATGGCCAAAACCTGCCATCTTCTGCTCAGTACTTTAACTTAAACAGAAGGAACAAATCCAACTAACCAACCCCCTATAAAAATGTACCCATGAGCTAGCAAGAATTACCCAAGGAAAGTCTCTTTTGAAAAGCTCCATTTAGGAAAACCTTTTAAGAGTGTCTTCAAAGAGAATGTTTTTTGGAGAAGATAATATGAAAGGAAGGAAGAAGGCTCAGCGGCAATAATAGGAGCTGGAGAATTCCCCCAAAAGTTATTACTGATCATTGCTTCTGATCAATGGAAGGGAAAAAAATCCCTCTGGATACACTCAGCTTTCTAGAAAAATGTTCAAACTTGGCAAATCCATTTTACTGGCACCTTGCTTTCCAGCATAGATAAAAGGTAATGACTGACATGAATTACATAAAATCTTCTCATTTATCCACACCTCTAGAAAATACGCTGGGCTCTACTTCCTTCCTGGCTTTGGTGAGGCCCAGATTTTCGCCCTGACATAATTTTTCCCATGTGTTCAAAAAACCGAAGTTCTTTTTGTATCTGGAGAGTAATCAAACACACACATGCCCTGAAGATGTAAAGTCAATTTGTGTCTAAGGAAGATCTGCAGGAATTTAGGAACAACTCTTGGCATGCTTCATCAGCCGCTGATTATACGTCCCCCTTTATTTCTTCCTGACGAAACACCCCAGAAATCATGCACAATGTCTGAGTGCCAATGCACCTGCCGTTGCACACCTGAAGCATTTCAGGCCCTCTTTTCATGGCTGTAGCCTGGGGCTGAGTCAAGCAGCCAAAGAGCAGGAGCAGGGCATGTCAGCCCTAAGCTTGTGAGAGAAGCTCCTTCAAATGAAGAAGATGTTGATTGTCAGCTAATGTCTTGGAAGAGAGCTAGTCCAGTGGAAGCCTTGGTGTAAGACACTTGTAGGGAGGGTGAAATTAAGCTTCACTTGGCATAAGAGGTCTTTGGGGAATGAAATAGTATAGCCAGAACTGAAGAGCTGGCTTGGCAGCACCCCAAGCTGTCACAGCTAGGCTCTGTACTAGCCCTGTGAAGGGGATGCTACTGGAGCTGTGGTTCCCTGTTTGACAACAGATGTGAAAAAGCAAGGCGGCAGATGCACACATGAGCAAGGTTAACTGAACTTCCCACACTACACTGCCTTCATTCTCCTCCCCAGGCACCCACAGCTCTTGAGAAACCAGCCTTCAGCCTCACTGGAAGTGAAGCTAGTGACAAATGAGATCATGGGACAGGAAATGTAAGGGCGACGCCTGTGCCTTTGCAGGCTCCTTTGAAGATATTTAGTTAGCATTTCAGGCACCATTTATTTCACTTGCATCTGTGGTTTTGTCTTCATTTGCTTTTCTTCACTGAGCATCACACTTGCAGTTAAACTATCAGTTTCTGGGAGATTTACAATAATAGGAAATACAAGCACCCCTCAAAAAAAAAAAGAAATGTTAAGCCTGTATCTTCCTACACTGAAGTCAATATTCTTGCTATTCCCTCCTCTTTCTCTCCTCACATTTTCACAGGAAAAAGAAAGGCAAAGAAACAACTGCTTCCCATCCATAAACATACAGTAAATCTATTGCAACAAAGGCCTATGGTCACCACTTTCAAGAAGAATTTTGTTGCCTTTCGCATGCAAGCTGAGCTTTTCATCTCTATAGTAATGACAAAACCTGTTCTCAGGCTGTGATTCACCCTGGGAAAAATGGGATTCTGAAATTGTCAGGCGTTATCCTAATTTAGAGGATATGAAATGCACGAAAAAGCATTTGCAGCATAGGAATGAAAGAGTCCTCTTTGTTTCTGTCTCTCCCACAATTCCCTGCCCAGAGATAGATATACGGGGCAGACTTCTAAATGTCTCCTGCTGCAGCCATTGTAGAGGCCTCCATTTCTGACAAAATCCTTTAAAGGAAACAGCAAAGGCCACAGTATGATGGAAGATTGGCACCATTCAGTGTTGCTCCGTCCACTAGTCCAAGAAGCTTCCCAAAAATCTGAATTCAATTTCCAGGATGCTGAATGGTTGCTCGCCTGGTGACAATGTACCAGCAGCTTCATAAGCTTTTTATTTTCTGTTAAGAAACCAATTGCCTTGGATTTTGGATGAGAATTAAAACAACCCAGCTCCCTCTCACTGTTTGCTCATTGTTCGTAAGCTGCTCTACATTTGTCCTGTTCAGTGAGCTATTGTTCCATAGGGGCACTGCAAACCTCTGCAAGCACAAACTCAAACCACACTGTAAATAGCACATGGCTTTGTTTAATCCAGAGGGAACCCCTTGGCTTCAGCTGGAGAGGCAATCACAGCAAAGTGACCTGCCTTGTTTATCACCACCACTAGATATTACCCGCTGTATTTTGGTGCCAGCCCATTGTTTGCTGTTTGACTTTTTTAATTTTTTTTTTTTTTTAATACAGCAACATAAAATGCTTCACCACACTGACTTGTCATGGGTACAAGGATGCTTTAAGGGTTTCCATCCAGTAGATAAAAGAGCATTGTCCTATTGAGCTCTGCCAGCAAACCCTCCTCCAAACACAGGCTGCTGATGCCCTCTGCTGGTGCACTGCTGTCGGTTTGAGGGCTTTTTGTTATTTCTGCAGAGAGCAAGATTGTTACTAGGTATCATTTTCACTGCCAATAAACATGTGTGTCTTGTCAACAAGCTATTGCAAATACTTTCGAACTCAGAAATCTATTACCAGGCAACAGAAAAAACTGTCCATCACAGTGTTCTCCCCTCCAATTTAAATTGTAATTTTCTTTTTTCTCTTTTTTTAAAAAGGATTACATGCTGTGTCAATATTTCAGTAATTTATACAATATCATGGGAAAGGAGAGGAAGGAATTATACTAAAAATACCAGTCATCATATTCTCTAATTCCAGTAGATTTTAGAGAAACCAGTCTGGGTAGTCATGCTGTCCTGAATATGCATTCTAGATTTGAGTAAAGGCATTATTTGAAAGCGTGCTGTGATAGACAAGTGTTATCATAGAACCATAGCATCTTGGAATGGTTTGGTTTTGTAGGGAACTTAAAGCTCATCCAGTTTCAACCCCCTGACATAGGCAGGGACATTTTCCACTAGACCAGGCTGCTTCAAGCCCTGTCCAACCTGGCCTTGAACACTGCCAGGGATGGGGCAGCCACAGCTTCTCTGGGCAACCTGTGCCAGGGCCTCACCACCCTCACAGGGAAGAACTTCTGCCTAAGAGCTCATCTCAATCTCCCCTCTGTCAGGTTAAAGCTGTCCCCCCTTGTCCTGTGCCTACAGGTCAAAAAACCCTCTCCACATTTCTCAGTCCCTTTAGGCATTGGAAGCTGCTCTAAGGTCTCCTGGAGCCTTCATATTATGACAATTCATACTGCTGCTGTGCAGTCCACTGTTAGGAACCCTTTGCTCACCTCTGCTTGCACTGTGAGGGAGCTGCCACTGCTCACATGCTTGTTTATGCAACAGACATGTTTGTGCATGGCACAGCACAGGAACCCCTGCACACGCACAGGGGAAGCTACATCTGGTATTGTACGGACAAGCAGAGAGCCAGGGAGTTGCTGTGATGGTGGAAAGGAAAGCACAGCATCCAGTGGTCCCTCACTCAGAGAAGCCAACTTGTCTGATTCCCAGAGTGGGACAGCAATGGGGGAAGGAGTTAGAAACACATTTTTTAATTTTCTGTGAATAAGTGAACCTCGCCAGCACAAAACACAAAGTTAGCATCTCTGCAGCAATGGGGGGAAGTTAGCTCTGTGGGATGATCCTGTAGCATTGTCACCCATTATGATTTGAGCAGCAAGCCAAAATATGGGGACAGACATACTGTTTCCATTAGGAGAAGTAATTGATGAAGAAATCAGATATTTCTCTGATGTACTCCTATTTTTCTGCAGAGAATGTACAAAGCCCTATTTCCCTTCCCCCATTGTGTTCGACCAGCAGGAGACAAGTCTTTTCCATTCAAAACTCCAAAAATTTTTCCAGCTAGTACTCTTCCCAAAGACTGTTTCTTACCCTTTTCCTTATGGATGCATTGTAAATGTGGCTTTGGCTTTCTGTGGCCTTTCTTACTGTTTTTTCTACTCGCATATCTGCACTGCTCTGAGTGCTTCTTGCTGGACACAAAGGATGCGCTTACAACTCCTGCAGCAGCATCCTATTCCCATCAAATCAGCGCAACCATTTTATTAGGGATTGCCCCCCAAAAAATGTGCCAGAAGAGGTGTTGGCTTAACCACTTTAAAAAACAGCTCCTTGCTACCTACTTGTTTTCAAACTGGACTAAGTTAAGCAGCAGGCACACAAGCAACCTGGCCACCAGACCTTCAGTGATGAAAGCACAGGCAGCTGGCAATGAGGAGTCAGAGGTGGCTGAAGATGGTGTCCCTGCCATAACCACTAGCAAGCTGAACCTAGGTAAGGATGCCTGTACACAGACTCCTCTGCTGTCTGCCGTGTGCCTGCACAGACCGGTTTGGCAGGGTGATGTCAAGGTCTGTGCATTTATTTGCGTTTTGCCCTTGCTGCAGGCTGACAACCAGCCCTGCATCTGCCTTGCATTTCTCAAATGTGGCACCATCCTTTCTATCAGCTGTGATGAAAAGGAACTCGCTTTAAGGGCTTTTTTCTCTTTCACCTGAACAAAGGAAGGCTCTCCACCTCTTCAGTGTGATATCTCACTGCAACCCTAGAACCACATTTCAGTAACACTTCAAACATGGCACCTGAAGAAGTGTTTTCTCTCAGAGCTGGGTCCCTGAGATAGATTTCCTCTCATTAGCAGGCACTATTAAAAGGTGATTAGCAGCTGGAGAAAGCAACCTAGAGAAATGATTCCTCCCTCCAGGCACAAAAAAAAACCCCTGCCCCTGCAGAAGAAAACAAGACCTTAAAGCAGAATAAATAAACCTTCCCTCACTTCTGTGCCCTACACACAGCTGTAAATCCAATGCTTTCTGGAGAAGGTCATGGACTCCATCTGCTAATGGGTTTCCTGCCTGAGGGTATTTACAGTAAGAGTACATTTGATGGACAAGGGCCATCACGGGTGAAAACAATTTGACAGGACGGAAGATGAAAGCAGAGAGTGACTAGAGCAGCTAAGAGCAATGTCCTTTGAGAGCATGTCACGGTAACAGCTCGGACACTGCACACCTCTGGCAGCTACATTTGAACAAAGAAAGATGCCTAAAGAAATACAGCTGATGAGGACTGACGTGAGAACTGCATGATACAGCTCCAAGCAAAAAAATGGGAGGGAGAGAAGGAAAGGAGGTGTGGGCACATGTGGTGCTGTGCCAGTGTAATAAGGAAGCCTGCAGTTAAGGAGATACAATTATCAGGTAGATGTAATGCAGGTTTATAAGGAAATAAAATATTTCCAAATAGCAAGATATTCTAAGATTATGAATGAACTGAATAAACCTGTCCCTTTTATTCCTTTTTGGCCACTCACATCAGAAGATGATGTAGTAAGAGCTAGTGAAAGGGGCCATATGAAAAAGTATATGAGGGGTGGTTTTATCCTTCAGAACATAGGAACTGCATAGTGTGCTCTTAATCTTCACATTACCTACCTATTCATCTGGCCATCATTTGAAATTGCATTGATACTCCTGTATCTCTGTATTCCCTCTTCTGTCTGTGTCATGAGCAGCTCCTATCAGCAGGACTACGAATTGCAGTTAAGTGCAGCAAGTCCATCTGCAAATGACAAATCTTAACTCTTTCCCTAATCCTAACTCTTTGCTAAAGGAAGAGGAAATGGTTTCTTTTAGGAAGAGGTTTTGAAATCTAGTTAGTGAAGCTTGCTTTCTTTAAGCAGCATGCACTGTCTTTAGCCACGGATCTAAATAAAGCATGTAACAAGATGAACACAGAATGCTCTCCTGCAATGTGGAGGACTTATCCAACACAGTTCTGCAGTGATATTTAAGCCCCACAAAGCCAGCAGTCATGCCACTGCCAGGTGTGAAGTTGAGTACTTGAGCCCATGCTTAGACGCAACGCAAAGTTTTAACTGGACAAATAACCTCGTTTCTTCCTTGCTCCTCACAGGTGCAGCCCAGTGGGAAGCAATGAAAACAGTATCATCCAAGGAGATCTCACTGTTACTCTCCTCATGGCAAATATTTTCAGACTGTTTCTGTCACTGTCTGCAAGATGGTTTGGTTTTTGTTTGGCTTTGGGGTCTTTTGGGGGAGGAGGGGATTGGGGGGTGCTTGGAGGTTGTAGGTTTGGGTGGGGTTTTTTTGTGCTGGTGGTTTGGTTTTGGTTTGGATTTGATTTTTATTTTTATTTTTTTGCTTGCAATAAACTCGTGCAGCTGGCAACTTACTTGCCTTTCTCATGTTTCCCCCTACAGTACAAACATCGTTCTACCCTTCCTCACAGGCCACTGTTTCTCATTAGTCTGTGTTTGTCTCTCATTTATACATGGCAACTAAGCTCCACTACTACTACACTTTTGGTTTTCGTCATCGTCTCTTTTCTGCTTTGCTACTGCAGAAGACACCATTAGGACAGTATGATACAGCTTCATCGCCAGCTGCATACCACATATGTTTTAGACACACCACCTCTCAGTCTGCAATAGCAGTGAAGATCAAATGCCTGATTCATAGAATCCTCAAATGTTTTGGGTTGGAAGGGACCTTAAAGCTCATCCAGTTCCAACTCCCTGCCACAGGCAGGGACACCTCCCACTAGACCAGGTTCACAGTATCACACAGTATCACAGTATGCTAGAGATTGGAAGGGACCTCGAAAGATCATCTAGTCCAATCCCCCTGCCGGAGCAGGAACACCTAGATAAGGTTACACAGGAATGTGTCCAGGCGGGTTTTGAATGTCTCCAGGGAAGGAGACTCCACAACCTCCCTGGGCAGCCTGTTCCAGTGTTCCGTCACCCTCACTGAGAAGAAGTTTCTTCTCAAGTTTAAGTGGAACCTCTTGTGTTCCAGTTTGTACCCATTACCCCTTGTCCTATCATTGTTTGCCACTGAGCAGAGCCTGGCTCCATCCTCGTGACACTTCCCCTTTATATATTTATAGACACTTATAAGGTCACCCCTCAGTCTCCTCTTCTCCAAACTATAGAGACCCAGCTCCCTCAGTCTTTCCTCATAAGGGAGATGCTCCACTCCCTTAATCATCTTTGTTGCCCTGCGCTGGACTCTCTCCAGCAGCTCCCTGTCCTTCTTGAACTGAGGGGCCCAGAACTGGACACAATATTCCAGATGGGGTCTCACCAGGGCAGAGTAGAGGGGAAGGAGGACCTCTCTCGACCTACTAACCACCGCCCTTCTAATACACCCCAGGATGCCATTGGCCTTCTTAGCCACAAGGGCACAGTGTCGGCTCACGGTCATCCTGTCGTCCACTAGGACACCCAGGTCCCTCTCCCCTACACTGCTCTCTAACAGGTCGTTTCCCAACCTATACTGGAACCTGGGGTTGTTCCTGCCCAGATGCAGGACTCTACACTTTCCCTTGTTATATTTCATCAGGTTACTCCCTGCCCAACTCTCCAGCCTGTCCAGGTCTCGCTGGATGGCAGCACAGCCTTCTGGCGTGTCAGCCACTCCTCCCAGCTTAGTGTCATCAACAAACTTGCTGATAGTACACTCAATTCCCTCGTCTAAATTGTTGATGAATATATTAAATAATACCGGTCCCAGTACTGACCCTTGAGGCACTCCACTAGTTACAGGCCTCCAACTAGACTCAGCCCCATAGACTACAACTCTCTGGCTTCTCTCCTTCAGCCAGTTCGCAGTCCACCTCACTACCTGATCATCCAGTCCACACTTCCTCAATTTAGCCGTGAGGATGCTGTGGGAGACTGTGTCAAATGCTTTGCTGAAGTCAAGGTAGACCACATCCACCGCTCTGCCATCATCCATCCACTGTGTTATTTCCCCATAAAAGGCTAAGAGATTGGTCAAACATGATTTCCCCCTGGTGAAGCCATGTTGACTGCCCCTCATAACCCTCTTATCCTTGATATGCCTTAAGATGGCACCAAGGATAAGGTGTTCCATCACTTTCCCAGGGATGGAGGTGAGGCTGACCCGTCTATAGTTACCCGGGTCCTCCTTCTTGCCCTTTTTGAAGACTGGAGTGACATTTGCTTTCCTCCAGTCCTCAGGCACCTCTCCCGTTTCCCAAGACTTGGTAAAGATGATGGAGAGTGGTCTAGCAATGACTTCCGCCAGTTCCCTCAGCACCCGCGGGTGCATCCCATCTGGACCCATGGATTTATGGATGTCCAGATTGCTCAACTGATCTCTAACCCATTCCTCATCGACTAAGGCAAACCGCTCCGTCGACCTGACTTCATCTAAGGTCTCAGGGGTACAGGGCTCTTCAGGACTGCCCGCAGCAGAGTAGACAGAGACAAAGAAGGCATTCAGTAACTCTGCCATCTCTGTATCTTCTGTCACCAGGGCACCCATCCCGTTCATCAGTGGGCCTACATTGCCTCTGGTGTTAGTTTTGTCTGCCATGTATTTGAAAAAGCTCTTTTTGCTGTCCTTGACCCTTCTCGCCAGGTTTAATTCTAAGGATGCCTTAGTCCTCCTAGCTGCCTTCCTACATCCTCTAGCAGCGGCCTTATATTCCTCCCAAGTGGCCAGCCCCTCCTTCCATGACCTGTAAACTCTCCTCTTCCACTTGAGCATACCCAGCAATTCCCTATTTAGCCATGCAGGTCTCCTGGCCCTCTTCCTTGACTTCCTACGTGTTGGGATGCTCCGATCTTGAGCTCGGAAAAAGCAATCCTTGAATGTCAACCAACTATCTTGGGCCCCTTTACCTTCAAGCAGCCTTGCCCATGGGATTTCCCTCAGCAATTGCTTGAAAAGGCCAAAGTTTGCCCTGCTAAAGTCCAGGGTTGCAATTCTACTTGCTATTCTACTGGTACTACCACACAAGATCCTGAACTCCACCATCTCGTGGTCTCTGCAACCAAGGCAGCCCTCAACCCTTACTGCTTCAACCAGATCCTCCTTGTTAGTGAGGATGAGATCCAGCAGAGCTCCTCTCCTGGTCGGCTCATCCACCATTTGCAGGAGGAAGTTATCATCCATACACTGGAGGAACCTCCTGGACTGTGGCTGGGTTGCTGAGTGGTCCTTCCAGCAAACATCAGGGAAGTTAAAATCCCCCACGACGACCACGGCCTGTGACTGTGAGGCCGCTCTCAGCTGCCTGTAGAAGGCCTCGTCAACTTCCTCACCCTGACGTGGTGGCCTGTAACAGACACCCACAACGGTATCCCCCCTGCCAGCCTGCCCCTTAATTCTCACCCACAGACTCTCAACTCGCTCGTCATCTGCCCCTGGACAGAACTCGGTGCATTGTAGCTGCTCCCGCACATAAAGAGCAACCCCACCACCCCTCCTGGCTGGCCTGTCTCTCCTGAAAAGGACATAGCCCTCCATGACTATATTCCAGTCATGTGAGCTGTCCCACCACGTCTCTGTAATTGCCACCAGATCATAGTCTCCTGACTTAACACAGGTTTCCAACTCCTCCTGCTTATTTCCCATGCTGCGTGCATTGGTGTACAGACATTCCAGGGAGCGAGCTGAGCACACCGATTTCACCCTATGATTATAGGAGGCATCCCAGTCTTCATTAATTCTGGAGCACTGCCCCACTGGGGCAAGCCCAGCTACAACCCCATCCCCCTTCGAATCTAGTTTAAAGCTCTCCAAATGAGCCCTGCTAATTCATGCCCCAGCATCCTTTTGCCTCTGTGGGACAAACCTTTCTCACTTGTCATTGTCCAGACTGGTGCCCTATAAAACCAGCTGTTATCAAAGAATCCAAAGCCCTGCCTGTAGCACCAGTCTCGAAGCCAATTGTTCATGAACTGAATCTTCCCATTCCTTCCATCAGTGGAAGATGGAAGGAGTGAGGAGAAGATCACTTGAGCCCCAGACTCAAGGTTGCTCTAAGGCCTGTCCAGCCTGAGCCCTGCAAGGAATGGGGCAGCCACAGCTTCTCTGAGCAACCTGTGCCAGGGCCTCACCACCCTCACAGGGAAGAACTTCTGCCTAAGAGCTCATCTCAGTCTCCCCTCTCCCAGGTTAAAGCCATTCCCCCTTGTCCTGTCCCTGTGGGCCGTTGTCCAAACCCCTCTCCAGGTTTCTTGGAGCCCCTTCAGGCACTGGCAGCTGCTCTAAGGTCTCCCCTTAAGGATCCTTCTCTTCTCCAGGCTGAACCAGCCCAGCTCTCTCAGCCTGTCTCCAGAGCAGAGCTGCTCCAGCCCTCACAGCATCTCCGTGGCCTCCTCTGAACTCCCTCCAACAGTTCCACGTCCCTCTTGTGTTGCTGCCCCAGCGCCAGGTGGAGGACTGCAGGGGGGTCTCCCCAGAGTGAGAATCCCCTCCCTTGACCTGCTGCTTATTCTGCTGGTGATGCAGCCCAGCACACAAGGGGTGGTTCTGGGCTCAAGCGCACACTGAAGCCGGGTCATGAGGAACTTCTCATCACCCAATACCCCCAAGTCCTTATCCTCAGGGCTTCTTTATCCAGTCTGCCCCAATCTGCGTTTGTGTTGGGGATTGCCCTGATCCAGGGACAGGACCTCGCACTTGCCTTGTTGAACTTGTTGAGGTTGGGTACTTAAATTTCTTCAGGAATTCAGGTCCTAGATGAGGGGACAAGTTCCCCTCCCACAGGAATGAAGACAGGGAGGGAGGCACCCACAGCACACATAGAGTAGAAACACAGCCATGAGGGAGGCTGTCATGGTGAAAGCCGAGCTGGCAACTCAGAACCACACAGCTGCTTGCTCACTCCCCCACCTTTTCTTCCTCTCCCTGCTCCCGGAGGGATGGGAAAGAGAATTGGAAGAATGTAACTCCCATGGGTTGAGATAAGAACAGTCCAGTAACTAAGGTATAACGCAAAACCACTGCTGCTGCCACCAATAATGATAATGATAAGGGAAATGACAAGGGAAAAGAATACAACCGCTTACCACCCGCTGACCAATACCCAGCCAGACTCGAGCAGTGATCTGAGCCTTCCAGGTAACTGCCCCCCAGTTTATACACTGGGCATGATGTACTGTGGTATGGAATAACCCTTGGATAGTTTGGATTAGGTGTCCTGTCTCTGCTCCCTCACAGCTTCTTGTGCCCCTCCTCACTGGCAGACCATGAGGATGAACAGTCCTTGGTCAGACTAAACATTACTGAGCAACAACTAAAAACATCGGTGTTATCAGCGCTGTTCCCAGGCTGAAAGTCAAAAACACAGCACAGCACCAGCTACTAAGAAGGAGAAAAATGACTGCTACTGCTGAACCCAGGACAGAGGGTCAGCCATGCAAGCTTTCTTCAGTCTTGCATTCTAGACAGAGTCATGGTGTTGCTTTTCCCAACATGCAAAATGAAAGCTCCCAAAACTCAGAGACCCATGAAGAGAGCAAGTGACAATTTGGCACATTGAAACCATGACCACAAAGAAAATGTAACTGAGACATCCTGAGTGAAAGTGAAGGTCACAGTAAAAAAAGCCCCTAAGATAATATATAAAATGTTGAGGAAGTTGGTTTCCTTTGCTCCTTTTCATGGAACCCTGAAACTGGAGTAACCAACATCCCCTTTCCACGTGCTAGGAACAAACATAATCCTGTTGCACTTTGTGACTGGTAGGTTATCTCCTTCCCTGTGCTCATGGAGCTGTTTTCCAGATTAAAGGTGACAGGCATTTCAGTCAAGCACCCTTTTCTCATCACCAAGAATAACCCTGAAGAATGAGGCTTCAAGCAGGTGCTGACACTTGCTCTGTCATACAAGTTTCCCAGGTTAAACAACAGTGATGGAAAACTCTTTTGAGCTTTTTCCATTAGCATGAGCTGTTACTGGGCAACATCATCATTCTTCATATGTAAGAATGAAAATCTTGTACGCAAGTTATTAACATTATCCATTTATTCACATGCTTAAAAAAGAATAATTGCAAGAAAAACAAACAAACAAAAAAAAAAAAAAAAACCCCACAGTTTAAAAGTTTCATTGGAAGTAGTCACTGAAGCTATCACCTCTGCAATTTAGGCTGTGATTTTCAACCAACTCTTAGAAAACAGGCACCAAAGCCACTTGTTAAAGGTACTTGAACAATATCTGGTTACTAAAGCCCATTAATTCTGACACCACTGGCTGCCTATACCAGCTAATATAGAGGTCGCAGACAAGTATTTGGTGGGGGGACATCAAACACAGCCTCCTATGCTGATATGAATATGGCCCATGTATGCCTCTGTACCCCTATTAGAAGCAGCAAGCACATGGCTGCAATCTCCCACTAGCTGAACTTGAGACATCCTAACACCAGACACAAATTAGATTCTGCCCCCTGGCACAAAAGCTATCCCAAAGTAGTGTCTCAATGGTCATTTTCCATGCAGAAGCCCTCATGGGTAGTAAAAAACTAAATAGTCATTTTAGATTTCTTTCTCTTTTAGATTTCATATCTCTTCTTATTTCCAAAAGAAAGCAACTGCTGTCATGCTTACTTGATTAGAAAATTTAAATCCTTCAGATTCACTGATGTTTCTGGTATGTGTAAAAAGCTGGGCAACTAATTAGATGAAAAAGACTTTTTGAATGGCTGTTCTCTCCAGGGTTTGGTTTGATTTTTCTTTGTAACTACATACTCCATATTCACTGACTATAGGGGAATATCCCCTTGGAAATCCTCTAGCTTTGGTCTCATAGTATGTCAGCTCCTGATTGGACCAAGGATTCACAACCTACAAATCCAATAGGGTACAATAAACTTTACCTGAAGTTTCTTTATAAACAGTATCAGAAGGATGAGGATAACCCTATCCATAGACTTCTAAATTAAGTCCCAGAAAAAGATATTCCAGTGTTTCATGAATTTCAGTCAAGGACCTAAGCTCTTTGGTAGACTTGTATCTCAGGGCCAACCTGAAACATATTTTTGGGGGAAGGAGAAGAAGAGATGGCTGTAACGCAGCCATAAAGACGCTTTCAGTGTGGTGGCCGAAGTGCATCCCTGAGGATGCATGTGGACGCCATTGGCAGCAAGCGAATACCCAAAGTAGTGCTGGGCTTAAGTGGCTGGAGATAAAAGTTTTGTATGGCAAGAGCTAAATGGCTGTAGTTATTTCTATTTGAAGACTGGAACTTAAATGCTCAGCAAAAAAACAGCTACATTTACCCCACTGCCCCCTGCATATTTGGTCTTGGAAAGCATTTACAGCTTGAAATCTGAAAACAGAGTTCCACTTCAGTGATTCCTTTGTAACTTGTGAAATTAATAACTGAAAGTAAATAAAAGATAACCCAATTCTCTCTCAAAAAAGAAGGTTGGGTCTGGTTTTAATCATTAGCTAGGTCCAGACCAAGAATGTCTAATTGTGATCCAGATGCAGCCAGCGCTGGGGTCACAGTTCAAGAGGAATGCAGGTGAACTCTTGAACGATAACTTCCACACCTCTCCCTCCCTCATTTTGTAAGCAGTCTGAGATGGAAATTTCATTGTAAAACTATAAATTCTTGAGCAATCCTATGCCAAAATCAAGCCAGCAAGCATAGTTTACAGCTTACTGATAATAATCTTTTTCATTTGTTTTTACAGACAGAGAGGGACTACAGAAGTGAGGGAGTAATGTAATTGATTGTGAGCCAATGACCTATACTCATTTCCTTTGAATTTCACATCAAACACCCACAGTGATTTTTAAGAAGGCCAAAATTATTTAGACTGGAGATAAGGCTGGTATTAACACAATGGACATACATAACTGGTTTATGAGAATTAGTTGCTTTCACTTGGGTGTAAACCCAGTAAAGTAGGCATTTAAAGCACACACCTACCTTTCAATTTACAGGAGCTTAACTATGTGCACAACTAAACCCCCAAATCATTTCCCTACTGCTGCCCCCCTCCCCATCATTTCTACTTCATGTAATTCCCAGTGAAAGAAGACGGAATCTGCAACTGCCTAATAGCTCCTGAATCAGATCTTTTCACAAATGATAATAATTTGCCCACTCTTTTCTTTTTTTCACCTAAGCCAAACATTAAAATTAGAGGTCTGTAATGACATATGCCAAAACTGGTGTGCATCTACTGTCATTATGATCAAGTTAAGGGGGCTTTTAGCTATCTGTGCTTTTTTTTTTTTTTTTTTGCAAAGTAAATGTCTACGTTTCCACCAGCCATCAGACATTCCTAATCAAAAATTCAACCAGTGGGCATTAAAGAGAGCTAGTATTAAATTAAAATCATGACTCAGAAGAACTGAACAGATAATGCATGCTGTTTGACCTGGTTCACTTCTCAGACACTATCCTTCATATAAGTGGTTTTCATAAGGACAGTTAGTGGGATTTACCTAGAAACTTTTTTTTCTCCAATAAATATGGTCCAGAGTTTGAGAAAAATACTAATTCAATAAAATCAAGCTGCTATTTCAAAGTTAGGAAATCGTATTTGAAAATATCAATTGTATCAAAATGTAGAGTGGAATTAACATTAAGTATTATCTTTATATGTGGCTAACAGTATTGCATCTGATCGGTATTGTAATTGTAATTTCCAAGGCTCTAAAATTGCATACTGTCATTCAAAGATTTCCAGAGACATTCACCACTAGCAATGTACTCAGTTTTAACTCCCATGAATCTGCTGTATACAAAAAACCTCAGCAGGAGAGCCATATATGCACTTTGGTCTCTACAGATCTTATTGCTACAGTGGAATAGAACAATGTAATGTGCGTTCTTACAAGAAAGTATTTTGAATTTTCCTTTAGTCTGCTTTTCTTTTGAAATTAGTGGTGGTTTAGAAAGATTTAAGCTTTGACCTTATGTTTGTATGAAATGGCATCAGCCCCTTTGAAATATCTGACTTTGGGCACATAAATAAGTTACCAGAGACAATTAGGATGTCAGTTTACACCCCCTGCTATTCTACATGATGTGATATGAATCCATGCCCACTCCTTTGCACTGAGAAATAATCTTTCTTTTCCAATTGCAAGGTGGATAATTAAAATAGATGGTGTTTAAAATCAGTCACTAGGGACAGCTCCACAGGAATAGGATCGCTGACAGCTGTCTGAAGTCTACAGATGTCATCTCATTAGAAGACCTGACAGTTCTTTGCAAATTCACTTTTTGGCTTTTAATGACTACTTTTTGATGGTGAACACAGTGAAGTTGCTGTTTGCTAAGCCATGAATACAAAGAAGGAAGAGGAAAACTACCCGCAGGGTTATAGATGGGATTTGACATGGAGCAGCCCCTGCTCATTGCCACTCAAATGGTGCAAGCCCAGCTGGCACCAAGGTGGAATTAGTCTAGTGGGAGCCTTAGCAGTCGCCTTAGCAGTCAGACGGCACCACTGCAAGGGCACTTTGTGTTGGAAGAGGAGATGAGTTGCTATACACCCACTGGCCTGAAGGAAGTGAAGATGCACGAAGCTGCAGAGGACTCAGCCTGTAACAAAGTACTTGGTTGAGGACCTCAACCAAAGAGGTTCATTTGCCTGATGAAGATACACCAAAGGCAGCTGGACCCATTTGTCTTTCTGGAAAAATGGAGTCACACAAACAGGAACCTGGTGCAAACCCTGCATTGCTTTCTTATTCTGAGATATAACTGAGAGGCTGTATAATAGAATCATTGAATGGTTTGGGTTGGAAGGGACCTTAAAGCTCACCCAGTTCCAGCCCGCTGCCATGGGCAGGGGTACCTTCTACTAGACCAGGTTGCTCCAAGTCCCAGCCAACCTGGTCCTGAGCACTAACATGGGGGCATTGATCTATCCCAAAACTCCTAGTCAGTTGCCATCACCAGTAATAAATGCTTGGAGCAATGCAGATATTTCAGCCACTCCAGCCAAAAAGCCAGCCCATAGTATGGGGAATAAACAAGAGGAATTAGAGATGGGTACATATCTACAAGGATATGATATCATTGGCATCACAGAAACACGGTGGGATGGCTCCTATGACTGGAGCATTGGAATGGAAGGTTATAGGCTCTTTAGGAAAAACAGGCCAGGCAGACAGGGAGAGGAAGTTACTTTTTATGTCAGTGATAGGCTGGAGAGTATGGAACTCTGTCTGGGGACAGGTGATCAGTCAACAGAGAGTTTGTGGGTCAGCGTTAAAGGGACAACTGCAATGGGGGACATTACTGTGGGGATCTGTTACAGACCACCTGATCAAGAGGACTCTGTGGATAAAGCACTTTATAGAGAGATAGAAACAGCCTCACGCTCGCAGGCCCTTGTTCTCATGGGTGACTTCAACCACCCTGATACCTGTTGGAGGGACGGTATGGCCCGGCACAAGCAATCCAGGAGGTTTCTTGATTGTGTGGGAGACAACTTCCTTCTGCAAGTAATAGAGGAGACGACAAGGAGGGGTACCATGCTTGACCTGTGCCATGCTTGACCTCGTGCTCACCAACAGGGAAGGGCTGTTTGGAATGTGATGCTCCAGGGCAGCCTTGGTTACATGAGATGGTTGAATTCGAGATCCTCAGGACAGTGAGAAGAGTGTGCAGCAAGTTCACTGCCCTGGACTTCAAGAGAGCAGACTTTGGCCTCTTCAGGAACCTGATTAATAAGGTTCCATGGGATATAGCCTAGGGGGCAGAGGGGCCCAAGAATGCTGGTTGATAGTCAAAGATCACCTGCTCCAAGCTCAGGAGGTTTGTATTCTGACAGGAAGCAAACGGGGCAGAAAGGCTGGGAGACCTCTATGGATAAGGAGCTCTTGAGAAATCTTGGAAAAAAAAGTTTACAGAAGGTGGAAGCAAGGACAGACAGCCTTTGGAGAATACAGGGACATGTCTGGGAAGATAGGAACCAGGTCAGGAAAACTAAGGACCAGTTAGAACTGAGTCTGGCAAGAGATGTGAGAGATAACAGCAAAGGCTTCTGTACAGCTATGTATCAAACAAGACAGACTAGGGACAACATAGGCCCTCTCTGGAAGGAAACAGAACTGGCTACCCTGGATTTGGAGAAGGTTGAGGTTCTCAATGACTTCTTTGCCTCAGTCTTCAGTGGCAAATGCTCTGAGCACACCACCCACGTCCTGGAAAGCAGATGGAGGGACTGTGAGAATGCCCACTGTAGGAAAGGATTGAGTAGAGATCATCTTAAGAACCTGAATGTGCACAAGTCCATGGGACCTTATGAAATCCATCCATGGGTCCTGAAGGAGCTGGTGAATGAAGTTGCTAAGCCACTGGCCATCATATTTGAGAAATCATGGCAGTCAGGTGAAGTTCCCGATGACTGGAAAAAGGGAAATATAACCCCCATGTTCAAGAAGGGGAAAATGGATGACCGAGGGAACCTCAGACCAGTCAGTCTCACCTCTGTGCCTGGCAAAATCTTGGAGCAGATTCTCCTGGAAGGCATGCTAAGGCACATGAAAAACAACAAGGTGCTTGGTGACAGCCAGCATGGCTTCACTAAGGGGAAATCCTGCGTGACCAATTCGGTGGCCTTCTATGATGGGGCTGCAGAACTGATGGACAGGGGTAGAGCAGTTTATGTCACCTACCTGGACTTCTGCAAAGTGTTTGACACTGTTCTACACGACATCCTTGCCTCTAAATTGGAGCGACATCAATTTGATGGATGGACCACTTGGTGGATAAAGAACTGGCTGGATGGCCACCCACAAAGAGTTGTGGTCAATGGCTCAATGTCCGGCTGGAGACCAGTAACGAGTGGTGTCCCTCAGGGATCAGTGTAGGGACCGGTCTTGTTCAACATCTTTGTTGGTGACACGGACAGTGGGATTGAGTGTGCCCTCAGCAAGTTTGCCGATGACACCAAGCTGTGTGGTTCGGTTGATACCCTGGAGGGAAGGAATGCCATCCAGAGGGACCTTGACATGCTTGAGAGGTGGCCAATGCAACCTCAAGGAGTTCAACCATGCCAAGTGCAAGGTCCTACACCTGGGTTGGAGCAATCCCAGGCACAGCTACAGGTTGGGCAGAGAAGAGATTCAGAGCAGCCATGCGGAAAAGGACTTGGGGATGTTGGTCAATGAGAAAATGAACATGAGCCAGCTTCAGTGTGTGCTCACAGCCCAGAAAGCCAACCATACCCTGGGCTGCATCAAGAGGAGCGTGACCAGAAGGTCGAAGGAGATGATCCTGCCCCTCTACTCTGCTCTTGTGAGACCTCACTTGGAGTATTGTGTGCAGTTCTGGTGTCCTCAACATAAAAAGGACATGGAACTGTTGGAACAAGTCCAGAGGAGGGCCATGAGGATGGTCAGGGGACTGGAGCACCTCCTGTATGAAGACAGGCTGAGAAAGTTGAGGCTGTTCAGCCTGGAGAAGAGAAGGCTGCATGGAGACCTCATAGCAGCCTTCCAGTATCTGAAGGGGGCCTATAGGGATGGTGGGGAGGGACTCTTCATTAGGGACTGTAGTGACAGGACAAGGGATAACGGTTTCAGACTTGAACAGAGGAAGTTTAGGTTAGACATGAGGAAGAAGGTTCTTTACTGTGAGAGTGGTGAGGCACTGGAATGGTTTGCCATGGGAAGTTGTGAATGCTCCACCCCTGGAAGTATTCAAGGCAAGGTTGGACAGGGCTTGGAGCAACCTGGTCTAGTAGAAAGGGTCCCTGCCCATGGCAGGGGGTTTGAAATGAGATGATCTTAAGGTCCTTTACAACCCTAACTATTCTATGATGCTATGATTCTATGGGGCAGCAACAGCTTCTCTGGGCATTCTGTGCCAGGGTCACCCCACTCTCACAGGGAAGAATTTTTTGTAGAACTGCCATTTCCTGTGACCATAATGCATCATAAATTTTTGACAATCAAAATTATGACTCAAGGAGAGGGAAGTGTATTCTGCAATAACGCAGTGGTGGGATTTATTTAGTCCAGTTTTAGTTAGAATGAGTAAAAGGAACATAAACATAAGTAAAGGCATTTACCACAGTATGAAATTTTGTATTACCAGCATAATACATAATTCTGGCTGACCACAAAGTCAGATATTGATGCTGCAAATATAATCATGGTAGCAGAGTAACTGATGTGTGTCCCAGAGATCACGAAGTGAATAAATGTAGAAGCAATCTCTTCTACTCAGCAACGAACCTTCACTTTCGAGAAAAATGAATAATAATAACCTTATGTTTGCCTACTTACAGGGTGAGACTTTCAGACTGCTTAGAACTGTCCTGCTCTTGACATCTATAGGCATTTCATCATAGACACAGGCTGGGCACAACAATTCCCCCTTCTGTAGTGAGATTTCTGTATATTTTGCTCATTAGGGGCAAAAGGAGTAAGGGTAAAGGTAAAAATAAGGTAAGAACAGCAGTCTTTCCAGTCTGAAGATGAATTCCTTTTGGTTTTCTGCTTTCAGCACAGACTGCACTTATTCAGACATGGTAACCTCCACCCTCACACCCTGATACTTATCTGCCCCCTTCTGCCTTTGCTAGTGTGCTGTGCTTTATTATCTTCCTTGTGCTCTGAGATAAAATTGTTTCAACTGGGGCTACAACTATTTAATCCTTAAACTGATCACATAAAATTCTGACGTTATACTGGTCCCGCACATTTTGTTCTCTATTTTGGTTTCAATAGCTAAAGTATAGTGGCCTTACTGCTACCAAATCTAACACCCCTCTGCTTTTTTCAATACTGGCATGATCTCTGAATTTTGATTTCAAATTATTGCTGATCCTTTTCAATTCATTTTTAACCTCTGATTCCCCTTCATGTCTTTTTGAAGAGATGATTCATCCGAGCAGATCTCAACACTTTTCTTGCAAGCACTTATTTGTGCTAGGGATGGGAGCTCTGTACAGGCCAGTACCTTTGGTTTAAAGTTCCAGGGATTTTCTTTGTCAGCTCCTCATGTGATCTGCTTATCCTGGTTAGATACAAGTAATCCTCCTCTAATATGGCACTTTCAGCTCATAGATCTCTTCAGTGTTTATTTAATACCCCAGATGCTACCAGTTATTCTGATGGCATGGCTTCTACCACACTTCTGCCATCAGCAACCAGCAGAGACAAAAGTGTGTGTACAGAATTTGTTCTGTTTAGGAGAGACCAAATAGCTCCATTCCAGAATACCAGAAGAACCACCACATAGAATTGCACATTCCACACCAAGGGTTTTAATAAAACCACAAAATCTGAGTGATGATGCCTGAATGGAACAAAACAAACACAAACGAGGATCAGAGGTACTTGCTCAAGTATGTATGGCTGTTGCGTTGATCAGTGCATCAGACCCACTTCATCATCACACTTAAGTGAAAAACACAAATGCAGTCCTCTGGCATATCAGACAAGGTATCCAGGAGACAGGTAAGCCATTAATGCTATTTTATTAAACAGAGATGAAACCTCATCTGGAAAAGCCTATACAGTTGAGCCATCTGTGTCCAAAGACGAGATGAAACTGGAAACAGGGCTGGATTGCTGGGACAGTGAGGGGAGGGGGCAGCCATCATTACAGAGGATGAAAGGCTTGCTTAGCATATCAAAGTCAGCATCAAGAGGGAGTATGATTGATCTCTAAAAATAAATCAGTGGGTAAACCTCAGGGAGGAAGCACAGCTACAGAGCTAAATGACAGTACTGGTGGAGTAACAAAAGTGTATAAACTATCTATGTATACTATTGGACTTCAAATCCAATCACTTACAAACCAGAGCAGCAAGACTCCCTCCTACACAGGCAATGAAGGGCAGAAATCAGAAAGTTTTAAATTGGTATTTGATAAATGAACCACAATATGGTTGACTAGACCATGATAATGATCTGAGCTTGATGAAGTAGTCCATCATACCCTCTATCTTTTTTACCTTACAAATAAATCTAGGAAAAAAAAAAAAAAGAAAATAATTAAAACAGTAATATAACTCACACATGGAACACATTAAAATAGCAGTTTTCCAAGGGTATTTGTAAGACAACCAAAACCAAGTAGATGTGCTTTTACTGCAATCACAGAAATTATTATTGACCCCATACTATATAAAATTTTGTGAATGATGCAGGGAAAATACATACAACTGTTAGTATTGAACTTCACAGATGGTGACAAGACTGAGAAACAATAGAACACAGGAAAGAGAAGAGGACACTGAGTGAGAACAGCCTGTATTAACCTTGGCATATATCAATGGTACACATTAGTCTAAGCAGACAGATATAAAACTGTATGTGTAAGATAAATAATATACAATATACATACAGGATATTGCATTTCTGTCATGGGAAGCAACAATTTTAAAGGATTCAAAGATGGATAATAACTGAATAATGATCTGCCAAAGTACTGTGGGAATTTTGGGTGTGTACTCAGGGAACACTGAATAGGGATAGGGATGCTAAGTGCTTCTGCATTTAGTACCAGGGCAGCCACCACAACAATATTGTGTCTGTTTCTAGTATTAGCATGTAAGTAATGGTATTGGTAGTGTAGAAAATATTGGCATAACTGTACAGAGCCTTAACAATGACTGAATAAGAAAATTATGATTAAAGGAGAGAGAAAGGCTTGGGAATATTCATCTCTTTAGCCTACCCATCTCCACAGATATTTATCAGTGGTTCCTAGCTGAGCAGGCATAGCTGCAACAAGCAACCAGGAGGTGGGAGTAGAAACAAAACAGTTCAAACAAGAAAAAGACTGAACAATTTATTCCACATTGTAAGCCATTTTCCATCACTGGTGATTTATAAATTCAGAAATGAAGGCTGTTGTTAAAGACATGCTCTATTTCAGGACAGAGTTAATTGTGTAATCTACTCAGTCTGGAAGCTGTCCCACCTTTCCAGCCCGTATGATATTTAACTTGATATGCCAAATACACAGTCTCTTCCATCACCCCATGGCACATTTCCTAAATATAGGCTTTCTTCTTAAGAATAAGGTTTCTGTTTATTACCCCTTCCTTCCCAGGTCATGCATATCACCACCACCCCCACCTGAAGCCCGTGTTCCACTGCTAGAGGGTCCCCACTCTCCCAGACATGCAGACAGTAAGTTCTGATATGGGCAAAGGAGACCTTACAGAGTTACAACCATTTTTGGTGTCTTTTACCAAGCTAGCAGTCTGTTTCTGAAGGCAGTTTTTAATTTGCCTATTTTGAGAGCTAGCCCTAACACCAAAAATATCTTTATGACAGCCCTTGGAAAACTTTAATTTACAGTTATGGTACAGAATTCATAGAAGTAAACCTTATTTAATGGGTTTCTTATTTATTCTTTTCAAAATTAAGCAGACAACTTTGTCTATAGACTACTTCCTTCTTGCCCCCCCCCCCCCATCATGTGTCTCCCCTTGCATAAATGGCCCTGGCTTGACTCCCTCTCTCATATACATATACCATTAACCTGTATGCAGAGGTGTGAACACATTATAAAACCTGCCTTTACCTTCAGAAAACCAAATTTTTTTTTCCCCACTGATTACATCTTTTTGTAGATTGTAACACACAAGGTAATGTTGGTCTCCTCTTTCCACCAACAGCTACTTCCACCCTTCAAAGCTCTCTACAACAAAGACCAGTCTCTGTGTAAGAGGGTGAGGACAGTGCCAGGTGACAAAGCAGCTTTCTTTGGACTTCCAATAGATGATTCAAAGCCCAACACTAAATAACTGTCTATAGTGTAGGGACTATTGATCTGGCTTTTCAGCATC
This sequence comes from Pezoporus wallicus, assembly GCF_028554395.1. Lineage (NCBI taxonomy): Eukaryota > Metazoa > Chordata > Aves > Psittaciformes > Psittacidae > Pezoporus > Pezoporus wallicus. The sequence goes on from NW_026641983.1 coordinate 1,141,753, forward strand.
AACCATGTGAAAAGTCTGTATTCTGAAAAGAAAGATGGTTTTGAAAAGGAAAAAATAATGTGGATACTCTGGTAGAGGCTTCCACTGCTATTTTGCACAAATATGGGGATTTAAGCGGGAAATCACATTCATGGTGCTTGCTTTAAGCACATCGCATGTCTTGCCTGCACTCTAGTAATAACTGCATTTGTAAAAATAGAAACAAAGGACAATCTTACAATCTTAGTTGTAGGGGTTTAATCATGCAACAGCTGGAACATATTTTAAACAAGACCCTTAATTTACTGAAGTTGCATGTTCTATAGCTTCTAATTAAAAGTCCCATGAATCCAGGTGCTACACATCCCTGCAGTGAATCTTGGTCAGATTGCACTGCGTGGGATACATGGACAGTCCTGTCATGCTGAAAAGAGCATCTGCTTCCCATATATCAATATTGAAATAAGCTTGCATCCCTCATGACTTCAAACTGATAAATGCCTTTTTTATGTAGGGGTTTGGGTTTGGGTGAGTTTGTTGTTTTTGGGGGGGGGAGGGGGCAGGGGGGAATAATATGGATTATCTGAGTATTTGAAATGTAAGATTATCTGATTGTGAAGCTGTTGGGATTTTTCTCCAATTGAAGAACATTCAGCTTCTGAAGTGTTGGAATTAGTGAAAAAAAAATAAAGTCTATACCACCCTTCTGTTTGACTTGGTCCAGACCCAGCAGCTGTCTCAAAGGGCAAAGATTTACCTGAATCTTGCTAGCCACTATGCTCCCACAGTAAAAATACAAAAGCTGCTGGAGTTTGCTGCACAGAGAAAGTTAGACTAACTGGAAATGTACTTGAGCACAAGGTCTGAACTCACATCACTACATCTGCAGCCTAGTCTGTTCATGTCCCTGCTGCCATGTTTAAACAAAGATTGTTGCTCTACAGACCCTGACTATTATTACTTGAAACAGATTTATTCAGGCCAACTCTAAGTTAGCTAAGTAAGAATTCAAATAATTCAAAATTAAATGTGTCCTTGAAGCAAAACAGAGGACTGCAGAAAGTTACTTCAGTTACTTTGGTTTTACAAAGGCCATGCAAACAAAACGGAGACATGAAACGTATCTCCATGCATACTGGAGACCAAACACTGGTTAATTTAGATTCAGAAAAAGGATATGAAGCAACTAGAAAATCTGCTAGGTCAGTTTTCTGGCCTCTAAAACCCCACCAACCCATGTGGATTGTGTCTTTCCAATTGCCCTGTACATCCCTGGTGAAATAGATTTAGTTAATTTTAGTGGCGATAATTATGCTCTAAATGGTAAATAGAAAAATGTATCAAGCCTAGACTTACTGTACCTCTATTTCAGTTGGCCTTATGTTTTATGAGAACACCAATGTAAGAAGTAAGTTACCCCAGATAACGTTTGATATGGGGGAGAATGGGCTACTGCAATTAGGAAGGAATTGAACGAACATTTCTTCTTTCCTCAAACATTACACTAGAGTCATAACCTCAAAAGGAGACAGTTACATCCCTGCTCCGTAGCGTTCATCTGCGGACATCAGAGCAGACTGCAGCAGAGATGAATTAACGGTGTCACAGCTTCCCCTGAACTGAGAGCTTCCCTTGAAATAAGGGAATAACCTGATGGGTAGCACAGCTGATGCAGCATTCAAATGATGCATTTCACAAGCAAGTCTGACTGTAAGAAATAGTCTGTAAATGGAGTAGAACAGTGCTGAGTGATATGTGCAAAAGAGCTGAAGAAGTTCTAGAAAACTGAAAAAAAAAATGAAAGTAAAAATAAAACCACTTTGTAGCATCACAGGATCATAGAATAATTTAGGTTGCAAGCGACCTACGGAGGTTATCTAGTCTGACCTCCTGCTCAAAAAAGGCCTGCTTCAAAGTGGGATCAAGTTTCTCAGGGCCTTGTCCAGCTAAATTTGAAGTATGCTTCAGGGATGAAGACTCCACAGACTTTCAGGGAACCTTTGCCGATGCTTAATGACCCCCACTAAGAAACAACTCTTTATTTTATAGCCTGCTGGAATTTCTTCTATGTTACGTGTGTTCCCTATTCATTCATCCTTTCACCATGAATCTTAGAAAAAAATCTTTATGTGTGAAATTCACTGCTGAGGGAGTGGAATTAGAGAAAGCTGGGGTCTAACAGAGGTTGCAGTATTAGAGAAACCTTTTTCAGGTAAAATAAGGTTGCCACTTTCAGGACAGCTGGAATGCATGGAATCTGCTCCACCACGGTTCCCCGGGCCATGCAACCTGCTATCCCAGCGGAGCAATGGAGGGTGGAGCGGAGTGGAGACACCGCGGCCAGGCTCTGTTGTACTCCCTGCAGGACTGGGAACCTGATGGTACCGTGCAGGTGACAAGCCACATAGCAGCTGTCAAATGAGAAATACAGGAGAAGATGTCCATTGCTGAGCCAACAACTGTGGCTAAATCACTTCTCTTGGGGGAGCCTTGCTCATTATAATCTCGTTACAATACTAACTCACACCTCCAACCCAGAGTTACCGCCTCCAAGGTACGACCATCCCTGGCTGAGCATGCGCTTTGTATTTTTTATTGGCTGTACCTTTAAATGAGAAGCGAGAGATTTTTACACCAATCAATAATAAAAGAATGTATGACTGGAGTCACCCAAGCTCCACCTGAGAGCTTAGAAAAGTATAAAAGTGAATGAGAGAGAAGGGCAGATAGAGAAGACTCCATCGTAACTCCTGGGATCACTCGATGGTCTGAACCTGTCTTCTCCCCCATAGGGATGCCTATTGGGTAAGAATTTCATCTTTTGTGCACTAATTAATAACTAACTCACGCCAGATGTTATTGTATATCACTTCAAGCTTGTTTTTGCAGACAGTTCCTATCACTGGCAAGCACAAACCTTAATTACTCACAATTTGATATTAACGGTGTTATTCCATAAACTGTCAGTGCCAGTCCTTTGTGGGTGCCAGCAGTTGCTCCAGCAGGTAACATATTCAGATAAAGTGGGCAGACCTGCTGAGGTGTCTTGCTTATGCTGTTGGTGTCTTTAACTGAAGAAGTCAGTTGAATCGCCCTCCAATAAAGCAGGACTGCTCAGGGAAGGGTCCCTATAACAGGACGCTGACAGACTGGTCTGGCACAGGGGTCTCGGCTTTCCTGGGGCACTGATAGATCAAATACTAGGGGTCGGGAAAATCTTCCCCCCATCCCCGTGACATTAAATTGGCATAGTCGGCAGGATTGCCATGGATAAACTGCTGCAAAAACATAAATGTGCCCCTTCCCAGGCTGGGAAGGAGTGGGCACAACAGTATTGGAAAGATGAAGAGAAAGTGGTTGAACGTATTAAACAATGTCAGGCTGAGCAGAAAGTTAAAGGGGGGAAAGGTAAAGGTGTCATTTGTGCAGTGTTAGGAGCCTGTTTAACTTGTGCACAGAAAGAAGCTAGAGATGCCCCAGCTTCCAAACGGATTTCTGATGCAGAATATGCTGCTTTGAAATCAGAGAATGAGTCGTTAAAGTCATCATTAGTCTTCGAGAAGGAGGCAGGAAAGAAACTGTTGACTGAAAATAATCACCTTAAAACTGAAAACAACTACCTTAAAACCAGGCTGGACCACCTTAAAAACGAAGTGGACTGTCTCAGAGCTATCTTTGATCTAAAGAGGCGAGAGCGGAGGTTGTTGGGGGGGCAATCCTCTGTTTTGATCAGGCGGATTCGTGAGCCAGTGAATTACTGGGGCCACAGAACCTGGGAAGGGGAAGTTTGGTGTGAGAGTGATGATGAAATTGTGGGTAACCCCCACTTTATTCCTCGTCCAGTTCCCTTGAGACCATTGGTTAGGAAGGAGACTGATGTTGATAGTGACAACAAAATTCATGCCACAGCGAGTGCAGTCCCCCGGACGCCTGCTGAGCTATTAAAATTGCAAGAGAAATATTCAAGGCAGTCAGGTGAATCAGATGTTCAGTATGTGTGGCGTGTTTCTCTTACAGGAGGAGATCAGGTGTTGTTGAGTGAGGAGGAAGCAAGAGGTTTTTGGGGTCCTGGAGTGTTTTTAACTGTTGCACCAGGAGACCATAATTACTCTTTAACCGCACGGGCTGCATACTGGGCGGGTGGTATAGATCCTCAGGTGAGAGGAGACCCGCTGATAATTGAAACTAACAGTCTCTCTGAGTTAATTATGTCAGTGCAGAAGGCAGCGTGCTTACAGGCAATGTATGAGAGAGATCCTACAAAGAAATCTCCAATGCAATCCTTCATTGATCCAGCACGGTTAAACCCTCTCATTCATGGTCTTCCTGAAAGTCTTAAGATGTATGTTGTTGGCATTCAGATCCGTCTGCAAAATAACAGATACAGTAGTCACAGTCGCAGATGGGGCCAGCGTGACCCCAACCTTACTTGGGAAGAGTTTGTGCAAGATGTAGTTGATTATGGACGTCGCATGGGCTGGACCATAAAGTCATCCATGCAAAAGCTGCCAGACCATACACGGCAACTCCACCAGCTCAACACTCCACAGTCTAAATCTGATGAAAGGTTTAAAGAAAGACCCAAATTTGATAAGGAGTGGAATGACCTAAGGCATCAGGCTCAGGACCTGCAAGTCCCCCAGGTCTTGTTAAAGGATGACTTCCATAAATTAGTCAAACCTTTAACTGCAGTAAAGGGAAACATTAAAACTGAGGAAAAACACTCCCAGGCAAATTCTGCGCCTCAGAAAGGGTGCATACCTTCTGCACCAAGCCAGGACTTAATGAATTTGGCAGAATCCCCGGCAAAAAACGTGCATCCCCGGGTAGCGTTGTGAGCCACCCTACCCGGTGGATACGACCAATAAATTGGCTCTCTGGTAAAAGCCCTGAACCTCTTCTTAGTACTCCAATTGGACCTACGAAAATTTGCGTGGACTTTTTAATGGACACAGGAGCCCAAATGTCAGTAATCACTACTGAAACAGCCAGGGCATTGAATGTACGACCCGGATGCCGCAAAGTGAAATATACAGGAATAGAAGGAATAGTTAAGGAATGCCCAGTGGCTAAAATAAATTTATGGCTACCCGGAGAAAGATGGATGACCTGCGCCGAGGTATTGGTTGGGGCAGCTGATACTAACATTTTTGGGTTTGAGCTGTTGTATGGTCGGCGTTGGGAAATGCCTGATGGGACTGTGTGGAGTTTTGCTGCTCCAGGGATGGGAGGTGAGGACGATGATGGAGAACAGGCTTCCACAAAGATACAAACATCATGACTATTGCTCAAAATGCTTTGGCTAAAATCTACGCAGAGATGCCCATTTCACTGGGTATCACAATGTATCAATATATTGATGGCATTCTGATAGGGGGAGATGATAGAGAAAGGGTGAAAGAAACAATAGGAAAAAAAGAGGGACACACTAATTGAATTGGGGTTGGAAGTTCCAAGTACCAGTACAGGAGGTTAAATTCCCTGGAGTCTGATGGATTAAAGGAGCTGTTTCTATCCCTCCAGATACCATGGAAAAGATAGAGCACAGGCAGGATCCCACCAGAGAGAAAGAATAACAGGAAATTTTGGGAACTTTGGACTACTGGCACAAACATATTCCTGATTTTTCTATTGTTGCTTGTCCCTTATATAATTTGTTTAAAAAAGGTAAAGTCAAGGGTATGGACTGAACAATATGCAAAGTTATTAATAAAAGAACTGAAACTATTTCAACAGTTTAGTCCTACCATCTGACTGATCCTATCCATGTAGCATAAACATTCAGCGAACACAGCTCCCACTGCAACCTACAGCAAGGGGCCAGAAGGGCCAGAAAGGCCACTAGAATTTTGCTCTCACTCTTTAAACAATACTGAAATGAGGTAGTCAGATCCTGAGAAAAGCTTACTATCCCTGGGGAGAGCTGTGAGGCAAGCAGAACAAATAAGTAGGGGACAAAATGTGGTTGTTTGAGGGTCATTCTGTCTTTTAGATACTAATAAAGGCACTACCCCACTTGCAGGTATTGCTCAGAAACCTATAGTCTGTAAATGGTATGCTTATTTGAAAGGCATTAGTGAAATTATGCCAATTGCTGAAGGTAGCATTAAAGTATATAAGATACAAAAAGACATAGATGGCATGCTGTTGTTTCAACCAACACTGAGTAAGCCCTCCCTGATTCACGAGGCACCTTCACTGAAAGAGGATAGTGACCTCAAGGGGGTATGGCTTATTGATGCATCATCTCACAGACAAGACAATGAATAGCATAATAAACCCATGGCATTGGAGGTGGCCACAAGGGAAAGGTTAAGTGAAACAGGCAAAGCGGGGGAGCTCAGAGCAGTTCTACTAGCTGCACAACATAGAGCTAACCATATTTACACCAACTTATATGTCATTTTCAAAGGAGCCACTGGGCAGCTAACGACTGGCAGGTGAACAGAGTCCCAGTCTGGCAAACTGAGAGCTGGAAGTAATTGTTAGAAATAGGAAAGATCAGAAGTCATTGCACACTGGCTGGGTTCAAAGGCATGATTGGTCAGGCTCAATCATTGCTCAATTTAACCAAAAGGTAGACAGCCTTACATGCCTGCAAAAGATTGATACTATAAATGATGACCAAGAATGGGAGTGCCTGCTCAAACGGTTACATGTTACCTGAGGCCACATGGGCTGAGCTGACATATTGGGAAAGCATTGCCCGAGGATGCCCTATATCAGTTAAACTATGTGAACAAGTAGTGACTGATTGTTCACAGTGTCAGCCGTGACTTGACAGGGACTGCCCGAGCAAAGCACCTCTCTTGCATATTTGGGACAGAAAAACACCATGGCACACCTGGAAAATCACTTATATTGGTCCATTGCAGCCATCAGGTGGGAAGAAATTTGTCCCTGTGGGAGTAGAATTAATTTCTGGTCCCACTATGGCAACTAGATTTGCATCTGCAAGCAGAGAAAACACAGTAAGGGGACTTAAAGAGTGGTTCAGTACACTCCCCTTTCCAGAGGAAATCCAGAGTGACAACGGGACACATTTTACAGTTGCCATAGTACAAGAATGGGCCAAAGAGGAAGGGATCCAGTGGGTATTCCACACCACATATTATCCTCAGGCCAATAGCAACGTGTAACGAGCTAATGGCTTGGTAAGATTTGCTCAAACTCCTGAACCTGGCTGGCACCTGTGACTGTCTAGCGCCATCTACCAGCTGAACAACAGATGCAGTGGAGACGGGAGCCCAGAAATGACAGGTTTTTGCACATCTGCTAATACAACTGTCCCAAAGGTCCACACTAAACTCGGGGAATGCCTTACTGGGTTTATATGCTAGACAACCTGTATCAGTGCAAATGCCTCAAATTGGAATAGTACCAATGCTACTATTCACCCCTAAAAATCTCTATGCTTGGGAAGCTAGAGATCACTCCGTAAAAATACACCGAATCAGCACTGGCTGGATTTTACCTTCATTTTAATTAATTCTGCCGGTTGCATTTTCAACCGAGCATATCTTATGTTTTGTCTTACAGGAACCCCGAGTGAGCTGCGCATGGACACGAACTGCACATGGATGGAAGAATAAGCCTATGCCGACCTTGAATGCATAGAGGGAATATTGTCTTTAATTTTATCTGTAATATTGTTTTTACTGTATATGGTTGTCTGGAGCCCTAAATTTTAAGCATGACATACTGATTTCTGTTATTTCTTGCCTTGACAACACAATTCCCCTTGATCTGTAATCACAAGGATGCAGAATGGCCAGAGTTCCAAGTTTATATTAAACATTCTAGAAGTGCTAGGATTCCATCCAAAAATAAGGCCAACCTGAATCTTGCTGTTGTGGTTGTACATGAAGATGAATTATGTCTCGTAAATGAATGGGAATGGAAAAAATGATGGAACGGGAATTAAGATAATTCATGACAATCATGAAGTTTCTTAAATATTTGCGCTCCCAGCAATGCCTGGGGAAAAAAAAAAAATTAAAAAAAAATAGGGTGCCGAGCACCTAATAAGTCTACTCACTGACATTTGAATGTATTATAATGACCTTACTAACCCAAGTAACAATGAGAAATCTCACCAGCAGGCATTCAAATCAGATTGTTGGTACAATTTTACTTTTACATGACCCATGTTTATATTTTGCCATGGGGAAAGTAGGATGTATAACCATCAACTGATTTCCTAATTGTATAACGTAAATTGTGGAATTTGTGTACAATAGGGTGACCACAGGTAGAAGAATCTGCACTTCTAAATATATCTATACCTGGCCTAAATTTGTCTGCAGTGGCACTGCACAACAACATTACCTTTTATAGGCAAGAGTGGACCATCAAAAATGATAGTAAGACTCAGCACTTTTCATCTCTAAAGGGAATTAAAGGAGACATCATTTCAATAGGATGCTGAATTCAAAACAATGCCGAGTGCGTAAGAGTCTTACACATCATAGCAAGCTGTGTCAAGGGAGAAGGTGTTGTAAACCATGCTGAAGGGAAAACGAATGTATATACACGCTCTGTCAAACACGAGTGCAGGCATACCTTTAAAATATCTCATCCAATGCTTATAAGGTGCCTTTGGATAGATCCCAGCTCTCAGTCAAGCTTGGGTCTTCAATTCAAAATTGTTGTTCAAGAACCACATCTAACAACGCAGCCTCCAACAACTCAGCCTCCTATTGAACTGTCTCCTCACATCTAGAACATTGTCCTCTACTGAATCAAAAATACCGGACAACAGCAAATGCTATTCAGCCCAACATGGTCCCTCAAACAAGTTGAACTATCGATGCGAATTAACATTTCTGCAATTCAACCAGCTTGTTCGCCATTTTTGGAAACTTCTTACGCAAGACAGATAACACGGTTGCATAAACGAACCCTCATTTCTAAAAAGTGAGCAAAAAGAGGTGTGACTGATATTCTGCGAACAGGATTGGGAGTTCTAAATAGGACTGACGCTGAGGTATTAATGAACAAATAAACTAAGATAATCAGTGATTTGAACAAATTGAAACATCCTTGTCCTGGGTTCGGCAGTGGCAGTCATGTTTTTCCTTTGTGTTGGCTGGTGCAGTGCTGTGTTTTGGCTTCCGGCTTGAGAGCGGTGTTGGTGAAGCCGATGTTTTCGGTTGTTGCAAAGTGATATTTACCCTGACCAAGGACTCTGTGAGGCTCATGCTCTGCCAGGGAGGAGGGGAAGCTGTGAGGAAGCAGGGACAGGGCGCCTGACCCGGGCTAGCCAGGGAGGTATTCCATACCACAGCACGTCATGGCCGGGGTGGGGGGTAACTGGGAGTTACCCAGAAGGACAGGGGCTTCCAGGTGGAACTCGCTTTCTTGGCCGGTGGTATCGTATTCTCTTCCCTTGTTATTTTCTCTTATCATTGTTTTAGCTGATAGTAGCGGTGGTGATTTGTTGCTGGACTGTTCTTGTCTCAACCCGTAGGAGTTGCACTCTCTCGATCCTCCTCCCCGTTCCTCCGGGAGCGGGGAAGGGGAGAGCCCCGGTGGGGGGGGGGGGGGGGGAGACGGACACGGACCTCGATTGTTGTCAGCTCGGCACCACTCACTGGGAGTGAGTGAACAAGTTACCTGACTGGGTTTAAACCACGACAATCCTCTATGATCTTCCCTTTTGGCTCTGGGAACTAACAAACAGCTTCTATCAGATATATTACCTGAGTGGGGAAAAAATAATGAAAAAGGCCACCAGGTGATCATAGATGTACTTGGTGTAGTCCAAAACAATGTTTCTTTAGCTTTCAGTTGTATCCAAGCTCAATTATGGATGCAATCAATGTTAGCTGCAATCATAACAGAAGGTGAAAAAGGTACCTTACCCAGTGATACTCAAAAAGTGCTCTGTGATAATACAATTGAATTTGAAAAGAAATTCCAGTCCTGGTGGTATTTGGTCAGTTTTACCTATGACACTATTGACAGCATGGCCACAGCTTTTGTTTTGACTATACACAATGCTTCAGTATATACCACATGTCCAATCATTGTGTTAGGATTAAACTACAATGGGACTATACTCTATCCCCTGGAGCATAGAGTATGGGCCTGGAAGGATGAAAATAAATGGCAAACTATTGATGTTGACGCATGCATTGTGTGAGAGCAACAGGGATTCATTTGCAAAAGTAACACCATCAGAGCTCAAGACATTGGTCTTGACACCAAGCAGAATGTCTGCCATTTCAAAATACATCCTAATGAAAACCCAGAAACTGTACTTGCAGACACCAGAAAAGTATGTGCCTGCAGGAGAACTTCTTGTGAATTTATATGTGTACCTAACCTTACTCTAGAAACAAGTAATCATTCTAATACTTGTGTTTGTAATTTTATTGAGATTATGGGATGCAATTTCACTTATTCAGCTCTTGTCATGTCTTATAAGTTCCTACAATCTAAGTACATGCTAAACTAAGACGTGCTGCCTACCCTCATTCGAATGAATCTCGATAAGAAAACTGCTGCAACATGAAGACCTGAGACAATTGCTGAAGCAAGCTCAAGGAAGTGGACAAAAAACTTAGATAAATGTACATCATGATGTGGAGGAAATACACCATGTTTAGAAACAGGTCAAGAATGATGGAGGACATCGATGGTGGGACACTCGTTTTGGATGGTCATCAAAGGCTATGAGAACCCTAAACAGAATGCTTCATCCTATTGTGCTTCATTTTATTGACTCTAACCCTTCTTCTTTTTATCCTAGTAATTACAATATATGTAAAACTCTGGAGTGTGATGAAACAATTATCCTACTTGTAATTTCTGTTTAACTTGTACGCACTTCATATTCCCAATATATACACACCTGATACTCTATGTAACAATAACACCTAACTGCCCTTGTATGAACATTGAGTGACTGCAGTCACAGGGTGGATTATGTGCTGGTGGTGGAATTAGAGAAAGCTGGGGTCTAACAGAGGTTGCAGTATTAGAGAAACCTTTTTCAGGTAAAATAAGGTTGCCACTTTCAGGACAGCTGGAATGCATGGAATCTGCTCCACCACGGTTCCCCGGGCCATGCAACCTGCTATCCCAGCGGAGCAATGGAGGGTGGAGCGGAGTGGAGACACCGCGGCCAGGCTCTGTTGTACTCCCTGCAGGACTGGGAACCTGATGGTACCGTGCAGGTGACAAGCCACATAGCAGCTGTCAAATGAGAAATACAGGAGAAGATGTCCATTGCTGAGCCAACAACTGTGGCTAAATCACTTCTCTTGGGGGAGCCTTGCTCATTATAATCTCGTTACAATACTAACTCACACCTCCAACCCAGAGTTACCGCCTCCAAGGTACGACCATCCCTGGCTGAGCATGAGCTTTGTATTTTTTATTGGCTGTATCTTTAAATGAGAAGCGAGAGATTTTTACACCAATCAATAATAAAAGAATGTATGACTGGAGTCACCCAAGCTCCACCTGAGAGCTTAGAAAAGTATAAAAGTGAATGAGAGAGAAGGGCAGATAGAGAAGACTCCATCGTAACTCCTGGGATCACTCGATGGTCTGAACCTGTCTTCTCCCCCATAGGGATGCCTATTGGGTAAGAATTTCATCTTTTGTGCACTAATTAATAACTAACTCACGCCAAATGTTATTGTATATCACTTCAAGCTTGTTTTTGCAGACAGCTCCTATCACTGGCAAGCACAAACCTTAATTACCCACTATTTTATATTAATAAAAAGTGTTATTCCATAAAACATATATTCCATAAAAAGTGTCAGTCCTTTGTGGGTGCCAGCAGGTAACACATTCAGATAAAGTGGGCAGACCTGCTGAGGGGTCCCGCTTATGCTGTTGGTGTCTTTAACTGAAGAAATCGGTCCAATAAGGCAGGACTGCTCAGGGAAGGGTCCCTGTAATGGAACACCTGTTATACTCCTTGTATATACTCCAGGACTCCTTGCTGCCCCTCTGATAAAGGTGTTCCTTCAGCCAAACCAGTGCTCTTGTAATTCCCTAAAGAGGAGATTTGAGCATTAGGAGACCTCAGCCACTGGTGACACATGACTGGAGATGCATGGATTTAGACATGCCTTCATTTTAGAGTACTTGCCAATCCACAAGTCATGTCAGATGGAGCACAGCCTCCTTCTCTTAGGACAAGGCTAGTGGCCTGGGAAATTCATTCTAATAAGAACACAGTAAATATTTGCCATTGTAATGTGTGTACTGGGCTGCACCAAAACCAGAGGTTCCAGCATGTCGAGGGGAGGGGTTCTCCCCCCCTCTGCTGTGCTCTGGGGAGACCCACCCTTCAGTCCTGCATCCAGCCCTGGGGCAGCAACACAAGAGGGAAGTGGAGCTGTTGGAGTGAGTCCAGAGGAGGCCACGGAGATGCTGTGAGGGCTGGAGCAGCTCTGCTCTGGAGACAGGCTGAGAGAGCTGGGCTGCTTCAGCCTGGAGAAGAGAAGGATCCTTAAGGGGAGACCTTACAGCAGCTGCCAGTGCCTGAAGGGGCTACAAGAAACCTGGAGAGGGGCTTTGGACAAGGGCCTGTAGGGACAGCACAAGGGGGAATGGCTTTAACATGACAGTGCTCAAGGCCAGGCTGGACAGGGATTGGAGCAACCTGGTCTAGTGGAAGGTGTCACTGCGCATGACAGGGGCTGGAACTGGATGAGCGTTGAGCTCCCTTCCAACACACACCAGTCTGACAATATGGAAAAAAAAAAAATATTCACAAGGGCTGCTGTGGTGAACGTTCACAGAAGCCACACACACTGGGTAACCTCACTGGGAGAGGTATCTGCCAAATTCAGGATCAACTTCATCCTGCAAAACTGGAAGAGTGGTAGCAAGTGTAGGTGGGCTATCAGGGAAACCTTAAGCATCTCTTTTCTCATTAATCTTCTGTGGACACCCAGCAAAAGTAACAGGGGAATACAGTGAACACATAAGAGAGGGAAATTCATGCAAGGTATGGTACTTGCATGGCAGGTCATCCTGAGATAGTATGTCTCAATTTTTACATCCCTGTGACAGCAAGAGCAAGCATGGGCTGCAGCTGCAAAAGGAAATGATACTACTAGGGCATGGGGTAATTCATCTCCCACTAAACATTCTGCAAGTCTCCCACTGCCGTCAGCAGGCAGGAAATCAGACCCACAGTTTACGGGTTCAGAAAACATTACATACCACAAAACAGTCTCAGTGGATAGTGTTAGACGCAGCTGTGAAGGAGGGGAGCCATCTTTAAACTGCTCTACAAGGTAAATGCAGCAATATCTCCTCCAATCTTCCTAATCACTCTTTGCAAATATTACCTGGATTTACATTTCTCAGGCTCTGTCATCCTATAGCCTCACCTAATTCCCATAACCATGTAAGACAGCTCTCTGTGCCTTCCACCATGCAGCACTATGTAACTCACCCAATGTAATCCAGCTCAGCCCTGTATTTCAGGACTGAGGACTTCTGAACTACTTAACAGTTTTGGAACTTGAAGATCGGTGTCACAAGCTGTAAATAATTTTCTGGGTTTACAGATGCTTCTTTTGATATGTCATATAACTGCTGGTAATTGAATCGCATATGGGATTGTTTTCAGAGCAGTCTGTTAATCAAACTCTCTTAACAAATAATGAGTTTCTCATGTTTCTCCCTGTAGGAAAGTGATTCTGAAGATCCTAAGGTTTCCCAGCTCTCACTGAAGCCACAGACGCCAGGGAATGCGGACCTTCAGACAGGCAATTCAGCAGTTAGATAGCATGTGTTTCCAAGTGGATGTGCAGTCATTAACAGAATTTAAAAGGTGCAGGGCTGCAGGTTTGCACATGTAAGGTGGCAGCCTGTAATGCAGCTGCTCAAGGCATTTCTTTTTCCTGCCAAGCCTCACAGACCTGGCTGGAAAGCTCAGATCAGCCATATACGGTTACCAAGTCTGCACTCCTTTTGCCATGCCAAGTGCAAGGTCCTACACCTGGGTCGGAGCAATCCCAGGCACAGCTACAGGTTGGGCAGAGAAGAGATTCAGAGCAGCCCTGAGGAGAAGGACTTGGGGGTGTTGCTTGATGAGAAAATGAGCAGGGGCCGGCAGTGGATGATCAGGGGACTGGAGCACCTCCTGTATGAAGACAGGCTGAGAAAGTTGGGGCTGTTCAGCCTGGAGAAGAGAAGGCTGCGTGGAGACCTCATAGCAGCCTTCCAGTATCTGAAGGGGGCCTATAAGGATGCTGGAGAGGGACTCTTCATTAGGGACTGTAGTAATAGGACAAGGGGTAACAGGTTCAACCTTAAACAGGGGAAGTTTAGATTGGATATAAGGAGGAAATTCTTTCTTGTTAGGGTGGTGAGGCACTGGAATGGGTTGCCCAGGGGGGTTGTGAATGCTCCATCCCTGGCAGTGTTCAAGGCCAGGTTGGACGAGGCCTTTGGTGATATGATTTAGTGTAAGGTGTCCCTGCCCATGGCAGGGGGTTTGGAACTAGATGATCTTAAGGTCCTTTCCAACCCTAACTGTTCTATGATTCTATGATTCTTACCAGCATACATTTTCTCTGGTATTTCTGAACATTTAGATCCCAGACACAGAATGTGTCAAACATTCCTGACTCTGGTCTTTGCATCCCACCTCCCTCCCAGGCAGCTGTAGCCCTCCAAGAACAAATGGAGCTTTTCCACACCTTGACAAGTCCTGTTTGGCAGTGCAGGCACAGGACACAGCTCAATATATCCAGACACCTGGACACGTGGGACCTCCAACACAAGAGGGATGTGGAGCTGTTGGAGCAAGTCCAGAGGAGGCCGTGGAGATGCTGTGAGGGCTGGAGCAGCTCTGCTCTGGAGACAGGCTGAGAGAGCTGGGCTGGTTCAGCCTGGAGAAGAGAAGGCTCCTTAAGGGGAGACCTTAGAGCAGTTGCCAGTGCCTAAAGGGGCTACAGGAAAGCTGGAGAGGGGCTTTGGACAAGGGCCTGTGGGGACAGGACAAGGGGGAATGGCTTTAACCTGACAGAGGGGAGACTGAGATGAGCTCTTAGGCAGAAGTTCTTCCCTGCAAGGGTGGTGAGGCCCTGGCACAGGTTGCCCAGAGAAGCTGTGGCTGCCCCACCCCTGGCAGTGCTCAAGGCCAGGTTGGACGGGGCTTGGAGCAACCTGGTCTAGTGGAAGGTGTCCCTGCCTGTGGCAGGGGTTGGAAGTGGATGAGCTTTAAGGTCCCTTCCAACCCAAAACATTCTAGGAATTTATGAAACACAGTCTGCAGCGGACACTCAACCACTGAGCCTTTGACTTGAGCACTCCCAGGTTTCCAGACTGCCCGTAGAAGTTAATGTAACCATGTTACATTAACCACTGAGCTATGTGAAGGAATCTGTTAAAACACAAGGAAATCAAGCAGGAGCTTTGGAACTGCAGTTGGTTTTGCCAGCCCTGTCCTTAAGCTGACATTTTGGACAGTTTTGAACCAAGCTTCAAAATCGTCGTGGCAAGATATTTCCCAGACATCTGCCTGTATGGATCATAATTCGGGAAGCTGCCATCTGCCAGAGAGAGCTTTCACCATGGAGATCCTTGGTGAGGCATTGGAAAGCCTCATGGATTCTGACACAGGACCTCATTCAGATTTTTAAGCAGAATGGGAACTGCAGTGGCAGATGGAAGGAAATAAAACCTGTGCCATCAACCCTGTCCCTCTAACATGACACTTCCCTCTGCACGAGTGTGATAGTCTCTCATACATGAGCAACATAGTGATGTGCACAGCTTTCACTGCAAGGCACAAGCATTGACTCTGTACAGTGGAGAAAGTTACAAAACATGTACAGAGAACTAACCTTTTGCAGCTGCAGTCAGCCACACTGATAACATTAGGAATGGAGTAAGTATCTGCTCGGACACTGGCCCAGGAAAGAAAGTTCCTACATAGGGATGGTGGGGAGGGACTTCCATTAGGGACTGTAGTGATAGGACAAAGGGTAATGGGTTAAAACTTAAACAGGGGAAGTTTAGAGTGGATATAAGGAGGAAGTTCCTTACTGTTAGGGTGGTGAAGCACTGGAATGGGTTGCCCAGGGAAGGTTGTGAATGCTCCATCCCTGGCAGTGTTCAAGACCAGGTTGGAAGAGACCTTGGGTGATATGGTTTAGTGTGAGGTGTCCCTGCCCATGGCAGGGGGGTTGGAACTTGATAATCTTAAGGTCTTTTCCAACCCTATCTATTCTATGGTTCTATGATTCTATGATTTAAGCAAACTTCATCAGTCTCTAGGTTTTTCTAATTATTGGTCTTCAAATAATAGCATCTGCCTTCTATAGAGCAATACCCCACATCTGCATACAGCCTAGGAAAGTCAAGTGGCTTCTTTCAGACATTACATTTCTCTGTTTGGCATTGCTGCTTTGAATCTCAACTGCAGCCTACAGTTCCTGGGTGGTCACACACCTTCCAGAATAAAGGAAATCATAAACCACTGTGCTGTGTCTAAAAGCATTATAATACATTTATATACACACAAACATACGCGCACACATATGATGCTATGGAGTATCAACAGGGAGCACCATTGCCCCTTCTCCTCCAACCTATGATGGTTGGATGATATACTCCAGCTTCTCAAGCACATACTCTCCTGCACCGAGAGAAGAACACTGCACAATAGAGAAGATGCAGGTGTAGGCAGAGGAGCAACAGGGCTCTTCCAGATGGTGCATTTCCATCTGCAGAGCAGCAGAACCCCTCCCCTGCTCCATCATCCCATGTGCCAGACATAGCCAGCTCATGTCTAGGGAAAGGAAGGACAGGACCATGCTGCACATGTGCTCAGCATGGAACCATCCATAAGAACACACAAAACCAGAGCCATCTATGTGAATCTCACTTTCTGCATGCAAGGCCTGGCAGAGAAGTTGTATTCCTTTATAATCCTGGATTCCCTTGTGTTGTTACAAAACACACATATGCATGACAAAAAAGAAATTCAACTGATTTGTCTGCAAGATATTGCCTCTGTACACTGCAAGGTGACCCCATGTCTTTAGATCAAGGGGTTTATTTAAGAAAATATCCCTTTTTTGGCTGTCTTTATATCCTCCAATAAAATATGTCACACTATCAGATTTCTTCCTCCTGTTCGCCTTTCCATACCAAATAGTTCTGCTCTTTTTAAAGTTGTCCACATGCGGTTTCTCCTCCCTAGGCACTGGGTAATTTCTATTGCTGTACTATGGACCTTTTTTCTCATACAACTGCCTCTTTTAATCTCTCCTCCAGTGAGGTGCAGTTATCTGCCAAGAGGTTTTCAGGAGGAGGAAAAAGATTTTCCACGTCTTTCATTGTATCAAGTTGGGACTGTCGAAGAGCTGCCTTCTCCCCTAGTATCTGCACCCCCTTATTAAACAGGCTGCCTTCATCAGACTGTGATGAGCATCAGTGCTCATCACAGCCAGCCTTGACCTGATGCTCTTCTGAAAGAGGAAGAATGCCCGAGGCTTGTAATTGCTCCTCTGCTTTGCATCATCTCTGTAAGGAACCATGGGAAAGCACATCTGACAACTACAAGGAATGAAGAAGGGAAGTGCAGACCCCAAGGAATCAAGCTACTGAAGGGCAGACAGCGTCAGCACTCGGCCTTTTATGTATAAAACTTCTCCGAGTTCAAAAAAGGTTGGGAGAGAAAAAAAGGAGGGGGAAGAGAGCAGGAAGCAGACAGGAGAAAATTCCTCATTGAATTGTAAAGTGGTCCACCAAAATGTGGGCTCTGGGTTACTCAAGTATCACTGGTGAGCAGCTATGGAAAATGTCAGGTAGGAATCATATGACAAGGGCATAGGCAAAAGTCAACAGACAGAAGGCTCTCACCAGCCATCTGCAGGCCTGGACTCAGAAAAAAGACCACAAGCGGGATGCTCTTGGGGCTAATTAAGGGAGCAGTTCTGCACAAGGCAGATGCCAATCTTCTTGACTGACAGCCAGAAGCAGGAGGAAGATCATATTGCAAGAAACCAATCTGAACAATTACAGAGAGAGTGAGATGGGCAGAGAGAAAAATTAAGTTCCCCAGCAAACACAGAGCAAGAGGCTCCTCTTCCTGCTGGAGGGCTCAGGCTATGCCTCCATGGGAGGTCAGGCAGCACTGTCCTCAGATGCACGGCACGGCACGGCACAGACTGAAGAGGTCACCCTAGGTTTTGTCTAATCCCGAACTCCCTTGCTATCCACGGCTTATGGGGGGGGGGGGGGGGGGCTGTGTAAGGGACAGCTGCTCTGACCCACTTGCGCCAAATCCAAAGCCTACTAAATCCCTGGAGAGATCCCCACTGGCTTTCCCGGCATTTCAGTCAGTATGTGGACACAAGTGGTAAGAATGAATGGGGCCCAGCAGCACATACATCATCTAAAATTAATGGTATACATGCCAGCTGACAATGATAGAATCACAGACAGGTTTGGGTTGGAAGGGACCTTAAAGCTCATCCAGTTCCAACCCCCTGCCACAGGCAGGGACACCTTCCAATAGACCAGGTTGCTCTGTCTGACTGAATCTGACTCAGCAGACTGAAGTGTCATACGCAGTCAAGTAAAGCCGCTATAAGGAAGTATATGCTTTGTTTGGGCTCCTCCTAAAGGCAGATTGGACTTGTGCAAAGCATTTGACACTGTCCCACATAATATCCTTGTCTCTAAATTGGAGTGACATCAATTTGATGGATGGACCACTCAATGGATAAAGAACTGGCTGGATGGCCGCACACAAAGAGTTGTGGTCAATGGCTCAATGTCCAGCTGGAGACCAGTAACGAGTCGTGTCCCTCAGGGATCGGTGTTGGGACCGGTCTTGTTCAACATCTTCATCACTGACATGGACAGTGGGATTGAGTGCACCCTCAGCAAGTTTGCCGATGACACCAAGCTGTGTGGTTCGGTTGATACACTGGAGGGAAGGAATGCCATCCAGAGGGACCTTGACACGCTTGTGAGGTGGGCTGATGCCAACTTCATAAAGTTTAACCATGACAAGTGCAAGGTCCTACACCTGGGTCGGAGCAATCCCAGGCACAGCTACAGGTTGGGCAGAGAAGAGATTCAGAGCAGCCCTGAGGAGAAGGACTTGGGGGTGTTGGTTGATGAGAAAATTAACATGAGCAGGCAGTGTGCGCTTTCAGCCCAGAAAACCAACTGTATCCTGGGCTGCATCAAAAGGAGCGTGACCAGCAGGTTGAAGGAGGTGATCCTGCCCCTCTACTCTGCTCTTGTGAGACCTCACTTGGAGTATTGTGTGCAGTTCTGGTGTCCTCAACATAAAAAGGACATGGAACTGTTGGAACAAGTCCAGAGGAGGGCCACGAGGATGATCAGGGAGCTGGAGCACCTCCCATATGAAGACAGGCTGAGGAAGTTGGGGCTGTTCAGCCTGGAGAAGAGAAGGCTGCATGGAGACCTCATAGCAGCCTTCCAGTATCTGAAGGGGGCCTATAAGGGATGGTGGGGAGGGACTCTTCATTAGGTACTGTAGTGAGAGGACAAGGGGTAACGGGTTCAAACTTAAGCAGGGGAAGTTTAGATTGGATATAAGGAGGAAATTCTTTCTTGTTAGGGTGGTGAGGCACTGGAATGGGTTGCCCAGGGAAGCTGTGAATGCTCCATCCCTGGCAGTGTTCAAGGCCAGGTTGGACGAGGCCTTGGGTGATATGGTTTCGTGGGAGGTGTCCCTGCCCATAGCAGGGGGTTTGGAACTACATGATCTTAAGGTCATTTCCAACCCTAATTATTCCATGATTCTATGTGCAGTCAAACAGTTTCTGTGGCAAAAGTCTAGGACTGATGAGGCAAGATAGAAATGGGGTGGCAGCAGATTTCACCTCTGCAGGGAATTAAGGGGTCTTCAGTCTCACAGTCACCTCTTCTTCTCTCCCGACTTCATTTCTCCCCTATCTCCTGGCTGGTAACTCAAAGGACCTAGAAAATGGTAGTAGGATGCCAGGCAGAGCCTCATCCCATTTGCACAGAGCAGGAACTTCCCACATTTCTGTGCATATCCCCAACCCACAGTGGCTGCCCCACTGCACACAGTCCAGCTGCCCATCTGATAAAACAAAAACCCAGGCTCTCATACAGTTTTTCCAGAATAAAACTGACATTCCCACCTAGAGTGCCTTTGGGCAGTTTAAAAGCAACTGAGTCATTTGATAAGAATGGACACTAATCTGATAGAAATACACAAGGCTGGCACACGAAAACAAACTACTTAAATGAAATCCTATTGGCTATGAGAAACCACAAGGAAGGTGCATGAGCACTGCGGCCACAAGATAGGCTCAAAACATGTTACCGCTCAGATTTCTTCACTATTGTTTTTTTTTACTTCAGTGTGCTGGGCTGTAAAGCTTAGACCAAACTCCACCTCCTGATGAAATACTTAAAAGCTGCCTATGCTGTTTTCTTTCCAGAGCTCTTGTGTCAGCACACAAGCAGGGGCTGACCGGGGATGTTCTTCAGTGTTTTGTTTACAACAGGCAGACAAAACCCCACTGCAGAACAGTTTACAAAGACCACAGACAACTAATTAGATCCATTATCTGAAATTTAAGAAATTCTTGCTCTTGATAGACAAGAACAATGGGTTTGTATTACTTGTGACCTGAAAGCATTAGTTAGTACATTATTGTGTCCTTCCTTGCTAGAAGTCAGGGCTGAATTACAGGCTGATCTGGAGTTCCCGAACTTTGACTCTAACAGAAGAAACGGTGAGTGGGAAGACAGTATCTTAAATGCTCAGAAAAAAAAAAGTGAAAATTGTATTTTCACTGCTAGGGAACTTCCACTGTTTTGTTTATATATGTCTTCAGTTACAGCACTGGCTGCCTCCATTCAGGTAAAATTCCCAAAGGAGATTGATGGGATTTGATAGAAAAGAAATTAACCTAGCATCAAAGGGTATAACGCTCATAATCCACCTTTTAGTGCAGAGTTGAGCCAGGAAGTTAAGGATAAGGCTTTGACAAGATGTCTACTGTTCTCCCGCTAGATCCTTACAGTAAGCCACCAGCTTAGACAGAGAAAAGCATCAAGATGCTGCTATATTGGAGCCATCATTATTTCATCAATGTAGTGAATAATACGCTACTTATATGGCTCTGAAGACTCCAAATGAGGGAAAGGAGTTTATGAAGACAAAGAAAGAGGATGTAATTTGGAAAAACATATACTGAGAAAGGAATGGGTGTTATTATGTCAGGACACAGAGCAGGGTGGATGTAGCAAATACAAATCCAGGAATAAAAAAATACTGCCTTCTGAAAGAATAAAACAAGAGATTTTTTAATTTTTTTTTTTGGGGGGGGGGGGAGGGGAGGGGTGTTTTGTTTATTTTGTTTTTTCTTTTTGTACCTTTATTCAATTTCAAAGTCTCCATTACAGATTCTTCTGTCTTCAGACAGATGGACAGAAAGATACATATTTTGGTTCTGTTCTAGAAAGTTCTATAACCTGAGATCTCTTATTCACAATGGATTTTTTTTTCCTCTCGTTTCCCAAGGCATCTTTGAGATGGGTATCAATAAATATCAGACAGTAACCAGCTAAACAGTCTGTTACCTACTTCGTTCATCAGTTGGTGAAAAATATGAACAAACTACATACAACAGTGCCAGCAGAAGAAAATATCATTTATTTCACTGTGACAGATAAATGTGCACTGCTAAATGTAGATTTTACACAGCTTTTGGTTTCTGAGTTCATACGACTCATTTCCATTGCTTCTCAGTGGCTCTTTCTCATCTCCCATGTCATTGTCTTTCATCTGTGGAAAATAGGCAGGAGAAGCTTTGCATTCATAGTGCCTGTCAAGAGACTTCAGGTGGATCAACATATGAAGAGTGTAGGCAAGAACCAGCAGCAGAATGAGCGACATAACCAATCCCATAAGTATTGCTGGAGAGAAAAAGGACGCACAGTCTTTTGCATAGCCAAAGTGTCCTTCTTGAATGTTAAAACCTTGAATCTACAAAGAGATCAAAAGGGCTCATGTTAAATAAAATAATTGCATCTTAGCTACAAACAAATTTATAGATTTGCTTCTGATGGCAGTAAGAATTTTTAATTTAACACCTGCATATTGCAAAATTGTATTAGTGCCAGCTGGAGTTAACGTTCAGTTTATCCAGGTAAGTCTTCTAGAAACTGCCAGCTATTCTAATCTCCATCACTCTGCAGCCCAAAGGATTTGCACCTGTGTTTTCAACAAAGTCTTCAATGATCACTCTTAATAGTCCTGTAATACTTAATTCTAAGTGTAGTAACTCTCAAGTTAATGGGTTCACATCCAGCATCATTTGTTGAGACTTTCCAGAGTCTCTGTTTCAAACGGCATAAAATCCAGTGTGGCAAACAAAAATATTTTCAATTGCCTATCCTAATACTGTATTTTTCTCACCAGATCCAAGTGTACGGTATATGTTAGCAAACCAGCTAAACCACAGGAAGTTGCACTCAACTTATGGCTAATACCAGTAAGTCTGCCTTGCGGCTTCAGTTCTAATATGAAGTTTACCACATTGGCATTCAGGGAATTGATTGACCACTCCACTAAATCAGTCCATGGGCATATATCACATGGTGAAGAAAGGGGATCACCTTTCCCCCTCAATCCTCTTCTCAGCTCTTCATGCCCTGTTACTTAGGTATCTAAAAGCAACACATCCCAGTCCAGTCATCTCAGGCTCCCTTACTGTCAAACACAGAAAAAAAGGCACTTTCAGAAGATGATTAACCTCATCCTAAAATAAGGACTTAAGATGAGTCAGAGGAATTATCCACAGGCTTAAAGGCAGGTTGAGGTGACTATAATCAGGGCACAAGGTTAAAATCACTAGGCATCGAAGGCTAAGTGAAATGAGCCCCATACCTGGTGACTTATGCTGTTATTGATGCTGGGTTTAAGAGCCCAGTTCAGAGAGATAGAACACCAAAAGTTAAATTCACTCCCCACACCAAGGGGAAATCCAGGCAAAAGACTAGAGTATCTATAAAGCCCTTCTTTTCCTTTGATAGGAAGGTTAGGTATAATAATTGAAGTCTTCATTTATATTTCAAGTTCCATGGAGATCCTGTAAGCTGTATGGAAGGTCATCATTTTTTCTTGGCAGAAAATTTCCCACCAATCTACCTATGGGATCCACTTGGCTTATTTCCATTACCTGGAAATCAATAAAAGTGACTTCCCAAAGCTTTGAAAGATCATTTGCAGAGCTGGGTATGAGAAGTGCATCGTATCTCTGCAAGCTGCTCACATGTTCACAGTGGTAGGAGTAACTTGCTGGTGCGCATATTCTAGTTGCATTAAACGTCGCTTGTATGGAATGGTTGTAAAGAAGCTGCAGTCTGTGTAAGCTGAACAGGTTCTGAACAGACAGCTGGTAATAGCTGGTTGTTAATAAGAATCTGAAATATTGTATAGGAAGAAAAATGAGAAGTCTGACTAACAGTTGCACTATCAAATTCACAAATTGAACAACCTTATTAGACTGTGTATATATATATTTCATGTATATATATGTATAAATGTATCACTATAAAGCTCTAGCTCCTTCTATTGAGTGTGGAAAGTGATTTGAGGTTCTTGCTTGGGCAGCTGAAAGAGTTACTTAGCTGCTTTCCCTCACAGTGAGAAGAAATATGAAGTTTCTATCACGTTATTTTGCTTACACAAGTTCTGAAACAAACTCCTTGAGCAACTGCATAACAATGCACATTAACATGTGATTATCTAATATTTTCTTTATCATATAAACTTACCGAATAACAAGTCCCTTTAGATTGCCAATGTCACCAAAGTTCAGAGAAAGCCTAGGTCAAAAAACAAGTATCGTGAGGCTAGATAAAAACTTCAGAGATCTTGAAAGCAGCACAAAAGGTGAAGCATAGTTACAGATGGAGCCTTTCGCTCAGTATACTTTTTAAGTCAATGAGAGAAAAACTGAAAGGATTAAATCTTCCACCTGTGAATTCCAGTAGTTCACCTTTTGATGTGAATGAGGCCTAGACTATCCAGAAAGAACAGAACTGCATGTTCAGCTTTCAACACAACTCGATCCTGCTGCTTCCAGCATTGGCTAACAATTAGGTTCATTTGATCTGGTTCTCTTTCTCAAGCCATGGCATTTATCTCAAATCATGCATCACCTCTGCATATCACTAGAAACTGTTAAGAGGCACATTATTCTCATCTTTTTAAATAACAGAGCACGAAAAAATGCAGATGACATTCGATTTCAGATTTCACAGATGCGCATCACTAGAGCCCTTTCTACAGAAACATCTTTAGATGCAGGGGCAAAATGCTGTATAGGAGCTAAAGGAAACTGCTGGGTTTGGTCATGTTATTTTTACTGTTGTGTGTCATTACATATTTAAACATGTTTATGGAGTAGACCCAACGCTCATGTTCAGCACATGCCCAGAGGTACCCACTTTCTAATTTTTAGAGTCTTACCTACCAGAATGCAATCAATGACATGGTATTACACATGAAGCCAGCCAGCACGCTATGTGGAGGGAGAGAAGTTGTCAGGTACATGACAAAGGAAATAAAAATAAGTACATGACTTTCTATTATAGCCATGGGATTGGAGAATTTTGAATCCAGTTAGGTTAATACATAGCTCTCCCTCAGGCTTAGCATGAGCAAAGCTGCTAAATGCTGCTCATCCTGAAGAAAATCATAACAGACTACGCTGCAGAGTTCAGAGGTTTGAAGACTCTTCAGGTCACATGCAAACCTCTAGTGAATTGACTCTTTGGCTTCAGCAGCTCTTGGCACTACTGATACATGGGGCCACCTGTTTCTAAATACACATCTGTGTCTTGTACCAATGGTTTACATTACTGCTGGCATACATCCTGTGAGGAGATAAGTAGTCACGTGCAGCCAGACCCTAAGACCCCATATTCAGCATCAGATCCGTCACTCCATCTCCTAAGCACCTATGTAAACCAGCCAGTAACAGCAAAAATGATTTGTGAAAAGAACTGACTGTAAGAGATGAAGGCAACTATGTGTGTCTGCGTGTCCCATGAAAGACTGGTCTGAGAATATATAACCCATGCTGCCCTGCTGCCCGCAATGTCAGGACATTGTAGGAAGGAGCTTGCCCATGGGGCTCTATGCCATATAATACAATGTCTGTTAACCTTCAGTATGTATTTACTAGACTTATTATCTGTACTAGTTTCCTTGGCAGAGTACAATGCCACCTTACACTGCATTGTCTTCACTGCAGTTTGACTCTCCAACATCCACTGTTGCATGGACACCAAAAGTCTTCTCTGTCAAATCCAGCTGCGTGTGGTTTTCAAACTTAATCATGATTCTCTTGGCCCAGAACAGAATGCAGGGGATGCCATTAACCGTGACGTTGAGAGGGCTGTAATAGCTGTGGGTGGCTGCTTTTTCCCACTGTCCTTTCCTGCTCAAGTTGTAGCTGACAACCTGAATTGACCACATAAAAGATCAGTATCAGAAGATGCATATTTCAGTAGTTACTCTCCATCCTACCAATATAATAAATAAATGAGGCCAGCACTTTGAGAGCATCTGTGGAGCCAGTTCTCAGCTGCACTAGCAATAAACTGAGAAAACAGAGAAATCTCTGGCTAACCTCTTCCCACCACAAGAATGCCACTCTACAGACCTCGAGCTCCAGCACAACTGCCAGAGAGCCAGCAGAAGTTACATTTATTACTAGGGTAGTATCACTGGCGTAAAACACATTCTTATCATGCTCCCATCTCACCCAGCACACCTACAGCTGTCAAATATAAAAAGCGAAGCAAAGCCAGAATCATAAGGTGCTTACCTCAGCAGAGGACTCTCTACAACACCTGGAAAAATTATCTCAACACACTAAAGAGGTCTCAGCTTGGGCCAAGGACACAGCCTAGCATGCAGAAAGCACACTGGGCAGCTGTCCAGATGAAAGAAAATATCCAAGTCTACACCTATTTGCACAGAGTTTGGCTCCTAATGGCTGTAAAATTGGGAAAATGCCTGCTGCAGAAAACAACACTCAAAAAACCAGTCATTTGCAAGATTAAAACCTGGGGATTGCAGTTTCTATGTTATCTGTAGACACTAGAGAAATACTATTTCTTCTAAGCCACATTTCAAAGACAAAGGAGGCCAATCTGGCTGTCAGACAACATATTTTGAGACAGTGAGTTAGGGCTTAGAAAGGACTTCAAAATTTAACCATTTCCATACTTCAAAATAAGCTTTCCAGACACCAGCTTTTTTCCATCTACATATATGTCCTACCCAAATCTGATAACATATAAAATGTCTGCATGTCATATGATTAAGCAAGTACAAATCATGCACAAACAAGAGATGTACTCTCAGTCTCAATAATAAACAGCATCTTACCAGGCTTCAAGAGGCAAGTAGTTAAGCCCCAAAGCTTTGTCTTGATTTCAAGAGAGATTTCTTTTTGTGTTCAGTTTAGGGAATCATGTCTCCCCGCTCAGACCCTGAATGACCCCTTTACGTGTGGCACAAGACTGCTTTATGATTAAATTAGGAAGTACTTACAGCAACAAGCTGAAAGCAAGGTAAGATCATGCACGGCCAGAAAATATGATGAAACATTGACTATGACTATCATTTGTATAAATGATAAAACTGTCTTCTTAGAAGTACAGATGAGACAGACTTGACCAGTAGATTATTTACATGAGATTGCATCACTTACAGGGTTTTTGGTCAGGAAGCCTTTTGTGCTCTGTTTCTGACAAGACCTACTGGCTGGACTCAGGAAAAACTCCCACTAAATTCAAACAATCTGCAGCTTTGCTTCATCTGTTCTTTCAGTACCAAGTGATATAAGCAAAATACTGGCCACAGCAACCAAATGGCATTATACAGAATATGTATGACAGGATTTGGTTCCTTCAGTAAGATCCTGTGCCCAAACCCACTGCCACTCAGCACCAGCAACACCAACTGAAGTCTCAGATGGCTTCTCCAAAAAGCAGATGTCTTGTACACCAGGCTGTGATTCAGCACCATATCACAATGACTGGAACAGTTTTGTTGGCTATTTCTTGTAAACAATGCATTATTTAATTCAATAATGTAAATTAAACTAATGTGCTATGAAAAAAAGTTTACAGATCCAGCCCTTCAAACATTACCTGTGTAACTGACAT
The DNA here is from genome assembly GCF_028554395.1 of Pezoporus wallicus. NCBI lineage: Eukaryota > Metazoa > Chordata > Aves > Psittaciformes > Psittacidae > Pezoporus > Pezoporus wallicus. The sequence continues at coordinate 1,168,924 of NW_026641983.1, forward strand.
TTGATTTACATTAAGTTTTGGCTTCACACCACCACCATAATGGCGACCTGCGGAAGAAAATGTGTTATTACCATACAAAAAAAAAAAAAAAATCCAATCATTTGTAAAAGCATAATTTTTCAGGTTCCTATGCAAATAATAATTACACCTGTACAAAAATGTGCATTTCAGAACACCTGATTCTGTTGTGGAAAATATGTGGATTGGTGCTTCAACACATGCATCTTCTAGTTTACTTGTACAATAGGATTCCTCTTCTTTTCATTGATCATATTGCCACCCATACTGGGAAGAACTTCAGTGCCCAGAAATGACAGGATTCTGCCTATATATGTATTTATTCATCCCAAATACACTTTACAAAAGCTTCTTCTTTCTTCTCACAGCCAACTATTGACAAAGGGTGTGTATTGAACTACATGGCCAAAGCGTGTTAATTATGGCTGGGAACTTCTTTCCCTGCACTGGCCAGAGACAAGAAACTGACAAATAACCTGATAGCCCGACCTGATAGCCCAACCTGATAGTTCATAGATGACACTTCATTTCATGGACACTCTCACTGCTCCATCCTTCAAACATTTAACTGTTTTCATTTGGTTAAAAAAATAAACAAACAAACAAAATAATAACTTCTTTCTTCTACTTTCTTCTCACTGTATCTGAGAGTCAGTCAGTAACTTACTATTTTAACCAGGCAACACTTTAAAGAGTATTTTTTAAAAATGCATAGGCTTTAACAAAACATCTGTCAGGAAAGTCACTAATGCCAATAGAAGCAACATCTGGGAATGAAGATCTTTTACAGCCACACTAGCAGAACCAGTATCTAGGCATTGAGCACACTCAAAGCCTTACCCTTTCTTTGCGGAGAATCTTGATCTGAAAACACATGTGAACTGGAAGAGAGGAGAAAAACATTAATTGTACAGCATCTGTATTTAAAGTATGCAGCAAGTTTACTGGGGAAAGCTCCTGTTCAATAAAATATTCAAAACATAACTCAGATCCTTGGCTGGTGAATGTCAGAAGAATAGGACAAATTAATCCAAAAGCCAGTGCACCCAGGATAAAAATGCCTCATTTTCAGAAACCCCTAAGGTGGATCAGCCCTGACAGGCATTCCAAATCCCTACCATATTGACTAAAGGCTTCATTACCCCTCTTGTACTATTCATGGGACATCAGCTTTGGGTGAAAGACTGAACCAGTTCCAGCCCACAAGCAGGGGAACACAAGGACAGTGCTGCACCATCCTCAGCTCCCAGTGAGGATCAGAAGCAACACATTGAATTCTTCCAGGACAGAGCAAATGCACTGGGTTAGTATGCCTTCATCCCAGATTTACAGCCATCTCAAGACAGCTCCTGAATGGTTCATAGCAATCCCAAATCCCATGAAGCTGCAAGATGGGGCAGAAAGGATGCACACCTCAAGTGACAACTGCAGGCTCATTAAATTTTCAGCCTTTGATATTCTTTGGTATAACTTCTAAGTCTGCAACTCATTTATGATCTGCTTTCCTGAACTAGAGAATCAAGCCCAGCAGATTCATATAAATCACCCAAAGACCTACAAGATCAAAATCCCAAGAAACAAGGTTCTCCCTTAGGACCACACTCTACTCCCTGAGTTCAGGAACACTTCCAGCCCTCTACAGTGGACTATCTACTGATCTGATGACACATGTTCACTTCTCAAGTCTGCCCTCAGCATTCCCTAGCAGGTGAACACACCAGCACTCACAGCTGATGATCATCCCACAGAGACTCTATAGACCGTGCTACACACAGTGCCTTCTAGGTCAAAAGCAATGGTGGGGCCAGACCTGCCTCACAGCTGCTTCACATGGAAGCACACCTCCCTCTTCTTTCCTTGTTTCTTACCACCTTTCCAACCTACCACAGAAGCAAAATACATGCAAAGTCATACATAAAGCTCAAATACTTCAAAAGTTATACACCAGCATATAAAAACTAGGAATAAAAGCAGCTTTCAGCAATCATGCGTAAAGTGTACCATAAGGTATTTGAAGTGAAGAGTCAAGCCTTGGCCTTGCTGCGGAGCCCTTGCAAAGCTGAGTGAACCCACTAACATGGATCTGTGTTACCCACTAGCATGTCCTGACGGAGTTATCCCATCCTAATTTCCAATGTGGCATCCTTAATGGCAGATTAATATGAGTCTGAACAATGTAACACTACCAAAGGAGAAATGTGGGATGGTTCAGAGCCTATACTGCTTGCTGCCATGCCGTTGCAGTTTGATCACACTGAACGTGTGCTCCAGATTTGTAGGATCCCCAAAGACTCGATACCAAACACAACGTAAACAATCAAATGCTCTAGTCTATTCATTGAGTTATTAGTGCAAAGCAAATATATATAGAATCACAGAATAGTGAGGGTTGGAAAGGACCTTAAGATCATCTAGTTCCAAACCCCTGCTGTGGGCAGGGACACCTCACACTAAACCATGTCACACAAGGCTCTGTCCAGCCTGGCCTTGAATGCTGCCAGGGATGGAGCACTCACAACCTCCCTGGGCAACCTGTTCCAGTGCCTCACCACCCTCACAGGAAAGAACTTCTTCCTTATATCCAATCTAAAGTTCCCCTGTTTAAGGTTGAGCCTGTTACCCCTTGTCCTATTACTACAGTCCCTAGTGAAGAGTCCCTCTCCAGCACCCTTGTAGGCCCCCTTCAGATACTGGAAGGCTGCTATGAGGTCTCCAAGCAGCCTTCTCTTCTCCAGGCTGAACAGCCCCAACTTCCTCAGCCTGTCTTCATACAGGAGGTGCTCCCGTCCCCTGATCACCCTCGTGGCCCTCCTCTGCAGCTGTTCAGTTCCATGTCCTTTTTATGTTGAGGACACCAGAACTGCACACAATACTCCAGGTGAGGTCTTACAAGAGCAGAGTAGAGGGGCAGGATCACCTCCTTCAACCTGTTGGTCACACTCCTTTTGATGCAGCCCAAGATACAGTTGGCTTTCTGGGCTGCGAGAGGACACTGAAGCCACCTCATGTTCATTTTCTCGTCGACCAACACCCCCAAGTCCTTCTCCACAGGTCTGCTCTGAAGCTCATCCCAGTGTTTTATTCTGCACACTGCAGTATGGTGATTTCTGAACTGGAGTGATGGGCTATAAGCTTTAAATTATGCACATGGGGAGGCGCTAGAAGTATAATGAAGCATAATGCCATGGTTTAAGCCCAGCCGGTAACTCAGAACCACGCAGCCGCTCGCTCACTCCCCCCCTCACCCCCTTGCTCCCAGAGGGATGGGGAGGAGAACAGTCCAGTAACTAAGGTATGACACAAACCACTACTGCTACCACCAATAATAATAAGGGAAATAACAAGGGAGGAGAATATAAAACTAAATGGGGAAAAGAAACAATAAACACAAGCGTTGCACAATACCATTGCTTGCCACCTGCTGACCAATACCCAGCCAAACCCGAGTAGTGATATGGGCCTTCTAGGTAACTCCCCCACCACCAAACTCTGGCCCTCAAGGTCTTGAAGTCATGTAGTATGGTTTTTGATTACTTGAACTGTTGTTGAAAGCAATCACTGATTTGTATATCATTCAGCAACATAAAATGGATGTGTTCAGATCTGTGGTCTTCTTGGAAGGTGCACCCTAAATGTAACTGAAGTTAGTATAACTAAATAATTCACCTTTATTTCCTTGTGACATGCCTCATATTTGTAGCTATTATCATGAAAAAATACTCCAAAATTGCCTTTTCCAGCCTGAAGCCACAACTATCATGAAGAATGACTATAAAACAAAAATAAGACTCAGTCAAATAACACAGCCTGTGTTCCTAATCATTAAGCAGCCTAAGAGAAGGTTTGGTCCATTTTGGCTGTGTCTTTTGTAACCTATCTGTCCAAATGAGGACTATTTTACCTGTTCTGAAGGCTGCTCACTGTTGATGTGAGACCTTCAAGTGGATTGGAGATCTCAGCCCATCACTAACCTTGCTGCCCAAGGGGCAGTCAGAGAAAGTGAGACCCGCTCTTAAAGTGCATAGCCTCCTTGAAGTAACTGGGATTTAACAGTTCCAGCTAAGGAGAAGGTTGGTCTTGCTCTCTGTAAATAAAACTGCCAGACTGCTTTTAAATAGTATTACCAACATTGAACTTTTAAAGATCTTTTTATGATTCTTTCAGCTCAGATCACAGTCACTGCTGTGGTGCTGTAGAGCCTAGCTGTCTTTTTGTGCTGCGTTATGTTTTCTCTGCAGCCTGTCCGCTGCTTTATTGCCCTGGCTGCTGAAGGGACTGAGCAGCCTTCCAATGGTCTGGAGCAAAGCTGCTCATCAGACCTGTGTTTGGCAGCAAAGTGAGAAGCCGGAGCACAGATTCCACTCCACTTTCATCTGTTGTGCCTTCTGGGTCTGAGAAGTTTGCGAGGGACACAGGAGATCTATTTGTGGCTACAAGGAGTGTCTGCGGAAGGGCAATCTCACCTGAGAGACACTGATTGGAACCTGCTGCCCTTTTAAACTTCAAGTGTAAACAAGATTGCAGGTGAAATAACGGGCTCTGCTGAGGCTGACAACCTTGCTGTGGGTTTCAGGCAGGCCACATTGCGTCAGTGATAATAGATAATGGTCTGTGGTGAAACACACAGAAATAGAAAAGTACTGTTTGGCACGGGCTGTGGGAACATAACCTTGAAAACAGGGGATTAACACTGCCTTCAGCAAAAGGGAGTCTTTTACCAGCTGCATCAAAAGGAGCGTGATCAGCAGGTCGAAGGAGGTGATCCTGCCCCTCTACTCTGCTCTCGTGAGACCTCACCTGGAGTATTGTGTGCAGTTCTGGTGTCCTCAACATAAAAAGGACATGGAACTGAACAACTGCAGAGGAGGGCCACGAGGGTGATCAGGGGACTGGAGCACCTCCTGTATGAAGACAAGCTGAGAAAGTTGGGGCTGTTCAGCCTGGAGAAGAGAAGGCTGCGTGGAGACCTCATAGCAGCCTTCCAGTATCTGAACGGGGCCTATAGGGATGCTGGGGAGGGACCCTTAGAGACTGTAGTGACAGGACAAGGGGTAACGGGTTCAACCTTAAACAGGGGATGTTTACATTAGATAGAAGGAAGAACTTCTTTCCTGTTAGGGTGGTGAGGGACTGGAACAGGTTGCCCAGGGAAGCTGTGAGTGCTCCATCCCTGGCAGCGTTCAAGGCCAGGCTGGACAGAGCCTTGAGTGACATGGTTTAGCGTGAGGTGTCCCTGCCCATGGCAGGGGGTTTGGAACTAGATGATCTTAAGGTCCTTTCCAACCCTAACTATTCTATGATTCTATGAGAGGAAGCTGGTGTAAAATCGTGTAATTCATTTCATTCCCTACTGGACTTCACAGAATTACAGACTGGTTTGGGTTGGAAGGGACCTTAAAGCTCATCCAGTTCCAATCCCCTGCCATGGGCAGGGACACCTTCCACTAAACCAGGTTGCTCCAAGCCCTGTCCAACCTGGCCGTGAACACTGCCAGGGATGAGGCAGCCACAGCTTCTCTGGGCAACCTGTGCTAGTGCCTCAGCACCCTCACAGGGAAGAACTTCTGCCTAAGAGCTCATCTCAGTCTCCCTTCTTCATGTTTAAAGCCATGAAGACTTTATACTGCTCTGGGAAGAGGAAGGGTTATGTTTGTTTTCCTGATTGTCTATTAAAAAAAAAAAAAAAAAAAATCTTTACTTAGTTTTCCATCTGGAATAAGGCCAATACCATGGTTATGCCAATTAAATCACCTTGAGGAATGCTAACTGATAGGCAACATCAAGCCTTCAGGAGAGCATACGATGTATATGTGAGGTATAACTCATTGTGAATGCCCTTGTGGGGTTACATCCTGAGCAGAACGGTTATAACCGGCATCCACAAAGCCCACGAGTGCAGGTGGGAGGCTCGTGACAATGCAGTGTGTCTCCTCCACATCTGTAGTGGTTTAAGCCCAGCCAGTAACTCAGAACCATGCAGCTTCTCACTCACTTTCCCCCTTCTTCCTCCCCCTGTTCCTGGAGGGATGGGGAGGAGAACGGAAAAAATGTAACTCCCACAGGTTGAGATAAGAACAGTCCAGTAACTAAGGTGTAACACAAACCACTACTGCTGCCACCAATAATAATAATGATATGGGAAATAACAAGGGAAGAGAATACAACCGCTCACGACCTGCCAACTGATACCCAGCCTGACCCGAGCAGTGATCTAGCCCTTCTGGATGACTGCCCTCAGTTTATATATTGGGCATGATGTGCTGTGGTATGGAATACCTCTTTGGCTAGTCTGGGTCAGGTGTCCTGACTCTGCTTCCCCTGGCTTCTCCTCCTCCCTGGCAGAGCATGAGACTGAAAAGTCCTTGATCAGGGTAACCATTACTTAGCAAAAACCTAAAACACGGGTGTGTTATCACATTGTTCTCAGACTAAAGCCAAAAGACAGCACTGCACCAGGTACTAGGAAGGAGAAAAATAACAGTTACAGCTGAACCCAGGACACCAATCCATAAATAACCAGCCCAAATACACTCAGATATGTATGTTGTATGTTGAATTTAACCTTCCAAGAATGTCAGGAACCCACCATGAAATTGGATTAGCCCTAATACAAAGCAGTTGGATGACTAATCACTATATAAACCCCAATTAAATAAGATTATAAGTATAAATAAGTGCAAATTCCCTCTTATCAGATGACATTATCCATCTACATAACACAAACAAGTCTGCCTTGTTTGCCTGTAAAAGTTCATGTGGGCTCCAGCCCTTGAAGACTTGCACGTGAGCAGTCTTTAGTCCACTCAGATGAGTAGCATGAATAATCCCGGCACTAAATAGTGATCAAGTGCACTAGATCAATGCTGGGTGCAGAGGCCACAAAGAGTTTCCATGCCAGCAGGTTAAACGAAGCCATATTCACTATCACATTCACATGCCACATTCACACTGTCTTTTACTCTTTATATTGCTGCCCTGACACACTACATCAGATGGCAGAGTGTACTCTACTGCAGTATTTCACTTACTACAGAATTATCACTTTAATACTGTCATTGTCCAGCTGCAGACTACCTCACTGGCTGCTGAACTAGTTTCACTTGATTTATGAACCATTTAATTGGAAAATAACATGCGAATCTTCAAAGGCACTATAAACAAAGTTCTGATGAAAGGTGATGAATGCTCTACCGCTTGCACTCTCTTGGATTCTGATCTGATTGCAAAAAAGTGCGATTATACCAAGACACTAACAAATCTGAAAACTAGCAGAGGAGAACAGCAAGTAAGCTATTTAAATGAAAACATATTGTAGTATTTATCAGTAACTGACTACCAGATCTCTTAATACAAGCTTAAGCAAATCACCACATATCCATCTTGCCTTAAATGCACAGATTTTACTGCCAGCTGTGATTTTCATCGGCATATTTAATCTGTGTGTTATTAGAGACTCTGGGGCACAATTCAACTAATACAGTTTAGGCTGTTTTCACTTTTGTAATGCTAGGCTCTAGAAAATCCTCTTTCCCCTGCTGTAATTTGGCCTTCCTATCTATGTATCATTACAGAATGAAATAGCATTATAAACAATGTTAAATCCAAATCTCTAGTAATTTTATAAGTTAAATACTTTTGTGAAATATTGAACTCATGCCTCAAGTATTCATTCTACACAAGAATAAGATTTTAGCACCTATCTTTCTTGGAAAGTTTTCACACCCTTGTTATTATTCTATTTATAACTCCTTTTTTACACAGTCCACTGCAAGTCAGTGTGAGAGTCATTAAAATGAAATTATATATAAGACAGACGCCCATAAAACACTAATTTTCAAACCATTTATAGTATTTTTTATAAAATTATTTTATAGTTACACTTCCAATGTACTGTATGCTTCAAAATAATTAATTTCTGTATTAGCCCCAGGTGTTTTCAAACCTGAAAATAAAGTTAAAACCATGTCCTGACATCCTAAACTGTGATCAAATCTGCTCACACACAGCACAAATTACAACATTTAAATCATGTGTTCCACTCCACCAACAGTTTGATACAGACTCAATTACTGACCTGCCATTCATTTCATCCTCAGACACCGCAAATCCCATGTACAAAACAAGCAGGAGGATCCTAAGGGCAGCGTTTCTTTCCATGGAGAAGAGACCCAGAACCACCAGACCCAGCACATCTGCTCTTCTGGTCCAGCACCCACGCTCTGTCTGGCAGCATGACGGGCAGCAGATACAGCCAATCCAGGGAGCGATTCATCACTCCATCACTGCACCGGTACCCACCAGAGAAATCGTTCATGTGCTCGTATTTGTCCTGATGCAGACACCTACTGACGGCTCCTTCCAGCTTCCTTGTGAATTCCACTTTACATGTTCTGAGCTGCTTGCTAAGGGAAAAAGAAATAAAATCAGATGGTCTCTCCAGGTTATAAAATCACACTGAAGAGCACTTCTTATCTGTACTCAAACCTAACCTTAACAAAAGGTGAAGGCTTCCAAACCACTCTGAAATTTCTCCTTCCATATATAACCAGACAAAGAATTACATGCATTTTGAAGTCTTGTAATGCTTTCAGAGTAACAGTATTACCTTCATTTTACAGAAGTCAAAGATTTGGAAGCATTCCTTTCTTCATCACTAACTCAGTTTGCATGTGACCTGCTTTCAAGCTCTAATGTTTTATACCTACAGATAACTCTAAGCAGACCACAGTTGTGAAAAGCCCACAGAATTACAGTGCCCTGGTTCGGACTGTCAGAACAAGACACCGAGGTGCATTCACACCACTGTGAATATGGCAGGTTTTGTGTGGGATGGGTCATTCTCAAGAGAGGTGGGTCACAGGCACCAGTATTCAGGTGTGCTCATATATGTATATACCTATCTATGTACACAAATACTCTCACGCCTTTCCTGCTCCCATGGCTTTCCTGCTCAGCAGCTAACGTCAGGTCTCTGATGATGTGATCACACAGTAAGCCCTGCTTCACTGACTTAGAGCTCCTGTGTGTTGCATTCCAGACATAAGATAAAGACAGGGGCTTTAGCATCATAACTATTAAAAGGGATTTACAATCTTAATTCATTTCTCCTTCAGTGACACAGAGAGTATTCACTAATCTCAATAATCTCCAAACAGCTTGTCCTTAGTAGTACTGATCCTATCCAATTTAAGGAGGAATCCAGATACTTACATGAGAATTCCAGCTTGAAAAATGAGATAAGGAAATGTAGAGACAACCAAGTGTGGGAAAATCACTCTTGTGGGGGCGGAATTAGAGAAAGCTGGGGTCTAACAGAGGTTGCAGTATTAGAGAAACCTTTTTCAGGTAAAATAAGGTTGCCACTTTCAGGACAGCTGGAATGCATGGAATCTGCTCCACCACGGTTCCCCGGGCCATGCAACCTGCTATCCCAGCGGAGCAATGGAGGGTGGAGCGGAGTGGAGACACCGCGGCCAGGCTCTGTTGTACTCCCTGCAGGACTGGGAACCTGATGGTACCGTGCAGGTGACAAGCCACATAGCAGCTGTCAAATGAGAAATACAGGAGAAGATGTCCATTGCTGAGCCAACAACTGTGGCTAAATCACTTCTCTTGGGGGAGCCTTGCTCATTATAATCTCGTTACAATACTAACTCACACCTCCAACCCAGAGTTACCGCCTCCAAGGTACGACCATCCCTGGCTGAGCATGCGCTTTGTATTTTTTATTGGCTGTACCTTTAAATGAGAAGCGAGAGATTTTTACACCAATCAATAATAAAAGAATGTATGACTGGAGTCACCCAAGCTCCACCTGAGAGCTTAGAAAAGTATAAAAGTGAATGAGAGAGAAGGGCAGATAGAGAAGACTCCATCCTAACTTCTGGGATCACTCGATGGTCTGAACCTGTCTTCTCCCCCATAGGGAGGCCTATTGGGTAAGAATTTCATCTTATGCGCACTATCTAGTAACTCATGCCAGATCATATTGTAAATCACTTCAAGCTTGTTTTTGCAGAAAGTCCCTATCACTGGCAATCACAAACCTTATTTTCTTACAATTTTATATTAAAAAATAAAAATTAGTTTTTATTATTAATAAATAATAGAAATTATCTATATATAATATATAATAAAATATATAGGTTATTAAATAAATTTATATTGACAAATAAAATTATTAATAAATTGATTAAAAAAAACATTAATTTGATATTAATAAAAAGTGTTATTCCATAAACTGTCAGTGTCAGTCCTTCATGGACACCAGCAGCGGCTGGCAGTGGATAACACATTCAGATAAAGTGGGAAGACCTGCTGAGGGGTCCCGCTTATGCTGCTGGTGTCTTTACCTGAACAAGTCAGTCACATTGCTCTCCAATCCAGCAGGATGGTTTGGTGAAGGATCCTGTCATGGTTACCCAGACGGTAACTCAGAACCACGCAGCTGCTTGCTCACTCCCCCGTGATCCCCTTGCTCCCAGAGGGATGGGGAGGAGAACAGTCCAGTAACTAAGGTATGACACAAACCACTACTGCTACCACCAATAATAATAATGATAAGGGAAATAACAAGGGAAGAGAATACAACCGCTCACCACCCGCCGACTGACTCCAAGCCCACTGATACCCAGTTCGACCTGAGTAGCAATCTGGGCCTTCCAGCTAACTCCCCGCAGGTGGAGTGGCTGCAGTGCCTGTTGTCAGGTTTGGTGTAGCTGCTGTGCTTGGAGTTGGAGTGCTGCATTGTCTGTTGTGGTCAGGGTTTGAGCTGTTGCTGTGCTTGTCACTGGGGCTGGTGTAGCTGCTGTGCTAAGAATTGGAGTAGCTGCGTTGTCTGTTATGGTCGGGTTTGACCAGCTGCTGTGCTTGTCACTGGGGCTGATGTAGCTGCTGTGCTTTGGGTTTGAGTAGCTGTGTTGTCTGATGCTTTGCCAGCAGATCGAGGGACATCTTTTTCCTGCTCCTTACAGAACAGGGCCCTATAGGTGTAGGACAAGCCCCAGCACATTGCAGTGAGTTGCCCCTCTCTGGTATTGCCAGGATGACAGCATACCTCATCTAAGTGTGCTAATTTTTCCGGATTACACATTTGTTCAGAAGTGAAATTCCAAACTGGCTTAAGTCTTTGCCCATACTGCCCCACACACCCTCATGACTGTCCAGCCTCAGGGAAGATCTCTTGGTAGTATTCTTAAACAGTTGTTTAACCCTAGACAAGACCTCAGTCGGACCCTGGTTAACTTTCCAGATCCGACAAGATCAGGCTTTCTAAGGGTGGTCGCACTGCAAGCAAAATACAGAGATCATATTCAGCAACAAGCTGGTTTCCAGCAAAAGGAGCAGGGTGCTTTCAAGAGCATTCAAAGGATATTCAGATCTGCTTATCACAGATACGACTAGACACACTCTGGTCAGATCTGTCATTATCTCAACCCTTCGTGCCCCACGTTCTGTGTCACAAAGAACTGTCATGGTTCAAGCCCAGCCAGTAACTCAGAACTACACAGCCTCTCACTCACTTCCTCCCTTCTCCCTTCCCCTGCTCCCAGAGGGATGGGAAAGAGAATTGGAAGAATGTAACTCCCATGGGTTGAGATAAGAACAGTCCAGTAACTAAGGTATAACGCAAAACCACTGCTGCTGCCACCAATAATGATAATGATAAGGGAAATAACAAGGGAAAAGAATACAACCGCTTACCACCCGCTGACCAATACCCAGCCAGACCTGAGCAGTGATCTGAGCCTTCCGGGTAACTGCCCCCCAGTTTATACACTGGGCATGATGTACTGTGGTATGGAATACCCCTTGGATAGTTTGGGTTAGGTGTCCTGTCTCTGCTCCCTCACAGCTTCTTGTGCCCCTCCTCACTGGCAGACCATGAGGATGAACAGTCCTTGGTCAGACTAAACATTACTGAGCAACAACTAAAAACATCGGTGTTATCAGCGCTGTTCCCAGGCTGAAAGTCAAAAACACAGCACAGCACCAGCTACTAAGAAGGAGAAAAATGACTGCTACTGCTGAACCCAGGATAGGTCCCTGTAATGGAACACCTGTTATACTCCTTGTATATACTCCAGGACTCCTTGCTGCCCCTCTGATACAGGTGTTCCTTCAGCCAAACCAGTGCTCTTGTAATTCCCTAAAGAGGAGATTTGAGCATTAGGAGACCTCAGCCACTGGTGATACATGACTGGAGATGCATGGATTTAGACATGCCTTCATTTTAGAGTACTTGCCAATCCACAAGTCATGTCAGATGGAGCACAGCCTCTAAGACAAGGCAAGTGGCCTGGGAAATTCATTCGAATAAGAATACAGTAAATATTTGCCATTTTAATGTGTGTGCTGGGCTGCACCAAACCAAGAAGTTCCACCAGGTCAAGGGTGGGGGGGGGGGGTGTGGAGGTGGATTCTCCCATCTGCTATGCTCTAGGGAAATCCCTCCTGCAGTCCTGATCCATCTCTGAGGCAACAACACAAGGGGGAAGTGGAGCGGCTGGAGGGAGTCCAGAGGAGGCCATGGAGATGCTGCAAGGCTGGAGCAGCTCTGCTCTGGAGACAGGCTGAGAGAGCTGGGCTGGTTCAGCCTGGGGAAGAGAAGGATCCTTAAGGGGAGACCTTAGAGCAGTTGCCAGCACCTGAAGAGGCTACAAGAAACCTGGAGAGGGGCTTTGGACAAGGGCCTGTAGGGACAGGACAAGGGGAATGGCTTTAACCTGACAGAGGGGAGAATGAGATGAGCTCTTCGGCAGAAGTTCTTCCCTGTGGAGGGTGGTGAGGCCCTGGCACAGTCTGCTCAGAGAAGTTATGGCTGCCCCCTCCCTGGCAGTGCTCAAGGCCAGGTTGCACAGGGCTTGGAGCAACCTGGTCTAGTGGAAGGTGTCCCTGTCTGTGGCAGGGGGTTGGAACTGGATGAGCTTTAGGATCCCTTTCAACCCAAACAAGTCTGAGATTCTGTGATTCCCTTATACTCCTTGCACCCTTCATAACAAGCCCAAAGGATGCCATCCTACCCTGAGAAATCTTCATACAGACTCCAGGCACTACTTCAAATGTTCTGGATGGAGACTGGACCAAGAATGAAGTTTCTTTCCCTGTACGTGCTCATAAACCATGCAGACGCTCTCAGGGACATGGATTAGTGGTGGACTTGGCAATCCTGGGGAAATGGCTGAACTTAACGATTTAAAGGTCCTTTCCACCCTAACTGATTCTATGATTCTGATTCCTGGTCTACCTTTAGGGACAAAAAACCCCACCAAAACAAAACAAACCAAACAAAACCCGCAGCCTCCATTACACAGTAGATCTACCACTGTGGAGGAGGTCCCAACACTGGTGTGTGTTCATTCCCCTGGAGAATGTGGCAGCCAGGGGTTCGGTGTTTTACACAGCACTTGCCTTTCAAGTGAGAGAAAGCCACAGGTTCTGAGGTACCAGACAAGACAGTCAAAGCCCTAGTTCTCTGTTTTGAATGCAAACTACTCTTTGTTGTTCTCCCTGCTGCCAGCGTCCCACAAGGGAACACTAAAGGCACCTCACACACCAGCAGACAGGGCTGCATAGGGATTGTGGTGGCCAACAGCTGCTCGGGACACTGTGTGAGTTGCTGTAGCTCACTCTCCAAGTTGAAGCTTTTGTTTCACAGCTCTGCAGGACAAGAGAAACCAGGTTCCACAGGGAGTGCCAGAGATCAGATTATACCAGGAGTTTTAAAATAAATTGTGGGATTTGGGTGGATTTATCTGCTTGGCAAACCAAAATGTTTAATTTTGGAAGCACTGATGTAACGAAATGAAACAACCTGTTCCCATGCACCAGCCTATAGCCCTCTGGAGGGCTGGTTCCTGGTCATGTCACTAATCTCTTTCACTGCAAATGGACCCACTTGGTCTTGCGTGTCACCTGCAAACATGCTGATGATGCACTCAATCCTACTATCTGTGTCACTGGTGAAGATATTAAACAGTGTTGGTCTCAGTAACAACACCTGAAGGACTTCACTTATCACTGGTCCATCCAGACACTGACCACTACCCTCTGGATGCGACCATCCAGCCAATTCCTCATCCACCGAACAGTCCATCCACCAAATCCGTATCTATTCAGATCAGACAGAAGTATGCTGGGTAGGGGCTCTGTCAAAGGCTTTACACCAGTCCAGACAGACATCTATCGTCCTTACTTTGTCCACTGACACAGTAACTCCATCACAGGAGGCCACTGGGTTGGTTAGGCAACTGTTTGGTGAAGCCAACCGCAAGCTCAGCATCCTCCGGACCTCGCGGTTCCTCAGGGCGCTGCGGCGCTGCTTCGCTCCGGCCCCGCTCCACAGCAAGGTCGGTAACGCCCAGAGCAGCCGCGGTAAAACCGGGACGAGCCTCACCCGCAGCCGCCGCCAAAATCGAGCACGCCATCGCTCCGTGGTAATGCTGGTTCGGGCCGGGTCGCCCCTCCCGCTGCCTGCGGGAATTTTCGTCAGGCGCAGCACGGGCAGTCCGCGTTGGGGCCTCGCGGCCGCACTAGTCACCGCCGCGTGGGAGCCGAAGTCTCTTTCGCGCTCGGCAGCCAAGGGGGAAGGATGGGTAAGTGAGGCAGCCGCCCTGGCCCAGGCCAGGCAGGGATGGGACCGGTCGGGCGAGGGGTCCGCGGTGGCGGCACCGCGGAGGGCCTCGCAGCGCTCTGCCTCCCTGCCCCTCGAGCTGCTGCTGGCTCCGGGCCCCGCGCCCTCTAACGCGAGGCTGTGCCGCCGCGCCGCCGCCGCCATTACTCTGCACAGCGCGGCAGGGCCTAGTGGAGGGCTGTCCCCACATAGGCAACGCTGGGTGGCCGGCCCTGGCTAGGGTTAAGCGAGGTGCGCGCTACTCAGCCCTATCCGTTGTTGTTCTGCAGGAAAGTGCCGAGGTCTCCGCACCGCCCGGAAGCTCCGCAGCCACCGCCGCGACCAGAAGTGGCACGACAAGCAGTACAAGAAGGCGCACTTGGGCACGGCGCTTAAGGCCAACCCCTTCGGCGGCGCCTCCCACGCCAAGGGCATTGTCCTGGAGAAAGTGTAAGTAGAGCGACGCAGCATCTCCCGATGTGCCCGGATAGCGAGGCCTTTTGGGGAGGATCTTCGAGAACGGCCGCTAAACTTTAACGTTTCCTGTGTAGTGACACGTTTCTATTAGCTTGTGCCCTAGATTGTAACGTGGTTTATTTGTTCCACGTGGCTGTGTTTATTTTTTACTGTAGAATCACCCACTAGTTTGGGTTGGAAAGGAGCGTAAAGCTCATCCAGTTCCAGCCCCTTATTTTGCCTCAGTTTAGGATTGGGGGGGAGGGGGGGAATTTTGTGTGTGTGCTCCTGATCTCAAAGATCCCATCCACTTGTCTTCTGGCTTTTTTTTTTTTTTCAGAATTTATAAGCTTCACTGCGACATTGCCAGGGCTCGACGATGCTTGTCTTTTTCTATTTCCCCCTCCAGATTTTTAATTACTGAATTAGTGTGTGTCTGTAGGTGATTAATTTTAAATTTTTACTTAGCTTAGGAATTGGGGTTTATAGAGTATATAAATGTATTTAATACATACTTACAAATCTAAATAATATTTTTTTAAGTACATATGCAACTTGCATTTAGTACAGATTAATGCAGTAGCTTCTGTAATGAATGTTTGCTGGTTTGTCATATGGATGCTTTGTTAATATATTTCCATGTGCTTCCATTTTAGTGGTGTAGAAGCTAAACAGCCCAACTCTGCCATCAGGAAGTGTGTTAGAGTCCAGCTGATCAAGAACGGCAAAAAAATAACTGCTTTTGTTCCTAACGATGGGTGCCTGAACTTCATTGAGGTGAGTTATTTTCCAGAAGTCTTCTATAAGAAGGCGCATGTCACAGTGAACACACAGTAAAAACGCGTAATTGACAAGATATAGTGGGTGGGTAGTGCCATGCTGCATCTTGTGCATCTTAAAAGCTGTAACTGCAGAGACAGATGAAAACACCAGAGAAGTTGTCTTGGCTTGTGTTTCCAAAACACTGAAGGGGATAATCGTCCTTAATTTATGTAAATCTGTTGACAGCCTTCAGTATTTCCACCCTTTTCTTAGGAAGTCACTCAAGTTCAATGTTACCAATTTTAGAAGGAGGCACTGGTTTGATGTTCATGGCTCTGTAACGATGCGTTTTTGATTGCAGGAGAACGATGAAGTTCTGGTTGCTGGTTTCGGCCGGAAGGGTCATGCTGTTGGTGACATTCCTGGAGTTCGCTTCAAGGTTGTCAAAGTAGCCAATGTTTCTCTCTTGGCCTTATACAAGGGCAAGAAGGAGAGACCAAGATCATAAATTGCAGTTAATTTGCCAAGAAGGTCAATAAAGCTTTTGATTGGAAAAACTTGTAGCTTATTTAAGAGTTACAGTATTTTTTAATGTTTATCTGCAAGTGGCATACCTCGAGCATTAGCATGTACTGTCTTTTTTGTTGCTGGCTGGCTTTTCCTTATGTAAGGAATGCTTTGCTGCTGAGTGAATCTTTTCAACCAGCAGGTGAGCCTTGTGTTTCCAAATTTAGCTTTGTGTTGTGTGGAGCCAACGCTGTGTGCAGGGGAGCTTCTTCTACAAAGAGAGTTACCTCTTAGAATGAAGAGGTGGTGTAGTGGCTTGTGGACTGTCTCTGAATACCAGTGCCTTCATGAAGGCTTCTTCAGCTTAGTAACTGGAGTCAAAACTGTCTTGATGACAAGATGCCTAAAAGAAATGTGGAGAGGGGCTTTGGACAAGGGCCTGTAGGAACAGGACAAGGGGGAATGGCTTTAACCTGACAGAGGGGAGATTGAGATGAGCTCTTAGGCAGAAGTTCTTCCCTGTGAGGATGGCGAGGCCCTGGCACAGGCTGGCCAGAGAAGCTGTGGCTGCCCCATCCCTGGCAGTGCTCAAGGCCAGGCTGGACAGGGCTTGGAGCAACCTGGTCTAGTGGAAGGTGTCCCTGCCCATGGACAGGGTTGGAACTGGATGAGCTTTAAGGTCCCTTCCACAACACAAACCATTGTATGAATCCCTCTGAAGTCTCTGCCCTAAACCTGTTCTGAAAACATAAACCCTTCTTCCCTAAAGCTGTTGTGAAGAGGGGCCCCATGAAAAAAAAATCTGAACTGTTAATGCTGTCAGTGTGCAGAGCTATAGAAATTTTGAAGGTTGGGTCCAAGCATGGCATGTGCTATGTGCACCAAAAATGAAAGTGTTCTAACAGCCATAACAATCTATGCATCATTAAAGATCAGTGTATCATTAGCATCTGTTCAGTGGCTTAGTACAGATACTGCTTGTGAGATGTCTGTGTTAACTGTAATAAATACAGTCCAGACCTGAATTACAGACTCCCCATCTTTAGAAGACACAGACTGCTGTCTAAGGTAGCTGGAATTTTACCTTCAGTCTCAAGACTCTTCCCATGGAAACTAAAATGAAATTTCTCACTGCTAGGTCTGTCAGAAGCCCTAATGTTTCTTTGGGACTATTTATCAGGAATCAAAATAAGTCGGCCTTCCTTGTATCTAAAATAGCTGCAAATGCTGAAAATTGTGTTTACTGAAACAACAGCAGTTCTGGTTTCTGGTGTGAAGATAAGCAATGGCACCTGACACACAATTGATGGGGTTTAGGTCCTGAAGGGATTATTAAACCATTTATCTAATGTGTCCTGCTTGGTCCACAAAACTTGACCCAGGTGCCTTCATGTTACTTGCAATTCAAATTCCTACAAGTTGGACTTCAGCAAGCCTGCCTGATTTGAAGACTTAGTGTGTTCCAGCTGTTACCATTTAATGGCTATGTACTGACTTGAACATGTTTTTGAGTATGGTTTTTTGGCTTTCTATGCTAGATTAAAAATATTTCTGAATAGGTGGATTTAACTTTTTGAAGATGTCTGTACCATAATCAAGTTGTGTTTCATAAATTTGTATCTTCTGTCATTTTCTCCGTACTGTCCACTTTTTCAACATGCGTTTAAAATGTGGTCAGAACTGATACAGCATTACAGAGAAGAACATCAGCCAAGAAGCCAACATGTCCCTCTGTCAGCCTTTAAATCATTGCCAGATCTCCCACTCGGTTAACACCACTTGCACTTACATATTTTACCTTGAATTTGTTCCCTTTAAAGTATAGTTTGCACAAAGCTTATAGCAGTGTTGCTTTGCTTCATGTTAGAGCTGGCTTATGCAAGAAAACCTCAAAATATTTATTTGGCTGAAGTTAGGGTGTAAACAATTCCATTATAATCACAATTCATCTGTGTGTTGATCCAAAAGGCTCTGTTTCAATTAGTATTTCTTAATTTGTATGAAAATGGTGTAAAAGAAGACTGAGAATCACTACTACTGGGGTATTTTGTAACTTAGTCATTTACTAATGTGCAAGATTTGGATTCAAATCCTTGTTCAGGCACAGTAGCAATGTTGAACTTTGATTTCCCTTACCCATGTCAATGCAGTGATGGGGTAACTCTAGAAAAGTTGCTTCCAGAATTAAGAACCTGAATACCCTTCAAGATTTTCATAGTGAGGCCTTAACTGCTCAGCTGTTGTTGGACACAGTGTAACAACCAACTAGCTCATGAAAGGATAAGTGAAGAGGTTGGGGAGATCATGCCATCAGCTAGCTAGGGGTACCCCCTGTCATTTCTGTTTTTACTATGCTTTTTGTTTCACACCCCTTCTGTTTTCTTGGTAAGTGCAGGGTTAACTGCTGGTAATTTTTTTCTCTCATGCAACCATGTGTGTGTTCTGGATATATTCTCTTCACCCCAAAATGTTACGTGGATGGGTTTTGAAGGATCTTCTGCATCTGCGCAATATTTCTTAACACCTTCACTGAATCAAACCTACTGTTTATGCACAATCACTTCAACCATGTTTATGGTATGCCCAGAAATCCCAGGTATGTCATTGCCATGTCCACTGTGGCTCTGCCTAATGTTTCTGTGAAACTTGGAATAGATAATGCAGTAACCAGAGGCAGCACGCAGTAGAGATACATGCATATGCTACAATGAAATCTCTTGAAATCCAGCCTTCACTTAGGAGCAGAAAAATGTTAAGCAGCCAGCCAGGTTTGAAAGCATTGGCTGCCACCGGTACAGCTGTTATTTACTAATAAGTATCAAACCAACGGCAGGTAAATGTGCAAGATAAATCAGATAATCACATGCAAAACAGCAAGAACATGACTATTTTTGGTGGGAGATTCTTGATTATAGCAAGAGAGAGATTACAGTTTACTCTTGAGACCCCTCCCCCTGCAGTCCTGTGTCCAGCTCTGGGGCAACAACACAAGAGGGACGTGGAGCTGTTGGAGTGAGTCCAGAGGAGGCCACAGAGATGCTGCTAGGGCTGGAGCAGCTCTGCTCTGGAGCCAGGCTGAGAGAGCTGGGCTGGTTCAGCCTGGAGAAGAGAAGGCTCCTGAAGGGGAGACCTTAGAGCAGCTCCAGTGCCTGAAGGGGCTCCAAGAAAGCTGGAGAGGGGCTTTGGACAAGGGCCTGTAGGGACAGGACAAGGGGAATGGCTTTAACCTGACAGAGGGGAGACTGAGATGAGCTCTTAGGTAGAAGTTCTTCCCTGTGAGGGTGGTGAGGCCCTGGCACAGGTCGCCCAGAGAAGCTGTGGCTGCCCCATCCCTGGCAGTGCTCAAGGCCAGGTTGTACGGGGCTTGAAGCAACCTGGTCTAGTGGAAAAGTGTCCCTGCCCATGGCAGGGTGTTGAACTGGATGAGCTTTAAAACCCAAACTAGGCTGTGATTCTGTGATTCTAAGACTAGAAGCTACTGGAAGAGCAAATCCAAGCACTGAACTGTGACTCACAGCTTGCAGATCTGACACCAGTTCCTAGGAGAGGAGAAAGTTCCCAGTCAGCCAGTTTAATCTAGAAATGGTCTCACATATGCAAATGTTGTCTTACACAACTGCTGGTGCTAGGATTCCAGCTTGCTTTCTACAGGAGATGCTTCCTTCAACTAAGAAAACTAGCAGATTCGGTTTTGTTATTTCAGCAAACTGAGTCTGTTTGGTATTGTTATTTTAATTTGCTTTTCTTGTGTAGTGAAATATATTAGTAGCGCTGCCAGTAATTTTTTTTTTTTTTTTTTTTTAAAAAGAAGTATCAAAGTACTTGCGGTTCAATTCTTTTCAAATTCCAAAGTCAGCCTGGTAGTAAAGATTTGATTTTGCTTGGAGCAACCTGGTCTATTGGAAGGTGTCCCTGCCCGTGGCAGGCGGTTGGGACTGGATGAGCTTTAAGATCCCTTCCAAACCAAATGAATCTGTGATTCTGAGATGGAAGACTTACAGGGAGGTAAATGGAGCTGAACCAGATAAAAAACTAGGGCATTGTAATGAGGAAATCTTGCCACTAGATGTTGCTATCAGTACAACGAGAAGAAAAGCTGAAACATGAAAGCGAAAAGTTGCTCGCGTGGACTTAACAAAGGAAATATTCGAAAAGGGAAATTCAGCTTTTAACTGATTCAATGAGTTTCTGTTAAGAAAATGGGGCACCTACTGCCTTGCTGCCTTTGTGAACCTAAACAGAAGGACATATAAGGATAAGAGCTTTATGGAGTAAATTCACCTGAAATACTGTTAGATCAAAAACATGGAAGTACACAGGTGCTTATATCTCCATCAAGCATGTCTAACTTGGTTGAATTAGGGGCTTGGGGCTTTTTGTTTTGGGGGAGGGGTTTTGTTTGTGGTTTTGGGGTTTTTTGTTTTGTTTTTAACTGCTTGCAATGTAGCAGAAGTGAGACTATCAAAGTGAAGGCACAGGAGTAAGAAAACACACAGAACTGGGAGCAGGACAAGTTAAGCCCCAAGTTATTGAAGCTGGTTGCACCTTTTGAGTTGCATTTTATTACCATTCTTTTTTAGCAGCACATTTAGCACATCCAGTCAACAACTGGGCACCAGAATTGTTCCAGCAAACATGTCCTAGATTCTGTCAGTGCCCAAGAATAGTTGGTGTTATCTGGACATGGTAGGAGGAAATAAAGGAAGATGAGCCAAGACAAACCTCATCGCCAAGTCACTGGTTAGAGGGGTTTTAAGCCTAATTAAGAAGCATTGGAACTACGTGTGGTACAACCCAAATCCTCTTTAATGGAGGGGAATCCACAAAACAGTGAACTCATGCATTAGATCATAGGATCACAGAATCACAGATCGGTTTGGGTTGGAAGGACCCTTACAGCTCATCCAGTTCCAACCCCTGCCATGGGCAGCGACACCTTCCACTGGAGAAGCTTGATCCAAGCCCCTGTGTCCAACCTGGCCTTGAGCACTGCCAGGGATGGGGCAGCCACAGCTTCTCTGGGCAACCTCTGCCAGGGCCTCAGCACCCTCAGAGGGAAGAACTTCTGCCTAAGAGCTCATCTCAGTCTCCCCTCTGTCAGGTTAAAGCCATTCCCCCTTGTCCTGTCCCTAAAGTCCCTCTCCAGATACAGTAGTCCATGTTTCTGCTTCATTACCAAACATATAAGAGCAAATATTAAAGCACTTGGCTAATCATATGAAGCCAACAATATGTGACTGGTGGATGCAGAAGAATGAACTTTACAAAGCCTTGAAAGAAATCAGTGCTTGGCAGAGTGAGGCCTGGCTGGAATCCACCAAAATTCAGTTCAGGATTTTGATTTGAATCGGGTGCAAAGGAAAGAAGAGTTAGTTCATTTTCACTCTCTGACAAAATCTTCTCCAGCCAATGTTCAGCCTGTGCTCTCTCCAGCTGTGGTCTCTTGCATCATGTTGCTTGCTCAGAAGCAAAAATCAAGACCAGCCTCTGCATTTGAAAGTGATGTATTCCAAGAGACAGACCCAACATCAGGGATTGCTTCTGGTGATGGAGACGACTACTGGTGAAATCTGCTTAAGGGGATTCTTCTCTATCTATAGCCTAATCCTCGGCAGCAACAAAGGTAGAAAGCACCTGAACAGTATCTCCCTCCATCTGCTGATGAGGCTAATGTGCTGAACCCAGCAGTGCAGAGAAGAACACAACCCAGTCTCTTTAGACAGGGCTATCTCTTCCAGCATGCTGTAATAACAACACTACTGAAAAGTAATACTATAGGAAAACACACTGTTTTCTAACAGGCTTGAGGAAAAAGGTGGTGTTCAATGCAAGGCTCTGCAAATCCAGTCTCTTTTCATGCACGGCAGTAAACTTCTCTCTCATCTTAAGCTGAAATTCATCTTCACCAGGTGACAGTTACAGCAAGGTCTCAAGCGGTGAAGCAAAAGCTTCCTTGTGGTGCAGTGTGTTTTAAGACCAGTGAAGTCTCCAACATAAAGGTAACACATGTGACACCTTCATAATTTGTCCTGAGGAGTCACTACACAGCTTGTTTTGCAGCTCTGAAGTTCAGTATGTATTTTTTTTTTTAATTCTAAATCGTAAGAACTTACTGTTAAACATTCTAAACACTTTGAAACCCTTTTAAAAGCCCATGTTACAAAAAATACACGCAGATATTCATACGTATACTGTTCTCTAGAAGAGAGTGTTTTGGAGGAAATAACTAACCTCACAGTTCAGAGGAAAGAGCAATCAGTTTTCGTTCAGAGGAAAGAGCAATCAGTTTTCCTTTGTGCTGGACGTGAAACACTATGTGATATAAATGTCCACACAAATTCATTAAGGCAAATAGCAAAAAAAAGTTACTGAAAAAGTTTTGCTGAAATTAATGTAACTTACACTGTTTACTTCACTATATTCAGCTCTAACCAACTAGCTCAACATTTACTGTTATGAAAACAAGCATGCAATGTGACCAAAGGAACATTTGTTTCAGCAACCAAAACCAACTAACTGCAAAACTTCTGGCAGACCAGATGGGGGTTAAACTCTAACCTGATCATGCTGGCAGAAATGAGGGATTATGTAGGTAGCAGTATATTGCAAAGCAAAGCATATTTTTGGCTTAGGTGAACATATAAAATCCATTCCTCTTGCTGATTCTTGTACCCAAGGGCAGGTATGAGTAAGCTCTCAGAAGCAGAAGTCCCCAGAAGCAATGGTCCTCAATAAGTATTTCCAGATTAGCAAGGATGAATGACTAAACAGATTTACAAAACTGTTTGGAACTGGAAATTTTCTTTTCGGTAAACTACAAGATTTCAGATAATGTATGTAGCCAAAAACCTAAGTTCAGATCTAAGAATCTTCAGTAGATTCGCAATATATAATTACAACATGGTGCTGCAATTAACTTGATTTTGAAATAAAATAGGATTTTCGTACATAAACATTCTGTACAAAATATCCTATACGTCATTAAGGCATTAAGGGAAATTAGATGCCTACCTCCCACTTAAGCCATTAGAAAGTAGATATCTAAACAGGACTGTATCTCCCTTGATTACAAATATTTATGTTATCCTGCATTCGTTTCTCAATCTAAGTGTAGTGTATTTGTACTAACTGAGCTGAATTTTTGGCCAGTGGTATTTCTAGACAAATTTCAGGGGAACACTGGTCCTCCTGATGATACTGCTCTGTTACTTCATTGCTTATGGTGTTAAATGGTTAAGACTTGTAGCAGGGCAGGGGAACTGTTTGCTTATCCATTTCATGATCCCCATTATCTGACACCATTGTGTCTCTGTAACTGTGGGAACAAGGTCAAGGCACCAAAGAGGAATTTGGAAGGGCATTATCAGCAGGAAGGAAGCAAAACCAAGACAACTTCAGAAACTGGGAACAACTTGAGTGTGCAGCCCAGTGAATGTATGGCTGTAAGATATCCAGATTGCTGGCAGAGGCTGATGAGGAGTTAAGAGTGTGACAAAGCAGTATCTCTCTGTGTGCAGCCATCCACTGGACAAGTGCCTAGAGCTGTTTCTGACAGAGGAAATCCTAAGTGTGGTACAGCGTGCAATGCCCAGTTGAAATAATTCTTGATTCTGTTTACAAATGATAAATTAAGGTAGAAAGTACTGGGTGCTGAGACTTCCTCCATGTAAAAGAAAAATATTTATTTATACCTACATACAAATCCCACTTTCTTCTAATTCTTGGGAAAAACAAACAAACAAACCCACCACCACCAAAAAAAACAAAAACAAAAACAAACCCACAACGAACCAACAAGAGAATTTTAAGCTGCAATTTGCTCTGTACATTCAACCCTCAGTGCAGTATCCAGTAACATCTATGATGCTTTGGGAAAATAAGCTTAACTTGTCCTCGGATATGCTGAGGCAGCATTCAGTGGTGACAGTTCACATGGAACAGCTCCATCAATCCTTTCCACTTACCTGATCCTAAGGTCAGGAGGACCTAATTCAGAACTTGCTTAAAATAAAGCTACCAGTTCTAAGTTATACCAGGAATAAAGGTCCCCAGTGCTAGCCAGCGCAGTGTGAGTGTGCCAATATGCTGGGTAGAGCAGGAAGAGCTGACAGACATAATTTGCAATGCTGGGCAGCTGAGAAGGGCTGATGATTGCTTTTACTCCTTTGTTACACTGTATCACAAATGAAGATCACATTGCAAGGAGGAACACTTAACAGCTCTTAAAACTGCTGTTACCTGGCATTTTTTTGTTTTTTCCTCCAGTGTAGGTCTCCTTAAAGTTGAAAATGGGCTATGGATAGAATTATCAAGCATATGTTACCAAGTGTGTTAAAAAAAGCAGTGTGGCTGCTGGCATTGTACATGAATGGAAGGCCTCATTTTATAAATCTTACATGGAAAAATGGCTTTGCAGGTTGCTATGATCCAGAATGAGATAAATTATGCACTTTCATTATTAATTCCAAATGGCTGGCAAAACAATTCTGCACCAATGGAATTTTAAGGACTGCACTGTATTTCAATCCACCAATAACATATGACGTAAGTTTAAAATATGCATCCAATCAAAATATATGAAAACCCAGAATTCAAAACCCAATGACTTTCACATTTCCAGCTCTGATGTGGCTCTGTCACAGTTGAATTCTGTATGCAAGTGGCAAGTGATATATTGCTGAACACACAAAGTAAAATGTGTAATTCCATCTCCACTGCTCAGGACTTGTGGCCTGTTTTATACTACAAATAAAATGGGATTGGGAAAGAATCCAAGAGGACTTGTGTGGAAGTTACTTCTAATCTTTTTTTTTCACTGATTGCACTACCATACAATTCCTACTTACCCAAAAAGTAAACAGCTGTCAGGGGAGGGTTGCATAAAGACTGCACGACAGGGACTAAACCTGTGAACAACTACCAGTACAATGAGAATTACTAATTAACTACAACAGCAACTCCCACAGAGCATGGCAAAGCTTCCTTTGGAGGCAGTGAAGCATGGAAACGTCAAGATGTTCTCATGCAACAGTATCAGCCACCTTGAACTCTAGAACTGTACCTGTTTAATCAGATGTAGACTGTATGTACTCTGTTCGTCTACAATCCTGATGCTGTTTGTTCCCTGAAGCACGATGTACACAAAATACACAAAAAATATGCTAACAAAAAAAAACAACAAAGCAAAACAAAACTATTATTCAGTCCTGGGATTAGGATACTCTGTGTGTAGTGTGTGTCGTGGTTTAAACCCAGTCAGGTAACTTGTTCACTCACTCCCAGTGAGTGGTGCCGAGCTGACAACAATCAAGGTCCGTGTCCCCCCCCCCCCCCCCCTGCACCGGGGCTCTCCCCTTCCCCGCTCCCGGAGGAACGGGGAGGAGGATCGAGAGAGTGCAACTCCTACGGGTTGAGACAAGAACAGTCCAGCAACAAATCACCACCGCTACTATCAGCTAAAACAATGATAAGGGAAAATAACAAGGGAAGAGAATACGATACCACCGGCCAAGAAAACGAGTTCCACCCGGAAGCTCCTGTCCTTCCGGGTAACTCCCAGTTACCGCCCACCCCGGGCATGACGTGCTGTGGTATGGAATACCTCCCCGGCTAGCCCGGGTCAGGCGCCCCGTCTCTGCTTCCTCACAGCTTCCCCTCCTCCCTGGCAGAGCATGAGCCTCACAGAGTCCTTGGTCAGGGTAAACATCACTTAGCAACAACCGACAACATCGGCTTCACCAACACTGTTCTCAAACTAGAAGTCAAAACACAGCACTGCACCAGCTAACACAAAGGAAAAAACATGACTGCTACTGCTGAACCCAGGACATTATCCACCCCTTATTCCATACCACTCACGTCGTGCTCAGATCCCACATTTTCAATACACCATCGCTCTCCCACATATATACATCCATATACATACAGACCAAGAGGAAAAGATCATTTTCTTAGTGCATGGACCAATCCCTATAATGCTGCCGAGTCCATTCGGGCCATGATGTTCCAAGTTCATTCTCTGTTGGGATGATGGCTGGAGGGAAGTCAGGGCCAGTCGCTGGTGAACTGGAGA